>NC_088643.1:48545338-48669651 GCF_964019385.1 Sycon ciliatum
TGTCATGTACCTACAGTACTGCCGGGCGCCAAAGAACGACCAGGCTAGAATTTCACTAAGCACAGCATACCAATGGATACACAGTGACTCAACTGCGCATAGACTGTGATGCGTGAAAATAAGAACGGTCTGGGCTAGGAGGCTGACCGGCCAGTTCTTCGGCAACTGACAGCACTGCACAAAGTCAATACCAGTGAATCTTAGTGTGAAAAGTTTGTGATAGTAGAAGATGCACATTGGCCAATGCAACACGTCCTCTCCTCTTTTGAGTATGCCAAACACATACTAAGCATTATGTACACAGAACACACTTAGAAGTGAGCAGTAATGCTGCAACAGACTGACCACCGGCGAAAAGTTTTCAACGGAGCACTTACCAAAACACGACAAGTCATTGTCGTTTTTTCCCTGCCAGTAGGTAGTGCCGTTAGGATCCTTCCGGCAGGTGAGCACCCTATCTGATGCTTTGTTGACTAGTGAACTATACTGCTTGTCACAATCCCAGGTTATACTCTTGTTCACTTGGATGCGTGGGCCACGCCAGCCTTTTTGATGTATTACAGCAGGCAAGGCTGTAAAGTTGCCATTTATATGATTAAAGTGGTACACGGTTCCATTCGGTAGATGATCGCTACTTGTGTAACATATTTCCTCTTCAGGTGTGGGTGGGACTGCGCCTGCGTGTGCACCCACACGTGCACACCCACACACACACACGTGCACACACACACACACATACACACACACACACACACACATACATACACATGCAGAGACACACGAAGAGAGAGAAAAAGAAGAGAGTTCTAAGTTAGACTGAAACGCTCTCCTGGCCGCAGGCATCCACATGTAACACATAACCTATCCTGATGTTGTGTAGTGGCCAACAGAATTCCTGATCCAGTCCGCCATATCCTTAACAAGGTTCTGAGGTCGCCTGAACTCCTCATGGCTGCAGACTTCTGTCAGCAAAAAATCAATATGATTGTGCTGTGGTGATTTAGTATAATGATAGCGTCATTATACGGGGTTGCAACAGATTCCTCACCTTTAGTGCTATTGAGATGAAGATCCCCATGATTCTGACCATCTCCCAGCCCAGGACCTGCCCCGACAACAAGCAAGGCAGGTGTGCATAGATCATGTCTGGCTTTCAGGATGATTGTTCAAACAGTACATGGCATGGTACATGTATTTGAAGGCAGTACTATGCAGACACACTCAAAACAACCAAAGAATTCTGGACTTGTAGAATCGAGTCATTATACGGGGCTGCAATAGATTCCTCACCGTCAGTGCTACGGTGATTGGGATGAAGGTCCCCATGATTCTGACCATCTCCCAGCCCGCGACCTGCACAGATAACAAGCAAAGCAGTTGTGCATAGATTCATGTCTGGCTTTCGGGATGATTGTTCAAACAGTACATGTAGTTGAAGGCATTACTATGCAGACACACTCAAAACTGCAGAGAATTCTGGAGTTGTAGAATCGAGGTGGGGCATTGAATTCACGCCTAATGTTATTTTGTTCCCAACACCAAGTCACTTAGCCTCTTGACCTGAGCCAATACCCAGACTGTGCACGTGTCTGTTAAACCCTACCGATTCGGTACACCCATAATGTCTGCCATCACACAAGTTGTAGCAATGGTTTGAGATCATTTCAGTGGTATCAACATGTAGTGGGACGACCCCTACCAACATGTGATCAGTCTCTATTTAACGCCGTGTGCATCCTGAGGCTAAGACCACAAGAATTCCAACACACACTGAAGGACTGGTACTGGGTAAAGTTCCAATATAAAATAATAGTTTTGGAGGCCAGCGTATTCTTCTCCACTCCCAAGTCAGATGGTCTTATGATCGCCACAACCGGCACAACGGTAGCATCAAAGAACACACTAAACTGAAGAACTACCGGCACAACGGTAGCATCAAAGAACACACTACAAGAACTACCTGTGTACAGGAGCATGACGCCTGATTCATACTTCATTTCACGTACGGGAAACGCGTCGCATCGCGAACAAGTTGATTTGAACTCAACTATGTTGGCCCATCGCGCGACGATCGCGCGATGACTTTCCCGTACGCGAAATGAAGTATGAATCGTCCTGAAGACTTGCGTCAACAGGCAAATACCCACCAAAGTAAAGTGATGCTGATAGTGCTAGCGATGCACACACTATCACAGCGCATAGTGCTAGCACTATCTTTCCAGAGCGCCGCATCCTACAGCAGTGACCCGCATACTTTCCCTGCAGGCCGGGTACATCATACGGTTTATTGACTCCCTCTGCTGCTGCTGCTGCTGCTGCTGCTGGTGGTGCTCCTCCAGCGGCAGCATGGCTCTCTGCCTCCCTGGGACAAACGCTGCTGTCTTCCCGACTCTGGTTACAGGCATGAGTTAGCCAATTGCTGTGAGCACCGCCGGGCATCAGAGCAGGGAACACTCTGTCAGAACTCAGTCTCGCTTGTGCTGGCGATGTTGCTCTGCTGCTGCATGCATGCCCTTGATCCGTGTGCTGACTGCTGGTATCGGAAGAACCATCTGCTCCGTCATCGCCATACGCGTGTGATGATGATGATGCCCAGTGCAAGTCTGAATCACTTCTGTTCCGTGATGATCCGACTGTGCTGTATGTGCCGGACTCCTGTGCCCCGGCAGTTTGCACACCTCCATCTGCCTCCTCATGTCCCTCCCCTGTCTCCAGACTCCAGTTGTATGCCTCGTACACTTTGCTAGGAATCTCGATCATGTAAGTCTGCATTCTTGCCACAGCCGACCTTAACAACCCATCATCTGAAGGGCTGGATGATGGTGAGGCAAATGCTGCTGCTACTGCTCCCATTCCTGCTGCACTGCCTTCAGGTCGATCTCTTTCGTTCGACATGCTGCTGTTACTCCTGCTGTTCCGAGCAGGCATTGCCAGTCCATTGCTGCTACTGTTGGCTGTTTGGCCTGGAGTGGCGGCCAAGGCTCTGCCTCCACTGGGGGCAATGGAATCATACTGCACCGCATCTTGATGGGCACTGGCCGTGCAGTAGCCAGTGCAGTAGTCAGTCCGTAGTCGTCGTCGCTTGTCTCTAGTAGCCAACACCAGCTGGCCACCAGCCTGGATGGTAGTCTCCAACGCCAAGGACGCCATGAGTGCAGCAGCGACACTAGTGCCCCCGCTGTAGCAGGCATGGACACCTCAATCACGGAACAACATGTTCAGGCTTTCTTCACTGACTACTGACTTCTGCACTCAGCCACACCAAGGCACAATTTTCAATCTTCTCAGTCACTCCCTCCTGCTGCTCGAACACCGCTCAGTATAGCTCAGTATGAGCACACATGCACAGCACCTGCTGCACATCAACAGCTCTGAACCGCTTTGGATAGCAGCAACTTGAAAGTTGAAGAACCCACTGAACTGATCAGCAGGGGTTTTCTCTTCCTTACTTGTGAGGCTGTGGCACACGCCAAACGCAGGTTCTGTTGATGCTCTACTACTAGTACAAGGAAAGTACAGTCGAAGCCTGGTGTCTTCTGATCTCCAGGTGCCGGACAACACTATAACTACTACTACTGCTGAGCCTTTTCAGGCCATTCTTGCAGTGAGGCTGCTAATCGCTATCAGGTGCCACACTGGTTGGCGTGGGTAGTAGACACACCGACTGTGAATGCTAACACGTCATTGCTGATGAAACACACACACACTGCACCCGCAACGCCAGACGTGGGATATCCGGTCATCCCTGAACGTGACACTCAAACAAGCGTGTCCGCAGAGTCGGCAAGAGAAGGAAGCACATAGAGCGCGGGCAGTGCAGCGAGCTACTTCTCCGGGGTAGATCTACGTCAAACTACGCCAAAGCAGAAGAATCTGCAACAGCATACGCGAGCCACAAACTTCAGATCAGAGGCTCTCCTCCGCCAGTACGAGTGCAAGAAAACGTGACTGACAAATGTCGTTCGTCGGTGTCGATGAGGAACGGGTGGCAGCAAGAGATACATTGCTGCATCGCTGCATCGCAGCTGCTGCTGCTGGTGGGCAGCTGTTCTCACATGGACAACATGGCGACCATGTGCGGGCTATCCTCCATGCAGAAGTAATGGTCTCCCCGGAATCCTCTACCTCTCTCTCTTTTTATGTCTCTAACTCCGTGGTCGTCACCCTGCCTGGGTCATGGCTGCAGAACAGCTGCTGGTCTTGCTTCCGCGAGTGTCGTAAAGCTCGCTAGAAGTCTAGTCCCCGGGTTTGACCGCCAGCTCGACGTACAGGTAGATCTACGTAGAGCGTTTCATACCCAGCCAACGAATCTCACGTCGCACCATCCGGCATGACAATTCACCATGTGTCCAGAATCCTGGGTGACAACAAAGATACCTGGTTGCCTCAACTCCCACCACATTCCCACTCCAAACTACATTGTTACTGATTGTATTTCGACAATCTTTCCAGCCGGCCATGGTTTTCTTCCTCCTCCTTCGTTCTTCAAACTACGCACAGCGATGCCGAGCACTCTCGCTCTCGTGCCCAAGCGTTGACAAAATAAATCACCGGTAAACATCATCATTCTACTACACGTAGAGGTCTACCCTCGTTAGTACGATATCAGTTCACGTGACAAGACAAACCTCATTAGTAGGCAACAATCCAAAACCCCTGACGAATTTGTAGACAAAATTCGTTATAACGTCACCTTCGGCTGTCCCACAGCGGGTTCGATTCCTGGCCTAGGCTAGGTAAGGCTCTCGTTACAAGACAAAGCACATGGCCATGGACTGCGAATTTGCTCGGATTGGCTCAATGTGTTCGCTGTCACTGCCTGTCAGGAACTACTTACTTGGCGATTTCTCTGGATTTGTTTACTTTCTGGCTAGCTCGATCGATGTTTCATGTTGTCTTAATTGTATACTTACATTATAGTGGGACCGATCGAAATATTGTCTATAGCGGGTTGTCTTGTACAGGGGTCTGGGGGACAACATTGTCTAATAATGACGAACGTCTTTTCTGAGGCGGATAGAATAATATGAATGACATAAAACTGCAGAAAATATGCAAGTCCGGATAGTAGGTAAAACTCATTTAGACAACAATGAACCTTTTCAGAGCCGCCCCAAACTGCTAACGTACACAATCATGTGGGATGAGAAAAGCAGAACAACAACAACAGCAGTTACCATGTTACTGCATTAGGCCTCGACCAAATTGCTTGCGCATATTTCCGCATATTTTGTGAGACAGTTCATATATGGCATATTGAGCGACAAAGGGAATATTGGAATGAAGCCAGCATATAATTCAAATATTCTGAAGAAAATGAGGACAAAACATTCATATTATGGACAAAATGCGTTCAGAAATGCCTTTTATGGATGAATTTTGGAATGGTTGAGGCGTTTGCTACATTTCCACATGGATGAACACTATCGCTACGGTTGCTGGGGACACACCCCAGCAATACTATTCCGCATGTGTTTTGATTTGCACCATAAGCATGATAGCCGTGAAGCCAACGAATATTCCAAGGTTGTAATTTTACCGAAATGATCTACATTTTCTGCTTATGTCGAGCATATGTTTGCATATCTTGCCAAGCCTTTGGCATATTATGGACGTTTTCCCTGATATGCGACGAGCATAATATGCTCTTTTTTTTAGCATATTTGGTCGAGGCCTATACTGCATGCAGTCTACACGCCGCTTCCACCACCGCAAGTGTGGCAGAATGTTCATCCGAACGCACCCTGGAGTTGGCCACAACGTGACAAGGCACTGGGCCTCGACCAAATATGCTAAAAAAAGAGCATATTATGTCTCGTGGCATATCAGGGAAAACGTCCATAATATGCCAAAGGCTTAGCAAGATATGCAAAAAGATATGCCAACATATGCCAAAATATGCTCGACAAAGAGTCGACATAAGCAGAAAGTGTAGATCATTTTCAGTAAAATTACAACCTTGGAATATTCATTGGCTTCACGGCTATCATGCTTATGGTGCAAATCAAAACACATGCGGAATAGTATGACTGGGGTGTCCCCAGCAACCGTAGCGATAGTGTTCATCCATGTGGAAATGTAGCAAACGCCTCAACAATTCCAAATTCATCCATAAAAGGCATTTCTGAACGCATTTTGTCCATATTTTGAATGTGTTGTCCTCATTTTCTTCAGAATATTTGAATTATATGCTGGCTTCATTCCAATATTCCTTTTGTCGCTCAATATGCCATAATATGAACTGTCTCACAAAATATGCGGAAATATGCGCAAGCATATTTGGTCGAGGCCTACAAGGCACAACGATTGAAAGAGCCACGCTAACACATGCATGATCGTAACCGTACGAAATGAAAAATTCTACAGCGAATACTGAAGCAGTGACCCAACCGTTAACCATAGCTCCCGGAGGCCGCTGAGAGAGATACGATCTGCATGTTGAGTGTTGACGCCTGTTGAGAGAACTAACTTGATACTCTGCCAACTGGCGGTATTTCAGGCACGCAGAGAATCTACCATCACACGGCTACATGTACATCCTTCAAAGCGGTGAACCCCTTGATAGGCGACAAGCCTCTGGGTCATCCTAATAAAGATATTATTATTATTATTAGGGGGCGGCCAAACATGGGCAACGGTAGGCGATGAACTGGCAGAGGTGGCCAACCGTTCGGAACGACTGCAGAAGGTGGCATGGGAGGAAGCTCTCCGGAATGCCCTCGAGGGCGTACAGTGATTCACGTCCTGTGGAGTAGTCGTGCGGGTGCGCTGGGGAGCGAAGGGACCTATCCCAAACCAGGTTGCTCTGTAGCAAACGGATCGAGCAACACTGACTTAGCTTCCTTCCACTTCCCGCGGAGTTCAGAGCGCACTAGCGCACTGTAAACATTGAACTACAGTTATGTAGTATTATTCAGCAGTTGCTCATGTCCATGCGCGCGCGTGTGTGTGTGCCTGCGTGTGTGTGTGTGTGCCTGCGTGTGTGTGTGTGTGTGTGTGTGTGCGCGCGGGTATATGCGTGTGTGTCACAGCAGGCAAGATTACGATACTTTTAACCAGCACACGCACGCCAATACAGCAAAGGTCAGAGTCAAGTTTCAGACGAAGGTCGCCGGAGATTCAGTGAAAAAGAGAGGGTCTTGTGGTGGTGCGGTGGTGTGGCTACAGTCGATCAGTACAGGTATGTTCAGTGGTATCCAAGACCATTTGCAAAAAAGGCAGCCTATTTCTGCCGGAGCAGGTGCGCCATGTTCCAACACTAGTAACGGGATTACTTGAAGTACATTGTACATTGTGTTGTAAGCTAACAACACTGCCGTACTGACTGTTCAACAGGTGCGCTCCGGCCTACAGGAACATGTACCATGTCACTAAAGTCTCTGATGTTCTAGCAGGAGCGGGAAGGATATGCGGCATTGCCGGCTCCACTACAGCCAATCCAAGGTGCGGCAGTTGAATCGTAAAATGCTGCTGCTGCCATAGTGTTCATTGGCACTTCGAAGTATGAAGCGAGCGATAGCTGGAGTATAATAATTATACAGTACATTGTACAAATGAGAGTCCTCCGGCTAGTACATGTACCAACACAACCTGTTGCAAGAAAGCATTGAACTTGACTCCCTCTCTCCAGAAGAGATACCAGACTAGCATCAGATGCAGAGCCCAATTATTTCAAAGACAGTACATGTACTAGTACCCGTAATTACTAGGACAGTCTATCCTCAACTTGTCACCCTGGCAATCTGCTAAAGCACATACACATATTATTCCAAATCGACAAGACGCGCTATTGTATAGTTCTTCATTAGCAGGTGTGTATTTTACAGCCTCATTGGGCATCTGCGATTGTTTTTCGGATGCCATTTTATGCTCCTTCTCAAAAAGGACCTGATTATGCCAAAAATGTGCCTTCAATAGCACTGAGGTGTGTATAACAGCCTCATTGGGCATTTGCCCTTGTTTTCAGATGCCATTTTATGCTCATTCTCAAAAAGGACCCGAGTATGCCAAAAATTATGCCGGCATAATCCACTTACCCCTAGTTACGGACAAACTGAAGAAGCTCACCGAAGTTACACTGATCATGTACAATCACACATGTACAATCCCACATGTACTCAGCCAGTTAGAAACTACCAATGCCTGCAACTCATGGTGTGAAGGTTTTGAAAACCATAACGCCTGAGGAAGGCATTTGCCACGGTAATGGAACGATTGAGCTAGTTGTGCCCACCGGAACACCCACACCGCGACTATAAAAAGCCCTTGGTGCGTGTTTGAAAAGACGAATGACATCATCCGTGACATCATCCACAGAATTCCTTCCTGGACTAACAAACTGAGTATTTCCTCTTTCAGCCATAACTAGCTTGCTATCTTTCAGGCTTGTCTTTCACCCCCCCCCCCACACACACACACACCTCCTACTTTTTAGCACATGTACAATGTTTGTTTCGACCATCCGGCTAGTGTCTGCATGTGATCCAGTGTTGGTCACTGGAGGTGCTGTCCTGAATATTGTCGGTGACTTGTGCCTCCATCAGGAGTACAATACCCGTGATGGAGCGCCGCCTCTGGTTCCTCTCGACATTTATTCGTGATGGTCTTCAAAGGCGGCCGGTGAGGAAGGAGCGTCAGACTCATAGATCACCGTAAGAGTAGACTGGCTACCGGTACTACTAGGCATGACGTCATGACGGACTCATGTGCAGCAACACTGTACATGGACCTGCGGGGGCCCTGGATGAGTCAAGACGAACGTTCCTGTGAATGACCTGAATTGGCCGGCGGGCGGGACTTGTGGGTTGGCCACGGGTCGGCTACTGGTACACACCGCCGTCCCTGCATAATGATAGTTGCGGAAATCCTCAACTTCACCGTCGGACAGACCATCTGCCAGTCCACATTCTATACTGTAGGTGGGAGGGTACGAATGCAAGACTATAGAATTGCTCCAGTAAAGTATCAATGTTTTTCTACGATTTCATCATGCAAAGGACTGATCAATAATAATTATAACCATGCACGCTTGCAGATTAAAAGATTTACAGTTGCAATTGTGTTCGTGACTAGTTTAGCTTCTTTCGTACTTGCTCAAATCTGATGTTTGCTCTCTTGATGCTACCGAGATCGAGGAGCTGATGGAAACGTTTGTCCTGTGATTTCCACTCTCCTGGCTCATTGCATGCTCTGCCCATTGGTCTCTCTTCTCTAGCACTCAAGACAAGTCTC
Source organism: Sycon ciliatum (assembly GCF_964019385.1). Lineage (NCBI taxonomy): Eukaryota > Metazoa > Porifera > Calcarea > Leucosolenida > Sycettidae > Sycon > Sycon ciliatum. The sequence continues at coordinate 48,554,570 of NC_088643.1, forward strand.
GATCAGCCGCAGTTTCCTCGTAGTGCACGCTTCATTTAGCCTGTGCACGTGTCATGACTGGTGTTGAAATACAATGTCATGTAGATCTCAAACTTCTGTATAGTATACATGTACAATGTACATGTATGTAATCCATTCTTTTGGCTAGGTTCAACAGTAACCGCAACCTTAGGCTAAAGTAGTGACAGATATTGGACAGGAGGAATCAAGGGTTACGAATTTATGACCTTATCATACATAATAAAAAATAGATTCCAGTTTGAAAGGCCCCTTCGGCTACCGAAGGCGACACTTTAAAAAAAGGTTTTACTTTTCCACGCTTTTAGGAAGTACATGACAACCACAGCTTCTGATATACCTGCAATACCATTAATTAATTACACTCATACCCATCACCGTGTACATCAGTGAAATGTGCTATTTACCTTCTGTTACGGCGATATGACTGACTATAGCCCGGTGGGTTTCCCGATGAGAAGAGACATGATCAGGTTGGAACACTGCCAGAAGCAGCAATTGGTACACGACCAACATCGGCGCTGAGAAGGCGATTGCGGTGGCTTTAGGCGAACAGGCAGAAGAGACATGACACCACAGGCGTTGTTCCAGCTCCATCCTGAACGAGAAGGGGAAACGTGTTCAACCGTAGCACAATGCAATTGGCGCAAACTCAGTGGCGCGTTTGTATCTTGATGCCAGCATTTGTATGGGGAGATTTGAGATATCTCCATGGTGGTTCGCACGGTGTTAACTGCAAGTTAGTTGATAGTCTGCATGCAAGAACACTGTATGGCGATGACACTAAAGACGAAATGTGGTGGATGCCTTCCACCAGTGCGATGATAATTAGCATGTCCTTCCGGCGGAATTTTCTCACGTCTCCACCTTGACACCAGACCAGAAAAAAGGCAAAGGTGCGAAGAAGAAGAAGAAGAAGAGGAGGACGAGAATAGCTAGAGACTCAGATTGACGTTGAGAGCGAGAGTCCCTGAGAGCTAGGAAGAGAGGACATTTTGTTACTGAACGAGACTAAAATTAATGACGTCTCCAGGGTCTGATAGGGTTTGCGCAGCTATCCGTGACTATGAAGCACTGTGTTGCCGGTGACGACAATAGACACTGACTTAGGTGGAAAGCCTACTCATGTTTACTCATAACCATTACCATTATCTATTGTTTCCCTGCTTACTACGAACTGTGGTTATGATCTACATGACCTTGTATAGCTGATACTGCATGACTAGGAATTTAGCAGCAACGGCTATGGAGGTATGCATTGTCAGCTCAACAGACACAACTACATGACTGTACTGAGTGTACATGTAGTAGACCTACATTAACTTTTTATAATCACTGTCTGTCAATGACCATGTTAGCACATCAACGCTTCACAGGACCTCCCTCCCCCTCACTCAGTAGGTGCAGCAGAAGAGTGTACGCGTGCCAAATGCCAGCAAACCAGATATACCATGGATATCAACAAATTCTGTAAGCCAATGGCCAATGCCTGCGGGCCTGGCGATTTCAGGTACAGTAAAACCTGTGAAGGTGACCACTCGGATAAGGCGACCACCTGTCCCAGGAGACCACTGTAACCAGGACCAAGAGGTGCTACCTGCAGTCGAACTGCTCTGGATAAGAAGACCACCTGTACACAACGAACACGTTTCGAAGGTCCCTTGAGCGGTCATCCTAGACAGGTTTCACTTTACTACATAATACTAATAATAATTGTAGTAGTTTGAATTTGTAGTTCTCCCAATCCTTTCAAAATGGTAGTAGTGTTCGTTTTTTGTTTATTGCTCAGAGCTAGCTTTGGGCTTCCCCTGCTGTATTTTCTCAGTTAACACGGTGCCGGGACTATGATGATCACATTCTGCGCCCTGTTAGTATTACAATATTGTGTATATTGTATAATCTGTGGCTTTGTCTGAGAGCAGTCTTCTGTCCAATGGCGCTGGTTCCTACTGGTGCTGCTTGCCATTGGCACCATAGCCCTCCTTCACTGCTCCTTGCCTGTAGCATACAATCAGTTGCATGGATCAGGCTTCCACGGCCTAGCAAGGTCAGTTTGGACATTAGCCTGAGCTTGAAGTGAAGAAACATAGCTGAAGAAAGGCTAAACAGAGGTTAATAAAGTACAGGTTTATGCAAAACTCAGTACGAATACCGATAGGCTCCTATCATGTGACTCGTGGGATCAGGATACTGTACCTTGGAGGGAGGGTGTGAAGGGAAGCAGAGCGGTGCGAAAGGGTACGCATAGCGCAGGTTTGGTTTCGACGGGAGGGCAATCCGGTGACTCCATAACGTCAACATGGAGTCCATGAAAGACTTTGGAGGCCAAAACGTATGCACCCCCCCCCCCCCCCCTCCTCGCACACAAGCCCTTACTCTTTATCATTCAGTACAATTCTCCATGTACCACACAGACACACACACACACACACTACTACTACTATTGACAGCTGCCAGGATTGGCCACGCCGCTCCCAGATGGGAGGTACTGTCAGAGAGGTTAGGAGGGAGGAAGGCAATGCTCCAAGTGGTGATCCAGATCTTGCCGCCTCCGGAACCATCGGTTGTGGCAAATTGGCAGTGAAACTTGAATCGTTGGCGTTCAGCCACAGTAGGGCGCTTTGGACAGGTTCCACAACGGTGACGCTTGAGACCCGCAGCCGATTTAAATGAACGCTGACAGTTTGTGCAAGCCCCCCCCCCCCCACACACACAGAACAATGGGAATAGACCTTTGACACAAATGATATCACTATTGCAACACTGACAACGAGACAGAAAGCAAAGCGGCTACAGATACTAAACGTTGTGACTCACGCAACAGAGCAGATACAAGCCGGCTGGATGCTCTGCTCTGCTCGTGACACACGTTTCATACTGAATGCGTTGCTTGACAATCACACACAAAAACAGCCAAGATAAAATATAATATTATGATACTAGGCACAAGATCTACTGGCATTCCTTCGGGATGGAGAAGGCCTCTGCTTCGGGTGTGCCGGCCTTGAACTCATGGAAATCGTAGAAAGAATCCTCGTGGGTGCCACGGCGGGCCAGGAAGGCAGGCTGGTTGGGCATTTCCGGGTCCACTCCCATCTCGACAGTGATACCACCATCCTGAAAGCCAAATCGAAAGGGTATCACATAAACAAGAGGTTTCAGCAGGATGCATGTCACTTTGGATGTTGTAATAATCAGTCAGTCAGTCGGTCAGTCAGTTGTTGTTGTTGTTGTTGTTGTTGTTGTTGTTGCTGTTGTTTATTTATTTTTACATCGCAAGGCAAATGGGCAGTTCTGCCCAATATTATGGAAGTGATGACAACCAGTAAGAAGAGTCAGAAATGAAGAGAAAAATAAATGAAAATAAAAATACGAAAATGGAAGTAGCAATGAGGGGAGGCAGGGTCAAGACGAGCAGAAAAAAATGGATCTCAAATTTACAAGTCGGGTCATCGTAGCATGATTCTATCGAGCCTCATCAGCAGGTTACGAAAGTCATTACAAGTCAGTCAGTCAGTCAGTCAGTCAGCGGGTCGGTCGGTTTGCCTGCTCCTTGTTCACTTTCTTGCTACTGGATATGTTTTGTGTTCGGTCTAGCAAACTGAACTCGACCATTCAACCAGTCCTCCGACCAACTCTGATTTTCCTACTCCCACGATCAATAGGCAAGTTAGGGATTGGGCTAGGCAACCCAGACATGAGAGAGAGAGCGAGAGAGAGAGCGAGAGAGCGAGAGCGAGAGAGAGAGAGAGAGAGAGAGAGAGAGAGAGAGAGCGAGAGAGAGAGAGAGAGAGAGAGAGAGAGAGAGAGAGAGAGAGAGAGAGAGAGAGAGAGAGAGAGAGAGATGGACAGAGCCTCGGAGAGATGGACAGAGAGTTAGAATGAGGGGGAGAGAGAGAGAGAGAGAGAGATGGACAGAGAAGTAGAATGAGGGGGAGTCAAGGAGACACATACACAACAAGCTACTGCTGTCAGAAAATCACAGTTCGTCTGGCACGTCACAACTCACATGATACGACCAGAAGTCAAACTCGTGGTGACGGATCTCATGCTTTCCAGCGTAGTCGGCCTTGGCCACCCAGCCGAAAGCACTTTCCAGAGTACCGTTGAGTGGACGCTTTGCACACTTAGAGCTGTTGGCTGGACTAGAAGCACACATGTACAGAATATACACAGTGTGTGTGGTGTGTGTGTGTGTGTGTGTGTGTGTGTGTGTGTGTGTGTGTGTATGGCACAATCAGTGTGACCCTTATAGGCACCTTGTACACAGGGAGCGAAGCACAACTTCAGTGAACTACAGACAGGGGTTTTCCGACTGCGATCTTATCGGATGAAGCTACCAGAAAGTTATGCTTGATTAGAATTCTCGGCCTACTGTCGTGCGTATCATGTGGTCCATAAATGGGGTTTTTCGGTCTGTGTTGTCATGAATGTGATGTATGCGTGCTGCATGCATTTGCATGTATGCTCAAGTGTAGCATCTATTACTCTCTAATAATTCAAACAAGCAAGGATTTACTGTAGCTTGATGGCTGACCGAGTTGATCTACCAGAAGAAAGCATAGTCACATTACATTGCTTATGAAGTGCCTTACCCTTCAACTTCGTATTCCATTTTCTGCACATCACACAAAACAGACAGGAAGGATAAGAGGATCATTGAGATACCTGTCATTTATGAAAAGGTCCTATTTTGTTACGGTATGTTCGAAATCATATCAGGCCTGGGTGGGTACATCACTACCTAGCTAGTACCTACCCTGTAAGAACACCCCCCCCCCCCCCCAGCCATGCATGCATGTATACTATGGTAACCATATTAATAAGTCTATTCCACATGACTCTACATTACCCTCCTTTCGCTCACCATGGCTCTTAGCAGTTGTACTACATAGGCATACTGCTGAGACAACAGACTGGAGTGATTCAGTTAGTGCATCATACATGTACATCTATTACATGATCACAGCCATAACAAATCTCAGGCCAGTGACCCTCAGTGTAAAATACCAGCACATCACCCCAAGACAAGACAAATACACTCTCTACGCAACGCTGTGGCTGGCTGTCACTTACCAAGTCGAAGCGGAAGAGGCGCACCTCGTGCAAGGGCCTGTCCTTGTGGGCGGTGTTGCGAACTTCAAATTCCTGGACGGCGCGGTTACCGGCCTGGTCATGGGCCCAGCGACCTAATACAGAGGGGCAAGAGTGCATCGCATTGGTAAGCCGCCGTGCAAAAGTAGCAAGGAGGTGTTTAGCTGCATGTACGACTGTACTCAGTACTGACAGCCATGTGTTTCTTTGTCACAGCTCAACGCACCGTGGAAGGACAGTTCTTGTTTCGTCTTGTATTATACTTGAAAAATGTCCACCTTTCATTGGGAGCCTACCTCATTTCCTAGCAATGCGCAGAATATAAGAAGCCCGTGTTGAGTGGTTAATCGTGGACATGATTGTCGACAAATCTAGTTTTCTACCGCATACCTGCAGTGTACATTACCCAGCAGGCAAAGAAAATCATCGGGGTCTGGTACCTGCTGGCGATGGCAGAAGCACAGGACTGGTATGGCACTACATGTATCCTACAATACAATGATAAGTGCCTACGAGGTGATATATCAGCCCTCCCTAAAAGTCAACTTGAAGGAGCCCCTTGTTCGTAACAATCCCTGGGCCCGCGTGCGAAAAGCCCGAGCACCTCGGGCTTCTTTCAAAGAAATGAGTCCTTGGCAGGGGGAGTCCTTGGCAGGGGGAGTCCTTGGCAGGGGGAGTCCTTGGCAAGGGGAGTCCTTGGCAGGGGGAGTCCTTGGCAGGGGGAGTCCTTGGCAGGGGGAGTCCTCGGCAGGGGGAGTCCTCGGCAGGGGGAGTCCTCGGCAGGGGGAGTCCTCGGCAGGGGGAGTCCTCGGCAGGGGGAGTCCTCGGCAGGGGGAGTCCTTGGCAGGGGGAGTCCTTGGCAGGGGGAGTCCTTGGCAGGGGGAGTCCTTGGCAGGGGGAGTCCTTGGCAGGGGGAGTCCTTGACAGGGGGAGTCCTTGGCAGGGGGAGTCCTTGGCAGGGGGAGTCCTTGCTCTTACCATGATGTATTTTAAAAATATGAAATATTCTCTCGATATTTCAACGCTTTCACATGAGTCGGGGAGGGGGGGGGGGGATCAATAGGACTAGGCGCACGTGAACCCTCTGACATCTACGAATACATCGAGTTCTAACCACCAAGTCAAAGCTGTAGTGGGTGTCCTCACCGAACCACGAAGACTGAAAGTCAGAATGCACGTAGAATCTACGGGGAAACCTTGCATTAACTTAACTGTCCTTGTAGGCCTTGCTGCGTGTACCATGGTGTACTCGCGCGGCATTTTAATTCAAGATTTAATAGATGGAGGAGATTGCCTAGCGGGAACCCAAATCCGAAACACCCGTTGTAGATCATGCTACGTGTTGCAGACCAACGCCGCAGTCTACCTCTACTTCAGGGTGCGACCAATAACAAACGGAATCTGAAAATAAATGTACAGTAGCACGCTAGCACAGTCGTAATACTGATACTCAGTAATAGTAAACCGAGGAAAGCTATCCAATCCGTATAACGGTGTCTATTTCCCTCGCCCGGAGAATGGTAAACTCATCAGCTATCAATTTTACCTTCTCCATCGTACGTCTCGTTCAGTTCATGCGACTGGAACGTGATCTAAAGCGATTGGAAGGAGAGAGAGGGAGAAAGAAACAAAATACATCAGACGCTAACTCTCCATGCTCACCGAGCGAGTCAAAAACCGACTCAACTTCTCAAGTTGTCGACGGAGCCAACCCAGACTTACAGTAGCAGTGAATTCCTCTGGAATCACGGGCCGTGAAGGCTGCTGCGCGAAGGCGCACGCCGCTAGGGCAAGAAGGCAGAGAGTACGATACATCCTCACAGTCGTTGGAAGACTCCAGAGAGAAAATAATTCCAACAGCAATAGAAATAATCTGTGCCAGGAACGGTTCAAAGCCCGTTCTCGGCACCTATTCAGCTGAGTTCATGAGTTTGACACTCTGAATCTGATTCGCCGTGCAGTGCAGTGCCAGTGGGGCGTGATGTTGTCCGATCCCCGATCGGTCAGTCACGCGCATTCATCTGGTAGCTCTGCAGATGTCCAATGACTTTCACGTGACGAATACTGGAGTCGCTTTTTGACAGGCGCTAGGCGCTAGGCCTAGGCCTCCTCCTCCTATGCCCAAAACTTCAAAATAAAAATGTAATACTGGCATAGACTTTTTTCCCGAATGTATGCCATACAGCCACAGGCTGGTAGATTTACCGTCTAGATCTACCAGGCCAGGGTGTACCATGTCCATGGGGTACGACAACTACTACAGTACATGACCATTGTACTTCTACTACTTGGCATTTTTGTGGCACTGATCAACTGCCAAGCACAACAAACTCCCTGTGCCTGGCTGCTAGCTAGGACACTATCATGCATTCATGGCCTTGTGCATGTCCGCATGTAGCCCCAGGATTTCCGTAACAGATTGGCTAACAGTCTGCACGCTGTAGGGAGTGTAGCCTACCGTAGTGATGCGCATTAAAGCGCATGTGCCTATATCCGGGCATAAGCGCACCCTCACATATAACGCACAGGCTTATACAGTGAACCCAATCCCGCGACACACGGACACCACCATGACACCATCTTTACAGGATGCAAATGTACAATTTCCAAATTCCAAACTGGTAAGTAACTCGAGCGCATGCGACCATATGTGAGACCAATCAACCTTCAAAAATTTCAAATATGGCAAAATTATAGACACCAGAACTCCATACTGAAAAGTCTCCAGCCCTCCAACAGTACGGAATGGCAAGTGAAAGGTTGTACTGTCCGCCGTGATCTCGGGTGTTTTATGGTTTCTACTTCATGTAGTATACTAGGGAAATAACATAAATTTATTTGATTGCGACAATGTATGAAAGGAAAACTATAATCTATGTGACTACTTCGAATTATATCACACGACATCCTGAGGTTCTCTTCCAAAAGACATTTCATAACCGTCCATGCTTTCCTACGGTAAAAGATAAAATAAGAACTATGCGAGAAAGATGTCACAGTTCATTGCCACTACATTGTAACAATAGTAGCAGAAGCACACGATGTTTGTGCACATGCTTTGGACGGCGTGGAGACAATCGAGCCGGATGCTTCATTCGATCAGCACAAGAGCGCTTTCACTGAACTTTGAGTCATGGACACTCGGATGGTTGTGATAGACTGGCTATTCAAAATCACAAGTCTAAACAGGCTACATGATTGTACAAGCCACTCTGCCATGTCCACAGCATTAGAGCATGACAGTCACAGCGATAGCAATGTCAGACTTCCGCACAGCCCCTCATTTTTGACCTTCACCGATTCTGCTCTTCGGGGTCTCAAAAGACCCGGCGCATTGTTGCAGTGAAACACTATGTGATTATTGAAGATCTGGTTTCCCGTATCAGTATTATGCAGCTGCTACGCCAAATATGCCGGACAGGAGTTGAGAGGGCATGTGTGACCTTACAATATAGCTGATTATCAGGTAATCAGCCCAGATCAAGTATTCAATCACGAGTATCAGCATGTGGGACGGATTTTCAACGGCCACCGCTTTCAAGTAACGAGTGATGATGACCATCCAGTGACGATGTGGGCTGGGCAGTAGAAGATGCCATGCCTTCTCCACTTCGCATATGCAATGTTGCTGGACGCCACATCACCACAATGTCATATAGCTGCTGCTGACCCAAGCGGTGCAGGTTAATTAACCTTGTCAGTAGCCGTGGAACCCCGTTCACAGCTTCTCCTTGCGCTTGGCGTAGCGCTCCCTGTTGTAGGCACCCTCACGTTCATGGATCTGCACGTCAAAAACATAGCAATGACAGGCACAATTAAACCACGGCGTAATGTGCTTTGTAGGAAGAAAAGAGGGACAATGAACTACAAGCTACGCTATAATCTCTCCATCCAAGTCGATTGTGCTTTGGTTATGTTTTCCTTGCAGACACACATTGTGCAAGCACACTGGAAGATTCTCTCTGAAAGAAAACCATTCGGTTAAGAAACAAACTACCATCTCAGGGCCGGCGGAACCGCTCCGGTCGGTCCGGCCATGGCCGGACCAACTTTTCGGCCACCGACGATTTTTTTAGGACGCAGTAACGTCATGTTGTGATCATCGATTGTACATGTACGCGTACTTGCGATCTCGCTCTGATCTTGCCGTGCACGCGTGCGCGCTTGAGGGCTAGCTGTGGCCTGTGGGCCGGTGGCGCGAGTCGCGCGACCTGAAAGCACGTGCCATGATGGATTCTACATTGTAATTTGTAGTACTTGAGGGTTTTCGTCGAGTGCTTCAGATTCTTTTGCTGAACGAAGTAGTTTTTTTCAATTTTGTCTCGCTGTTTGGTCAGCTTAGCTGCAGTGCATGCTTAGCAGCTATGGCTTCTTCCAGCGAAGTATCTGTGCCAGACGTGCCAGTCCACCCAACCACTTCCTTCGCGTTTCCTCGGCGGGAATTTGGGAAAAAGACAGTGGTGAAGCGCTCTTGTCAGGCGTCATATTTCAAGACATGGTCTTGGTTGACCTACGATGAGCAAAGAGACGTTGTGTTATGTCACACGTGCGCAAGTGCTGTGCTGGCAAAGAAACTTTTACCGAAGCGTGGGGACACGGCTTTTGTCTCAAGCGGATTCTGCAACTGGAAGGACGCTACTGTGGGTTTCAAGAACCATGAGACTTCTAGTCACCATCGCGATGCTGTGGAAATGCTGCTAGTGCTACCAGCAACAACTCCTGATGTTGGCGAGATGCTTTCAGGTGCGCACGCAAAGCAGAAGGAGGAGAATAGGAAGTGCTTCTTGAAAATTGTCTCAAACCTTCAGTTCCTGGCGAGGCAAGGTTTGGCATTACGTGGAGATGGATCAGAGGAAGATTCAAATTTTATGCAGCTGCTGAAGCTCCGTGGGCAAGATGATCCTCGTGTCAAACATGGCTTGAGACGAAAACTGATAAGTACGTTTCTCCGACATGACATGCAGAACGAGTTGCTGCAAGTGATGGCACTTTCTGTGCTGCGGGAGATCAGCAGTCGTATTCGAAACGCACACTTCTTCACTGTCATGGCTGATGAGCAGGCCCGGCGGAACTGGTCCTGTTGGTCAGGCCATGGCCGGACCAACTATAGTATTTGGCCACCAACACGTGTTTCTTCCTGAGGAGGGTATGTGACTAGGTGTACCCGCCATATGGTTGTGATGAAGCCGAGACCCAAGGTCGGCAGAGCATCCCAGACCATGCCACCACTCCCCTTATTCATGGCTCACCAGGCGCGTACGCAGGGTCACCTCTAGGGGGGTTTCCAACCGAATCCCAAACAATGAGTTTTTAAATTTTAACTCTTTCTAAAGAGCCCTAGGAAATTTTCAAAATTATGCATTTTTCGTTTTGTTTGGATCATAACTTCAGTTCTACTCACTCGATCTTCATTATCTTGGGCTTCCTGGAAGTGGAAAGGTACCAGGGAGAGAATGAGGTCGACCATGATAGCCAGTACACAGTACAGTCATGTACATATCCAGCGCTATAGTGCAGTAGAGTGCAGCGACGGTGCGAGAAATGCCCCAAACAGGCCCAAACGCATCCTGCTCCAGCGATTTCGTTTTTCTTTATCCCAGAGTTTCGATTTTTTGCTGTATACTCTTGAAAATATCACAGGTGAAGCCCCTGCAATTTTGAGCAAATCAGCGCGACGAAAATCTCAAATTCTCAATACTCAAGTCGCACTGCGCGCTTTTGAAATTGCTGAGATCGCGGCTCAACTTCCGAATGATTTATCTCACGATACATTGCTCGCAGCGCTTCGCAAATTGTTTCAACCGACAGCTGATAGTTTTCTATTCGACCTGGATATTTGGATCGTTGGATTTGAGCGAGATTTGACTGAGTTACGATCTTTTGAAGTTTTGCATTCTTGCCAGATCGATCATGCACCCTACCAAAATATGCCCAAAAACATTGCTCGTTTGGAACATTTGGGGGGTTTCCGGGCAACGGGAACCCCCCCCCCCCCCCCCTGCGTACGCGCCTGCTCACACATGACGGGTTTACGTGGCTCTATTAAAAGAAGAAAGAAAAAAATCATACACAATGTATGAACGACTATGGTATGGTTGGACCAATAGAAAACTGCTTCCGCCAGTCCTGATGAGTGCACCGACGCTTCAAACAAGGAGCAGTTGGTGATCTGCATTCGCTGGGTAGACAGTAATACGCTGGAGCCCATTGAAGATGTCGTCGGGATGTACAAGATTGATAATATATATGCATCCACGATTGTGCAGGTGTTGAAGAATCTGTTGATTCGTCTCAATCTGTCCATATCCAAGTGTCGTGGCCAATGCTACGATGGCGCGAGCAACATGTCCGGAGGAAGGAGTGGAGTTGCTAAGCAGCTCAGTGAACTAGAGCCTCGTGCACTGTTCTTGCCCTGTCATGGGCATGCTCTCAACTTAGCTGCTGGTGATGCCGTCAAAAGCTGCAAAGTTTTGAAGGACGTCCTGGACACGACATTTTAAGACGCCCTGGACACGACATTTGAAGTTTCCAAACTGGTGAAGTTTTCACCGAAGCGTGGCACCATATTCGACAAGATCAAGAGTGAACTGGCTCCTGACTCGCCCGGATTTCGAGTTCTTTGTCCAACCCGCTGGACTGTGGGTGCTGACTCCCTGAAATCGGTCATGGACAATTATGACGTCCTTCAGGAGCTGTGGGATGTTACGCAGGGTGATACAGCTGATCCAAACCATGCGAACAAGGATAATTGGAGTTGAATCCCAGTTCCGTATGTTTCGCTACTTCTTTGGCATTCATCTTGGTCAGCTGATCCTCCGCCACACGGACAACCTCAGCAGGACTCTGCAATCTTCAACTATCTCTGCGTCAGAGGGAGCCCGTGCTGCAGCTATGACCACCGCCACGCTCGAGTCACTGAGAACTGACGAGAACTTTGACTCCTTCTGGTTGACGGTACTGCTCCACCAAGCAGATGTGGATGAGCCTGAGCTCCCCCGAAGGAGGAAGGCCCCCGGCGGTTTGAACCCGGTACTGCAGAGGCGGAGTTCCCTGCCACCGCAAAGGCCATGTATCGCCAGCAGTACTATGAGGCATTGGACCTTGTCGTCACTGCTATAAAGAGGAGATTTGATCAGCCTGGATTCAGGATCTACCAGAATCTTGAAGACTTGCTGCTTTTGTGTGTCCGTGGCAAGCCCTGGGAGACAGCATTTGCAGCGGTCACTGGCTTCTACAAGGATGACGTCGATGCAGTGCAGCTGAGACTTCATCTTGAGATCCTCCATTCTGCCTACTCTCAAGACACACAGAACATCACCATCCGCGACATCCAGAGGTACCTGCAGGGCCTATTTGTTGCAGAGCGGCAGTTGATCTCCCAGGTGGTGCTTGTCCTGGAGTTGGTGTTGACAATGCCGTCCACCAATGCCATCAGCGAGCGGTCGTTCAGTGCACTCAGGCGATTACAGATGTACCTCCGAACCACAATGAAGCAGAGCCGCCTCAATCACCTCCTGTTGGTGCATGTGCATAAAGAGCACACGGATGCGCTGTCTCTGGTAGCTGTTGCAGATGCTTTTGTTGGCTCCAATGAGCATCGCATGTCTGTGTTTGGCAAATTTTCTGGCCGCGCTTGAGAGCTCTGTGTTAAGTTTTATGGAACACACTGCTTGTTTGACTGATCAAACCCTGTGTGTTAGTGCACATGGTGCGTCAAATTCTACCCTAATGTTTTCTTCACCATGTATTCTACGCAAACTCTTCTATCTTCTGCCATGTCAAGTTCTGCGTGCCGGTATTTCCAACGGTCGCCATCCCACTACTGTTCTGTTCCGGGCATTCCGGCTGACGTTTGTACCCAATTTTCTTCTCCAATTCAAGTTTCATCCGGATGTGGGCATGGCCGGACCAATCAACAATTGCTTCCGCCGGGCCTGCATCTCAATTTCAAACTGCCTGAGTGGCAATAAGAATCGCTACATTACAGTGATAAATACGAGACTTGTCAGCGGCGCAAATCCGACACAGTCAACGCCCGGCTGAACAGTGACTATGGCAACATCACTGTATACTGAGTCAGTGCATGGGTAGTAAGTCAAGAAGGCGATGATGCCTGTTGGGAATTCCCTAGTAAAATAAGACTAGATAAAAAATAAAAAAAATTAAAAAAAAAGTTCATGTCAGTAAGCCGCTCACCTCCTCCATCAACTGTGCCGCCCTTAGCTCCCTGTCATCCCACATGGCCTCCAACTGGGGCTTGGTGTTGAGTAGTGCAGCACCAAGCAGCACCCCTCCCGACACCCATAACAGCCTGAGTCGCAGTATACGCCAAAACAGGCTGCCATGCGACCAGGACATCAAGTGAGGGTCCATCAGAATCTTGTTCTTGACTTTCAGTTTGCTGGTGTCCTCCTTCACCATGACGATCTCCTCTAGGTGCCGATACGTCTATTCAAATGACTCACCAACCTCCTTGGAAAAAGCGTCTTCCGAGTGTCGTTTCAACCAGGGAGTATTCCCTGGTTTCAACTACTACCACCTGCTTTGTCGATATCTCGGCCTCACAGAGCTGTTTCAACCCAGGGTACTTTACTACTCCCTGGTCTCAACGGATCTCACAGTGGACAACAAACCAAGAATATAGTCTATAGCCTGAGTATAGGTTATTGTTACTGAATAGTCTGCTAGCATGCTGTCGAACTGACATGATGATTGATGTCCATCAATCATTGTCAATAGCCACTGTTGCTCGTTTTAGCGCTGGTCTTTCGTAACGAAAAGAAAAGGCCAACATGAACATTATTTTTGCGATGACGTCGACTCCCGGGACATGTGATGCCTGATGACGTAACTGTGATAATGCGTTCTTCTCGAATATCCCATCCCATGGATCCTGTGTGCCGTGAGCCTGTGAGTGTGACCTGTTCAACCTTTCTCCCCTGCTTGACCCTGCACTGCTGTCCTGTCTACTCTGGATTCTGCTCTGTTTCTGAGTTCGAGGACGCCATCCTCTTCCAACCATCTCTTTAGGGCTATTTCAATGCAAACCTATCACTAGTACTGACCTGTAGAAATACCATTCGATTTTGAGCTTCATCGTGCTGTCCCCGGACTTTCCAATCCCTGTCGTTAAAGCAGCATAGCATTCTGAATTTGTACGATCTAAACATTCGCTACTACATCAGCCAAACTTGACAGCACAGAATGGCTTCCTCTAAGCGAAAGGTGTTTGTTGTAGGCGTAGGCATGACCAAGGTAAGCCATTGTTCCTCGCACATTGGCGCATGCGATAACAATTTTACAATTTATGCATGGTCAAATCTCATCACTCGAAATAACTGTTAGGACACTATCAGCAAGTTAGTGTCATATGTCGGGCTTTCGTTCATTTCTGATGCTCTCGTTTACAGTTTGAAAAGCCTGGTCGCCGTGAAGACTTCGACTACCCACAAATGGCCGAGGAAGCAGGTACATTTCACAGAGATCTTTGACTCTAAATGCCAGCAAATACTCCTCTTGGCATTGACTTGAGGTTTAGTACATGCCCGTACTGTGTGTAGCGTTCTTCTGTTCAAGGGGTGTGTTGGGGGCCAACTTGGGGCTTGGTATCGTGTCACGTGCCGGGCTGTTTCACTTGAAAACAAGGATCGTGCATGTGCTCGTGCGTGCGCGCGTCTGTTTTTAACTTTTTGCACGCACACACGCACGTGTGTGTGTGTGTGCGTGTGTATGTGTGTGGTGCCCAACATATTCGAAACCTGCCTTCTGGCCAAAGCAGTTTGCGTCTCACAAACCAGTGTACAAACCAGTGTGCTGTCACTGTGATAGCTTTCATGGTACTGTACAGGGCGAGACGAGGCAGCTAAAGTACAGTGCTTGATACACTAGAGTGCAGGGCGATATGTACCAAACTCACGAAGGCACGTGGCAGTAGGCTGTCTGCGCTTCAACTTCAAGTTTCACGCACTAAACGATCATCAGACAGCTAGTAGAACAATATCCCTGAGCTAGTGTCAAAATCCAACTTACGTCCATCCGCCACATGACCTGCGCCTAAAGCCAATGTTTTTGACGCCCCTCGTACCATCTGTCATTTTAATGAACCAAGTACTAACTACCTGTCCATTTGTCGTGTAAACCTCCATGAAAAGCCAAAGCTTTAGTGCCCCCAAGTTCTTAGTATCTCTTTCAGTGTAGCACCTACATGTACTTGTGGCTGCTTTCACGCCGATAGTGACAGTTTCCATACTCCGCAGCATTGCTTGCGCTAGTGTGTAGTTTTCCCCTTGCCCAAACCAAATGAGTAATGACAGCGACCTGTTCAACCAACTTCGCTTCAAAGCATCTCTGTATCGTGTGTCTGCCTTGGTAACTGTCTCGGCCATTGTATCCATTTCTGGCATTCTCCGTGCCGTTGCTTAATATTCAGATATGTGCCGGTTGCATGCGCTCATGTACAGTCGTCGCCAACAAATCCGCCAATGCTGATACAGTCAGACCTCGTTTATCCGGTCCTCTTTTATCCGGATCCCTCGCCATCCGGAAGAAAATTGTTGGTTACCGATTTTCAGCATATTTCACGGGTACATACAATTATGTGTGTGTTCGATTATCCGGTTCCCTCGCCTATCCGGATAGTTTTGTGGAAGACGGATGTGTGCGGTTAAGCGTGGTCTGACTGTACTGTGGGTACTGTGGAATGGTACGCGTTCACCGGCGTTGTTTCATGGTGGAATGCATGCATCTACTGTACCAGCACGGCACTGAATGGTCTGCAGCCGAGCAGTCTGTTGTACTGATGAGTGAATACAAGCCGTGCAAGTCCGGCAGCAGGGCATACAGTCATGTAGGCATTGCATGTGCCGTGCACTAGTGGCTAGTAAGTAGTAGTAGTGGCAGTGCTTGAGGCCCATGTACGGTACATCTACAAGCATAGCATTGGCTGGATTTTTTTTGTCGGCGACTGTATGTGTGTTTATTCCAGGACAGCGTGCTTTGGATGATGCCGGCATCCCGTATTCTGCAGTGCAGCAGGCTGTCGTTGGCTATGTATATGGTGAGTAAGCTTTGCTCTGTAGCATGTGTATCTGCAGCTCTGCCAATTGCTTGTCTTTTAGCCTCCAGCTTCTGTGTTGTAGTGTCTCTGCTGTACCGTACAGTGTAGGGGTGGTACAGGTGATGTTTCGCTTTAGTGTAGCTGTACTTTTTGTTACGAAAAGGTGGGGCCGCTGTAGCATTGCTATCGTATTGTCCGGCAATGGACGTCTGTGGTCTAAGGTCCCCTGTGTACATGTTCACGATGTGCATCTGTGGTCTAAGGTCACCTGTGTACATGTACACGATGGACACCTGTGGTCTAAGGTCCTCTGTGTACATGTACACGATGGACATCTGTGATCTAAGGTCACCTGTGTACATGTACACGATGGGCATCTGTGATCTAAGGTCACCTTTGTACATGTACTGTGCTGCTGCAGGTGACAGCAGCTGCGGACAGCGTGCGCTGTACGGTCTTGGCATGACTGGAATCCCCATTTACAATGTGAGTCGGTGCTAGCTTCTGTGGTGACACGTTACTGATTATGCTAACGTGGCTGTATAGCTTAGTTAGCTGTGTGGTGTTTGAAGAGGAGAGTAGATTCTTCTTTTTGTAATCTCAACTAACTGTTAAAGAGGGGGGGGGGGGGTATAATATGGCTGCTCCCTATGAGGAGTACAGCGGTGAAATGCGTCGTGTTTCAATGGCTGTAAGGAATGGTTTGATGCACTAGTTCACATGCTTATGTTACATCCAGAGGAGCTGCATTCCAAACCCAGACCAATGTCTAGGTTAGGATTCAAAGTCGCTCACAAGCATGAGCGTGTGAACTTATCTCTGAACTACGCTGTAGCGGTGGCATTGCAAAATGGCAGTGGTTGTAAGGTGTCCACCTCCCCCAGCCCAACACTCAATGTGCGTGTGCTGCTGGCCTTTCGTCATGGCTTTCGGTAAGTGAACCTGTGTATTCTCCTGACTTTCCATGTGTTTTGTGATTCCAGGTCAACAACAACTGTGCAACGGGTTCATCTGCCCTCTTCATAGGAAAACAGCTTATCGAAGGAGGTCTGTGTTGCTATTGACACCACACCAATACAAGCCAATGCATTTCGTTGACTGAGATATGGGCACAGGGTTTGAAACAAAGCAAGTGAGAATGTGGGTAAATCGAGCCCTGTATGTATTCTCTTCCAAGACCAGCTGGTAGTACAGTAGATGTCTGCCATGGTGATGTGTTTTTGATGCGAATGTGTGCTTTTTTTCTCTAGCTATCACCTATGTTGTTTGTGCCTGTGTTGTTTGTACCTGTGAATGTTTGTGTGTGTGTGCGTGTGCGTGTGTGTGTGTGTGTGTGTGTGTGTGCGTGTGTGTGTGCGTGTGTATGTATGTATGTATGTATGTATGCGTACGTGTGTTCTCATGCAGGGCTGTGCGACTGCATCATGGCTCTTGGCTTTGAGAAAATGGAGCGTGGTTCACTGGGCGCCAAGGTAGGGCTATCCGTCTTTCTTTAATAATGTGCTTACCCTGCGTGTAGGACTGGCCCTGGCTTGAATGAAATATGTCAGTATGTCCCTCTCTCCCTGCCTAATGTACCTATACATTGTAGTTATTTCTTCTCCTGTCCCCATCTCTCTCTCTCTCTCTCTCTCTCTCTCTCTCTCTCTCTCTCTCTCTCTCTCTCTCTCTCTCTCTCGCTCTCGCTCTCTCTCTCTCTCTCTCTCTCGCTCTCTCTCTCTCTCTCTCTCTCTCTCTCTCTCTCTCTCTCTCTCTCTCTCTCTCTCCATCCCTCACTTTCTCTCTCTCCTCTCTCTCTCTCTCTCGCTCTCGCTCTCTCTCTCTCTCTCTCTCTCTCTCTCTCTCTCTCTCTCTCTCTCTCTCTCTCTCTCTCTCTCTCTCTCTCTCTCTCTCTCTCTCTCTCTCTCCTGTTTGCCATTACTGGTCACGCACACACGGTTGCGTTGACTAACATATTCCTGGGCTGCATTGGTGTCCCGTGTGCAGTTCACCGATCGCACAATCCCCATGGACCGACATATGGGTGTCATGACAGAGATCGAGGAGCTGTCAGGTGCACCGCCGACACCGCAGATGTTTGGCAATGCAGGGCGCGAGCACATGCGCAAGTACGGTAAGTTGTAAATCGGTGCCGCTGATAGACAGCCTATGCACGCAAGCTTTGCTACCTCATGGTTGCTTGCGGGCAATGACTAGTGCTGTTGCCGCTCGTGTAACTGCGGCCTTCGCCATGCATTCATATAGCAATGGGAAACTCTTCAGACCAGTGAGTTCGAAGCGTGAACCAGTGTTACGATCGACCCTCACAGCTCATGGCGATGGACTGCCATCAGCTAAGCTGGCTTTAACTGCTTTGGATGTGCTCTTCTAAAGCAGTATCCCATTGGAAAGCTGGTGTGCTAGTGAAGTGGCTGCAGCAGTAGCATTCTGCCCATCCTTCAAAGCCCCAGCAGTAGCATTCTGCCCATCCTTCAAAGCCCCAGCAGTAGCATTCTGCCCATCCTTCAAAGCCCCAGCAGTAGCATTCTGCCCATCCTTCAAAGCCCCAGCAGTATAACAAACAATGACAATGATAGCCCTTCCCATTGACATGGTTTCCCCCTGCATTTCTCTGGCCGTTGCGTTTCATTTCTATTCATTTTGGCTGGCAGTGTTACCGTATCACATGTTAGGCCGGCCACTGCATGATTCCGTCCTTTGTCGCTGTGTTACCCCAGGCACAACTTTGGACCACTTTGCCAAGATCGCGGAGAAGAACCACAACCATTCCGTCAACAATCCGTACGCACGTCTTCAAGCTACTGGCTCTAAATTTAATCAGTACACTGTGTACATACGTGTATACTTGGTACTTGCATGATGATACCAAGTACAACATGTTGCTTCTCTCATCATAGTGTAGTGGTATGTGTTCGACAGTACTCAATCAGGTAGTCTTGTACGCCTCAAAGTTTCTCACTTTTACATGTACGATCTCGAGCTTGGTCGAAACTCCCTTTTGAGTCCCGATGCTTGTAGCATGCTGTATACAATTTGATTCCTCGTCTTCCTGTACTCATGTGTGCTGTAGAATGTGTATCATTGTTTTGCCATGACTGTGTTGTTCAGGTATTCTCAGTTCCAGAAGAGCTATACACTCGAGCAGATCAAGACGTCACCGGCCGTGCACGAACCGCTCACTAAGCTCCAGTGCTGGTAAGCAGTGCGGGCGTGCATCGTGTACCTTGAGCTGCCAGTTACCACCTTGCACATTTATCCCACATGGCGTGTTGATGCTAATGCAGTGCTGCTGCTACTTCTGTGCAGCTACACTATCCAGTCTATGAAAAAGAGTTTTACTATCCAGTATTGGGTACTGTACTATCCAGTACAATGTCATGTACACGTATAGGCATGTACGAACTGTGCACATCTCTGTGTAGACTAGACTGTGTGTAGCGAAATGAAACCATGAACCCACTGTTACTACACTCTGTCTAGCAGAGTGTCTTATGTGAATTGATTTGTTTGTTGTTGTGTTGTCGTCGTTGTTGTCGTCATCGTTGTTGTTGTTGTTGTTGTTGTGTGTGTGTGTGTGTGTGTGTGTGTGTGTGTGTGTGCCTGTGCGTGCCTGTGTGTGTTTGTTTGTTCATTGGCTGCAGTCCAACTTCCGATGGTGGTGCTGCTGTCATTATCGCCAGTGAAGATTTCGTGCGACGTAATGGTCTTGAGCCGCAGGCCATTGAGATTGTTGCCATGGAAATGGCCACCGACTTCCCCAGCACTTTTCACGAGAAGAGCTCCATGAAGCTGGTATGCTTGCACACGCATCCTTATGCTATCATGGGGAATTGATTTACTATTCGTTTCAGGGTTATAGCCAGCATGAAGGTGAATTGGGGAGCCTGAGAATGTTTGTGCAGAGTTGTACCAATTTTATGCATCGCTCCATAATAGATGGAGTACAGCATGCAGACCCATGGGTAATCTACCTCACTGTAGCAATGAACCAGCATACTAGTCTACTCTTTAATGCCTGCAATCCCTACACAGTCCCTGCATACACAGTATGTCTTCCCCATACAGGACGTATGGTATCATACCATACATCCTGCGTGGGGAAGACAGATGTGCTGAGAAGTCAAACCCTACACCACTGAACAATAGTTTTCTCCATGCTGTAGGCATTAGGGGACCAGGCAGAACTTGAAGGAGGGCGCAGCGTCATATCGTGTAACTTTGGCTACAACCCTGCTCTTCTTTTGGCTGGTATTTCCTTCTGGGCTTGGTGAAGGGGGGACTTCCAGCAATGACCATGCACTTGCACGTGTGTATGTGTGTACGCGCGTTCGCGTGGGTGGGTGTATGTGCGTTCGTGTGTGTAATTCCCATTCAACAACAAGTTGCCTTCCATTAGGATTAAGTGGAATGTACATACATACATGTCTATGTGTTGAGTGCCCAATGTATGTCGAATGTGCATACATGTCCATGTGTTGAGTGCCCAATGTATGTTCGACACACGCTCTACTGATGCTTGTATCCATTCTCTTTTTTCCTCCGCCTCTGTCTTCGTCCAGGTCGGTTATGATATGACAAAGGCTGCTGCAGATCGTGTTTTCATGAAGGCCGGTATGTGCTGTCACTAGCAGTCAGTGATAGTTTAAGTGGGGACACATGTGAACTGTTTGCAGCACTCACATATTATACTGCCCGCCGTAATGCCAGCTCACTTACTGTTTTTGCGGAATTGTCAACTTTACACTTTGCCACCCATTACAGCTGTAGTGCTTATTGATTCAATGGAGTCTATCGATTGCTCTCGAATGGGACATAGTGCTGGCTAAGGTGCTGCATGTTAAGTGCAGCACCGTTTTTTTTGCAAATGAACACCAGCTATATCATATGTGCTGTGAGCCCCTGTCACTTGAGACCTGGCACAAGGGTAACGTGAATGCAGCGAATTGGACGTTTCCTGTAGGTTTTGACCAGTGGCTGGTGTGTGCGTGTGTGTGTGTGTGTGTGTGTGTGTGTGCGCGCGCGCGCACGCGCGTGTGTGTGTGCGTGTGTGTGTGCATGCATGCGTGTGTGATCTACTCATAGGTTGTCGTATCAACGATGTTGACGTGGTGGAGTTGCACGACTGTTTTTCTGCCAATGAGCTGATTACGTACGAAGCACTGGGCCTATGTCAACCAGGTGAGGTGCATCTAAGATGTGTGCGCTGGTACATCTACGAGTATCGCAGTGCTTCTTCTTTATGTACTTCAGTCATCACTGGCCCTGAATGTAAATTGTATTAGCTATGGAATATTGTGATTCTTGCCACCATTGCCCTCTTCTGCTGCTTAACTGCATTGCTTTATGGCGGTATTTGTGTTGTTCTGTTAGGCGAGGCTGGTGCTTTCATCGACCGCGGTGACAACACTTACGGTGGCAAGTATGTGGTCAACCCCAGCGGTGGTCTCATCTCCAAAGGCCACCCTCTCGGCGCTACTGGTACGTTGAGTTCTGCGCTGACCGTGCTCTTTGTTCTTGAGTTGGTGACACACACACACACACACACACACACACACACACACACACACACACACACACACACACACACACACACACACACACACACACACACACACACATGTTGTAACATGTACTATACCTGTGCCTGTTTTAGTTTAGCAATGGGGTCTATACACGCCACTAGGTGGGTGAATACACAGTTTGTATGTTTGTTGTTCGGTGTACAGTCTGGCTAATCCCATTCCCTCTGTTCTGTTCACTGCTTCTGCTGCTGCTGCTGCCGCCACGGCCATACTGGTGTCAATCCTTTCATCCATGTGCACCAGGACTCGCTCAGTGCTCAGAGCTGACCTGGCAGTTGCGTGGTGTCTGTGGCAAGCGACAGGTTTCCAACGCACAACTAGCACTGCAGCACAATGTCGGTCTTGGCGGTGCTGTCGTAGTCGCTCTCTATCGCCATGGCTTCCCAGCGTTCAAGGGACAGCGATCTGCAACGTCAGCAAGGTACCATGAGTAGGATCTATGTTACTTGTGTTTCTGAACTGCCTGTACTGTGTGACAGTCTTTTGCTCTCAGCTTACCAGCTATAATAGGGAACTTCAGCTAGAACATGACTTCCATGCTTTGCCCTGGTTGATATGAATGTGCATCATCATCATTATTTGTATGTGTGTGTGTGTCCGTATGGCACTTCCCGTGCAGGCCCAACTATGCTATCCAAAGCACTGCAGCAGCGAAGGATGTCTCGGAGTTCAAGGCAAAGCTTGTCTTCGATGAGCTGAAGAAGCGTCTTGATGCTGTATGTAGTGATCAATCTGATACTAGTAGTATGCTGATGCTGTGTCAGCGTGCGTATGTGCGTACTCATGTGTGTGTGTGTGTGTGTGTGTGTGTGTGTGTGTGTGTGTGTGTGTGTGTGTGTGTGTGTGTGTGTGTGTGTGCATGTCGATTATGGTCGCACACGTCTTTCTTCTCTTTCTCGGACTCTTCCTGACTTTTCTTTCATTCTCCTGGGTGGTTACCAACAGCCAGTGTATGCCGGAGTATGTGGTGTGGTGTGTGTGTAGAAAAAAATGAAAAATAGGGATTCACTGGCCAGAAAAAAAGTCACTTCAAACAGCTGTGTGGTGGATACCAGGCTAAATAAAGTGGCGGTCAATTCATCAGCCTTGCAAGCTGTTGAATGGTGTAATCCCAGCACAAGTTGCTATGTCTAACATAGCTGTTCGCTATCATCGCTTCCGCGATGGGCATGTCTGAGGTGTGAGGCATGTGCATGTGCATGTGCATGTGCTCTGCTAGAATAAAGCAGGCTACCGTAGACAGCTTCCTTAGAGTTCATTTTCTGTTGAAACTTGAAACTTGAAACTATTCAGGCCGACGTTTGATTCCGTATTTCTGTGCTCCTCTATATGGCAGCGAGTTGCTGTCCATGCATAGCCCTGGTACAAGTATTTGAATTTCTTGATGCACGTACTGCCACTAGCTCTGAGTGTGCTTCGGGTGATACTTGTGTGCTTTACAGGAGCCAGGTCTTGCCAAGAAAGTGAACGCAACGTTCTTGTTCAAGATCAGGAATGGTCCTGGTAATCAAGAAGCCAGCTGGTTTGCAGACTTGAAGTCATCTCCTCCAACAATCAGTGTCGGCGAAGGTACAGAACTGTCTGCCTGGTGGTGGTGCTGGTGTTGTTGCGCCCCCCCCCCCCCCCCGCATTGTATAACCTTGCTGGGTTGCTAACTTGCTATTCATGTTTCAGGGCATAGATTAACGGCCGGACATCTGACATTTTCCGGCCATTTTCGGCCACTGACTGGACGTTTTCAATTTCACCAGACATAGTGTCCGGTCAAAAAAGTAAAAAAAGAGCAGCGACCTTTCGACCTTTTTATGCAGAGTTGGGCTTTCTTCGGAGCTTCGTGCCAAATGCGACTTGCATATCGTACAACTAACACGTACACCGTAGTCTCAGGCGTAGACTTCACTATATTAGAGAGGTTTCGACCCGCGTGATTTGTGCTCTTACGTGAACGTCAATTTTTGCGTTGACGCGAGCTCAGAAAGAGCTTTCGTTTCACGTTGCTTGTGAAGCATGTTGTGTCGCTGACGACAGGAGCGAAAACTGGGAGCGAAAACTTCAAAAAGTGAAAAAAGTGATTTTTGGTGAGGCCAAAGTCGCACAAATATTATTTATAGCTAGTTTAGGCGAAATCGACAAAATCGAGTCAATAATCCCAACCTGATAGCAAGGCTAAATTTGCAAAAACTCGCGTTCACGTCGAACGTGAGTTGACCTCAGCTCATGTCATGAGCGGGAGTTTCGACGCCAAAATTGCTACACCGACGTGAAATTTCACGGTGTAGCACAGAACAACGTGAAACGAAACCTCTCTATTTACTTGATCCGCCTGTAGCAACGCGTTGTTGCTACAGTCAATTCACACACACACCCACGTCCGGGCATGTCCGGACAGATTTCTAAACGGAAGGACATTTGTCCGAGCTACTATGCCCTGATGTTTTGAACCCAGTTACGGGGGGGGGGGGGGGGGAGGAGGGGGGGGGGTAGCAGAAACGGTTTGGGCACTGAGCTAATAGTATGGCATAGTGCATCTGGACAGTGTGGAGAGTTGGAGGGTGGTGACTGAACTTTTCCGTTCCGTGAAAATTATCGATAATGCCGGATGTCTCCTGGACCCTTTTTTATGAAAGTAAGTACCAGTCAGTAGGCCAGTCTGTGTGCACGGTCCCAAAACTTGTGAGTGCACACGTTTGCTGGTGCCATTGTCACACAACAGGGCATTTTCAAAAGAAGTGCAAATCATAATGGGTACGCTGGGCACGGCACAGCCGGTACCGTATACGCGTAGTGGAAATCGGCCCTAACAGTTATCCTTTTGTGGCCGCTGCAATAGTAATGGTTTTGTGCCATCAGTTCACCATTTTCTCCATGTGCTGTTTTTTTCTGCAGGGAAGGCACAGTGCACTATAACCATGAAGGATGCAGACTTTCTGGACATGATGACCGGCAAACTGGACGGACAGCAGGTTAGATAAGATGCAGTGCGCCTGCATGGTGTGTTGGTGACATGTCTGTTTCTGCTATGACGTTGTCATACAGTTACACGGTCTTCCAGTAAATCCATGATGGCAAACATCAAGAACGCCCGTTCATGCCTGTGGTATAGCTCCGGGAATAAAATATAAACAACCGTCACCAGATGCGGAGCAAAGTCCTTTCGGATGCTGGTTGAGGGTGGTGTCAGTCAGTCGTGGTGGTCCTCAATTTCATTTTTGAGTGTTTTGTCCCTACAGTTGCAAATGTTGCACCTCGCCAGGTTTGGCACAAGGTTCCCTAAGGGGTCATCACAAAAGTTTATTTTTGTCCTCCCTGAAACGAACATTGATTGGGGAGGGGGGAATGGGACAAACCTCAAGTCTACCAACACCATACATGCACATCTACATGCATGCGATTTGTGCCTTCCAGCGTGGCAAGCTTCGTTCATTTCGGAGGGAGCCCGAGTACGAAATGAGCAACCTTAATTGTGATTGAGCTTTGTAAGAAAAATTGGCAGCCTCTGCACTGACACATTGGATATAGAATTATAGATAGACTTTTGTAAAGCAAGTTTGCAAAATGCATGGTGTGGCCGTCTTCTGCTGCCTGACCACAAGCTATTCGCTGGATCTCCACGAATGTTTTCCAACTGTTACTGCCATCATTCCCACTACAACAACTCCATGAAGATGAGCTGTTCGCATCAAGTTATTTGTCATACTCTGAAGCGGGGAGTAGTAAAATCGTATTTTCGTATTTTTTTACTGCTCTTTGCTCTGAAGTGTACTTTTCCGAGAGTAGTCAATGGAAAGGGAATCCTTGCCAGCCTGCGTAATGTTGTGTTGTTCCACTTATGCTTGTTCTTGCACATCCAGGCGTTTTTCAAAGGAAAACTGAAGATCAGCGGCAATATGATGTTGGCAAATAAGTTGAAAGACCTTCAGCCTAGGGGTGGAAAATCAAAACTGTAAAACTCCATTCGCATTGCAGCATGCGGTCTCCCTCAAGAATTCATCATCTCATCAAAAGTTCCAGTAAATCGCAGTCTATCTCTTCTCCTATTTTCCTGTCTGCGTCGGACGATGACGGATACCTCGCTACTACGTTATGTAGCCGACTGCAGTCCATGTGTGTCCAGTTGATCATTTTGGATTTGGTTCACAGGCCGGGTTTAGAGTGCTGCAAGCTTCTTGTGCACTCCTGGATCCTGGTTAGGCATTGCGCAACTATAGCTGCATGCCTGTGTCATGCTCTCGTTCCCGTAGAAAACTTTCTAATTTGCAAAATTCTATATACCCCAATACTATTTACACTATTTAGAGTTCATAGGATCATGTCTTCAACCATTTTTTGCTTACATGTATTTCACTGTACTGGCCACGCTTCGAGAACAAAATTTCAACGGACCTTTCTATTACAATGTACATTCCGATTTGCACTACACAGAGTTATGACCAGGGAATTGGTCATTCCCGGTCGTCATGGTCACGGCCTGGTTACCTTTCCATAGCTGTATCCAGGGACCCTGGAGTTCTCACACTACTTATAGGAAGGCTTTTTTGTAGTACTCCCTGCATAGGCCTGGCTGTGACCATGAGTAAACGACTACAACGTAGTACAGACAAGAGTACACGGGGGGGGGGGGGGTTATGTACTCTTGACAGCACCCATAGTGGAGTTGCACACTCTGGGGGGTTATGTACTCTTGGTACAGACTACAGTGCTGCTCAATGAAATAAAAATTCAGTCGTGTCACTCAAGTACGTGCCGTGCCGGGCGTTGCACAGTCCAGGACCTGCGAACACTGGGCTGTGAAATGGTGCATGGTGCGAGCTTGAGTGACGCGACTGGATTTCATTGAGCAGGACTGACTGTATGTGTCATCATGTAACAGCTCCCAAGAGTGTGCCACTCTGAATACTATAGTCTGTTTCAAAAAGATTAGCAATCAGGTTTTGGTCTTAAAAAGTATGAAGATAAGGGAAAATTGGACAACGAAGTACATAAAAGGGCTGGTTAGGGCACGGCAAATTGTTCTGTGAAGGTTTCGGAACAATTGGACAAGCCGTTAAGGAGTTAGAATTTCGGCCAGGTTTCCGGCCTTTTCCCATGGTTTGCAATTTGCCCTGGAAGCCAGTATCGATTTTTCTATCAAAACCCACGATTTATCTTTTCCTTTCTGGCCTTGTGGTTATGGATGCTGTCTGCTGACCATGAAGTTGTGAGTTCAAACCCCAACCTATCTTCAACTCACACTTTTTTTCATTGTTTTTTGGTGATCAAGCAGACTTGTTGTTCACGATTGTTGTTGTTGGAGCTCCCGCTTCCTCCCGAACTGACTGACACTTGACTGGCTCACGCCATGTGAACACACCCACAACACTGAAACGGTGTGAGTGAATACGGAAGTCATTGCGCTGTAGCTACGTGTTGAATACACCGGCACATCGATCGATCGATTTCTTTTTGAGAATTATTTTAGTATTTCAAGATCGCCAATTTATTTGAATTTAGAAGTCAACGCCGTCTTCTATCAACTTCCACAGGTGTCTGCTTTTCTCAAAATGTTGTCGAAGTCATACGGATAGCTTCGCCAAGTCATGGCCTTGGGAATGAGTCTGTGTCGATGTCGTTTTCGTCACATGGTGAGAGTAAATTGCATCGCAGCTCAAAGAAACTATTTTGGTCACAAAACATATTCGGACCCATGCCGCTCGTCAGCCTGACGTGACATCGACCTGAGTGAGTTGTCATTTTTCATGCTTTCGCGCGGAATATTTCTTCGAGTTGACAGTGAGTTTTATCAGGCAGCGCTCGAGCGCTCATACGGTAAGACGGCAAACTCCCCGGGCGATCACCAGGATTGCTAATCTTTTTGAAACTGACTGTAGTGGTGGATACGCTTGCCTTTGGGTCTGCCGATGGCAATTTGTTTCGGCGAACCGCCGAGTAGTGAAAATAGCATTCCCTGACTGACAGAAACCCACTAAGCTCATGTGCATGTGAGTGCATGATCATGGCTTGCGATGCGAGTTTTCGCCGTCGGAGACAACCTGCAGAGTTCCAAACTCTTGTGAGCGGTAGCTGGCGATACCCTTATTGTGACCGGCCGTTATTACAGACACCAGGCCAGGAAGACCAGCACACAGCTGGCGACTCCCTTATCGTGACCAATCGAATCGGCAACAGGCCAGGAAAACCAGCACACAGGGCAGTGTGTATGTTGTGGCGTTGGGCACATAATATTTATGTAGCAACATGCGGATCAATTCCCGACAATTGCATTCTGTGCATTGTATCGGTCATACCTGTATTTGCCAGATAAAAGCAATACTGCTCAATCCTTCCAAATTAAAAATAAATCATCTCTTACAATGATACACGGCTAAAGCTCTGCTCTGTTCGGTGAAAGCTAGCAGCTACACGCTTAATTTAGAAATACTACACAATACCGTAAAAAGGGAAAGGAGACACCGACCAATACGGTAAACACGACCAAGACTTGCAAAAAAAAAACACACGAAAACATACCAAAACACGACCAGACACCTTAAAAAGATAAAACAGACAGGTTAAAAAGAACAAAAAAGGAAGAAAAAGGAAAGTATTGTTTTATTTTCTTCAAGTTACATAATATGCTTTTTATGATATATGTTGGTTAGAAATCACTAAAAATGAAAAAAAGACCTATTGTTTCTATGCTTGTACAGACTGACCATTGTCTGGTCCTGCCGCTAGTGGGAGACCAGAGGGGGTATGCATAGGCTGCATCGATGGGAGAATGTGATGGTCCTGCTTGGGAAGCATATGCATGCCGTTTGAACCACCGACACCGTTGACGTTGTGCGGCAGAATCATCGTTGACATCACATCGGGATGCGTCACATGCTTATTAGCAAGTTCAGCTTGCAACCTAGAAACGCAGTGCAATCAATCGCATGCATGCAGGTGTACACACACACATGTACACACACACAAGGACACAAGACAACACAACAAAAGAGAACAAACATGGCACAAGCTAAAGAACTTTTACGTATGGGCGGTCCGCGGCGCTGCACATGAGGGGCCCAAAGTTAGTAGAGAACTGGTGGAGAGCAATTTATGCACGGTGTATACGAAAACAGTGAATCGTGGGCACCACGGGCTTTTGCGGCAGCACTCTCACTCAGCCGAAGCTAAACCTGGGGAGCCCCTCTGCCTCCACATGGGTGTTGCAAAACTCACCGACTATTGCACCAGTAATAGCACAGCAGTTTATGTGCTTGCTCGATTCAGTGGAGTTCAAGGGCGATCCCTGAACCTGAATTGTGCACGCAGTCTTCCGCACAGCATGTTAACAGTTCTACACAGAAAGCACTTTCAAGTATGGTAACGAAGGTAGAACACTCTGCAGCTGGCCCATAGAAAAGAGATCAGCTGATCTTTTCAAGAACATGGATTCTTGCTAGCATGTATGTATGTATGTATGTATGTATGTATGTATGTATGTATGTATGTATGTATGTATGTATAACTCATAATCACAAGGTGATCGTAGAGGCAATAAAATCAGCGAGAGAATTGTGAATGATGTCTCTGTGCTGCATGAGAGAGAGCATATACGAGAATTGTGAATGATGTCTATGTGCTGCATGAGAGAGAGCATATACAAAGCCAAACAAGCAACCAAAGAGCAGCATGGGAAAATCACAGGAATTTGACAAAGAAGTTACACTGGGCAGGGAGAGAGAGAGAGGCAGAGAGAGAGGGGGAGAGAGAGAGAGGGGGAGAGAGAGGGAGAGAGAGAGAGAGAGAGAGAGAGAGAGAGAGAGGGGGGGGGGGGGGGAGAGGGAGAGAGAGAGAGAGAGAGAGAGAGAGAGAAAGAGAGAGAGAGAGGCACATGACTGTAGGGAGAAGACGTTTCAACCCTACCGTGCGGAGATAAGGTGTTGTGCGGCGGTCACACACTCTGTTGTGCCAGTCACAGTGATACGACGATCAGGACAGTTGGCAACAATGTTGCCAATCTTAATTGATGCTCCAGATTGCCGTCTGCACACACAACACAATGAACACATGCATACAGGCATACAGGTATCTGTTGTAACAGAACACGGTTCCCACCCCTCATGGCTTCCTTTGTGCATGGCATGGAAAACAGGCACATCAGCAGAGAAAGGCAAGTGCTGGTGCAACTGTGAGAAGAGCTAGATGCACATGTAGTCTTCATGGAGTCCGGCATACATTGTTACCACCGATGGGAATATTCTTTATTCCTGTCCATATAAAATGCACCGTTTTCGAGAACTCCGGGAACAAGATAAAACTACTATCTAATTAATGCGATACAAACAGTCAAATTCAGTCAGCCCCACGCACCATTCTCTTTTCAGTATATCACTGACCTGATTTCGGATATCTTGTGTCCACCGCGACCAATGACACAGCCGACCAGCTACAAGAGGACAAAATGCATGTACAGACAGAGTTGTAGGCGACACAGCAACGCATAAAAGCCGGGCTCGATCGATATATCAACTTGTGTTGGAAATAGATCCGTCAGCAGCTCGCAAGATGGATCCAAGAGTGACTCGCAACTTCATAGCCTAGTCTGATCCATTCGCCCCTTGGCTGCCACCCACAGTCAAGAGAAGGAGAACAAACACAGGACGTTCCAAACACCCATAGGTTTGAGTGCAGACAACTAATACTTACCTCATTTGGTATACACATGTCAAAATTGGTGGGATGACCGGCTGTTGTCATCGGACCTGCAGAGTTGTAAAGAAGCGGGTCTGCGCTGACTGAAATATCACAAGACGACATTCACAGCAATGCACCAGGGAAGAAGAAGGTACAGTATTAACACATGCCAGAGCGATACACAAATAGAAAAAAGTTCCACAGCTACAAGCTACAGTTCAAAGTATTTTCAGTATTTTCTTTCCCAACTGGCCTGAACGAAGGGTTAGTGGTGTCCGCATACGTGACCTTGTGCAATGTACAATGCACACCTAAATGTACAGGGAATCCATGATGACTAGACTGACAGCAATGCAATTGGGGCTGAAAATTCAAAACGTCACGGGGCATGCTTCATGCCTCGCGCCAACGTTGAACACTGCAACGACTGCCGCGTGTTGTATGATACGGAGTGTTCGCTTTACAGCTCGCCTCAGCCTTCCCGAGAAGTTTTATAGTACCTTTGTACTGCACTTGTACTCGGCCATATGGGCGTGACCTCGAACGAACACCAAGACTCACAAGGACTGGGAGCTGGACCAGCCGATGCATCCCAGGGCCACTTTGGCTCATGTGAACCAACCCCGTACCAAATAAGGTGCAACCCCACTAAAGAGGCGTGTGCATCTGGCTACAATGCAGCATACAAACTAAGATAATGTACGCATCAGCCACTTTCTGCTTACACATGCAGTCTTACTGTATTGCACGGACAGCATTGTACTCAAAATTGCCGATACAGTCAAAACTGCTTGCAACGTACACAGTGTACTAAGTGATGTTATGTTACCTTTATTTTACTTCACCATAGGTACAAGTAAATAAGACTACCCACTACTGTGTAGAGGGTACTATTTTCAATTGACAAAATCTCTGCACGTGGTCGAAGTATTACGCTTACAGCATACTTTGCGTAGTACAATAGTCATAGTATATACTCGTACATACTACGTACTCAAGACACCTATCCTAACACAGCCATGCCACATGCTAACGACACAAAGTGCAGCGGGAACTCACCATAATCGCTAGCCAAAGGCTTCATCTGTAAAACAGGTGGCTGTGGAAGAACACAAAAAAAAGACAAAACAAATAACGACTATGAGCAGGTAACACATCAACCCTGATATGATGCATGCTGCATTTCCAACTGGCCATTATCAAGCCGGTAATTGATTGTGCTTTTAACATGCCAGCCAGGAGCCAGTGTAAGCATATGCGCAATGTATCCGACTAAAGGCCGATTCATAATACAACTTTCTGCGACGCGACACGCGATTTGCGACAAGAAACGGGCTGTCGCGTATAGTCGCAAGGCACCTGTCTCAAATGTTGAAGAAAGTTCAACGTTTGCGACATGCGACATACACAAATGGAGTACAGTTCGACCCTGGGTGCATGTGCAGTGCATAGTACTACTAGTGCATGAGAACGTCGCAAACACGAAAAAGATTGTGAACCGTAAGCCGCTGTCGCAGCTCGTCGCAGGTGTTGCATGTCGCGCCGCAAGAAGTTGAATTGTGAATCGGCCTGCGTGTGTTCATCAAGGCAAGAATAAAGACGTCAGCACATGCTGCATTGCCACACTTCAAACGACAGTCCTACCTGAACTCCCAGTGCAAATGGGTCATTTAGTGTAAACGTGGGTGGAAATCCTAAAAAGGGTGGTGTGGCAGCCGGTACGCTGTTAGTCTGACGTGGCCGGTAAGGAATTGTTGGACCACGAACTGGATTCTGAGCACAAAAAAAAGAAGAAGAAGATTGAATGCAACTAAATCACAAATCATTTCCAGGAAGTGAAAGAACTTTTAACCCTTTAAGTGCCATAAGTGGTTGACAAGATTTTCCTGTCAAGTGCCACGATCAGCTGAGCAGGAGTACTTTCTGAATGCCACGGTCAGCTGGTTCTCACCCTTCCCTCAGTGCCACGCAGATTTTTGCAATTGTGCTATTTTACAGTTATAAACTTCAGGATGGCAAGTGATGGTGATATATTGCTACTACTCAAAGATAATGTATACATGATATGTTCAGAATATCATCAGCAACATGTTTCAGAGCTCAGCATGCAGAAAAATAGTAATGCCAATGAATGCAGCAGTGTCAAAGTGAAAATAAGCCAGCAAGACGGAAATGCGCACATACAAACTTAGTTTGCAGCAGCGGTACAACGTAGCAAAAACTGCTTGTGGTATGGAGATAGTTGCTAAATTTCACAGCAGTAGCGCAAGGTTATGCACTAGTCCGCGTACCGTACTCTGTAGTCGTGCAGGGTGTGAAAGCGCTGGAAGCATTCACCGGGACACATCATGCGTACGCACTGCACGCACTGCCAGCTAGTTTGCTTCCGGTGGTCCGGTCGTCTGCTGCACACAACGCAGTCTCGCTTCCCTTCAACAGCTAGCTGCGTACGAAAGTGTCGCTCAGTTAGCCGAGCTGTGTCCACATCGTCAGTAGTTGCTGGTACAGATCTGCGACGTGGTTCACCAATCGGCCACTGTGTTTCAGTGAACAGGGAAGCGATGAGCGCCTTGTGGAATTCCTTTCCGTCAAGGTCTTTGCCTGTCATTGCGTTGTAGATTATTTTTGCGTTGTGCACCGAAATTTCCAGCAGCTGATGGAAAAGGATCAGGTACCAACGGCGGTGACGATGCGGGAATGCGTAGTAGCTCAGCATCTGATCCGCCTCGTCCACGCCGCCCATCAAACTGTTGTAGCTGGCGATGCATGATGGCTTTTTCACGGACCGAACTCCTTGAGGCGCACGCCGGTCGCGAATATCTACATCGACAACTTCACAAGAGTGAATCGTCGAGAGAACTGTCACTTGCTTCTTGTCCGGCCAGGAGCATGTGAGAACTGTTTCATCTCTCCAGAATCTCGGCGGCGTGCCCTTCTTTTTCTTGTCCTTACATGCTGGTGGAAGCCCTTTCCGATTGACTCTCACTGTGCCGACAGCTCCCATTCCACGGCGCGACGACAGCCACTGAAATAAGGTAGGTGACGAATAATAATTGTCCATGTACACTACGTGCCCTTGGCCGAGGTGTCGAACCAATTTCGCCACTATCTGACTGCCCTTCGATGTGTCGGCCATGGCTACGTCTCGGCCCTCGGCCATATCCTTGCCGGTGTACAGAGTCCACTCGTATATGTATCCCGTACCCGGCTCCGCAAGGACGAATGCTTTCACGCCCCACTTGGTCGGTTTGGCCGGCATATATTGTTTGAATGATAGGCGACCCTTGTACGCAATCATTTGCTCATCCACAGACACATCCCTCTTAGGGTAGTAGGACAGTCTGAAGCGCTTGACGATTATGTCCAGGAATTTACGAATCTTGGCGAGAGGGTCTCGATACCTGCCGTGCTCGTCATACTCGATGGTTGTGTTATCCACGAAATGAAGGCACGACAGGATCAGTTGGAAACGATTCCTGGACATAACCTTGGCAAATCCGGGTGTCTGGTAGAGCCTGTCCGTCGTCCAATGGTCTGCCAGCGCTGGTTGCTCCACGATGCTCATGGCGAGCAAGAGTACGAAAAACACTTTCATCTCGCGTGACGAGATGTCATGCCACTTGCGCATCCGGGAGCTTGGAAAGTGAGCGCCGAGGGCTTCCAGTTTTCGCTGCGCATACAGATTTGTTTGCGTGACGGCTATGTCCACGGCTTCATCCGTGAACATCATAGCGAAACAGTCTGCCGGAGATGTTTTCATCGGCCTGTGCCGTTCGCCCACGTTGGCGAGTTACTCCCGGCAGCCATGCACTCGCATCCGCGGTGTCGTTGTCAGCCGTGACGGTCCGCCAGTTCCACACTCGCGGTTGTTCTTCGTCGTCTTCGTCGCTTCCTTGAAGGTCGCTATCGTCATCTTCGCTACTGCCGACATCGAAGCCTTCGAACTCAGACTCATCAGACTCACCGTCAAAGATTCTGTGGATTTCACCGTCAACTTCCTCCTGTGTCATCTCTACCTCTCGCGCTGCGCCTTGAGTCGCCATTGTCACTCGAAAGTGTTTGAGTTTTGAACGAGCGTTTCTCGCTTTTTATAGATACGAACACCCGGTTTTTTCTATTGAACTAGATACCTCCACCCACGGATAACGCCAGGTCAAAAGCGTGGGACGGAGCTACAGACCTCTGGTACTGTAGGACACGTCCAAAAATACCCCTCCGTCGGGCTCTTCATAGAGCCTTGGCATTCCCACACAGAAGTGTGTCGGACTCTCTACGTCGCCCGTGGCACTGTAAACTAGAAGTACACAGGGCTCATTTCGGCAGCCGTGGCACTTGACAGGTGACAAGCCAGGGGCTCTTTTCGTCGACCGTGGCACTTAGAGGGTTAAATCAGGGTCTATAAATGTAGGACAGGTTGCAGAAAACCAGTTCAACGAACGACAGGTCAGCCTCACAGAATGACACAACTGTACTTCGAACAGTTGCCAGTAGGATGTTTCACAGAACCATGCCTCACGGAGAAGACAGTTCACTGAGACCATGTTCGCAGACAGGTTCCCTGTGTCTTCGACCGAATAATCAGTTCACTGAATATAACCGCAGCAAGTGGAAAGTCACACACATCAAACTTGATAATATTGCTGAACCTGAACCAAGTCCAACAGTATGCATAAAGAATGCAAGGTATTGTAGATGTTCATGGCAAGTGCTGGTATCACTTAACCCTTTATGTACTGATTTCCAGCGCAGAATGAAGCAGAATTTGAATTTTCAGCACAATTTTCACCTTCAACAGGCTATAACCAAGAGTACATAACCCCCCAGAGTGTGCAACTCCACTATGGGTGCTGTCCCGACAGAATTTCAAGTTGACGTCATTTTGATGATGCAATGCGCACTGTACACGGATTATCAGACGAATCCGGAACCTGTGGTTGACCGAAGCCGATCGATCCTGTACAAATTATTTCAAAGAAAAACGTGTGATGCGTTGACACCCGCACACATGTTGTAAATCACTGCTGCAAGGAGCATTGCGTCATAAATAATGACGTCAACTTGAAATTCTGTCGGGACAACAGGGTACGTCGGAGTTGCACACTCTGGGGGGTTATGTACTCTTGCTATAACTTTGGCCTCCTTTGCTCCATTTCCACAATCTTGGGCTCTTTGGAAAGCTCCTGGCGAGAGCAACGCCAAGATACCAGGCTCCATCAACTAGCTGCCACAAATCAGGCGCAATAACACATCAAAGTCGTCTCCAAGCCCAATATGCGAGCAAATTTCCCCATCAACGCCATTCCACTCTCCTCTATCGCAGAACGCTCAAATCTTTTCGAGGCGATTCAAACTTCAGCCAACTACGTCATTATCATGTGCTGAGTTGGTCAAAGAGCACACGAAAAGGGATTTCCCCTAAAATGGCGAAGAGATCGATAAAAATTTGAATTTGCTGAGACAAGACTACGGCGCGCGATATCTCTGGATTCATACATCGTAGCTCTTCGGCGATTGTTGCATTGGAAAGCTTAGAGTTACCGCTACCGAATAGACCCTTCGATTGTTGAATTCGGGCAAGAAATGATGGAGTTACGAAGGTTTTACGGATCGATCATGAATCGATCATATGTGATCGATTCGTGTACACACCGTACATAAAGGGTTAAAGGGGAGGTTAAGGCTAAAATCAAAATTTCACCAGTTGTAGTCTTCGGGGTGCTGAGTCGAATGGTCGTGGTCCGAGGAAGCTGAGACGCTCCCTTCCTACTTGAATCCCAATCGAACTCGCGCACTTCCACCGAAACTGGGTGACTGCGCCATACTGGATTTGTATGCAAAATGTCACTAAAAGCGCCATTTCGTTCTTGGATGACCGCGATTGGCCCATATGTTGTAGTCTTTTGGACGCCGAGTCGATTGGTTTTGGTCCGAAAAGGCTGCGATGCAGCGTTCCCCTTCATTCCCAACCGAACATGGTTGAACAAGCGGTCACGTGCTCCTGCGTACACCAGTCACCTGGTCACCGTGCCTGCAAGGTACAACTTACTAGCCTGTTTGACCTTTTTTGGGTGCAGTCCTGTCACTCGAGTTGAACTCGAGTTGAACCTTGGTGTGAAAGTTGTCGCCTGCTGGCGTGGTGACCAAGTGATTTGGGCACCCAGGAGCACGTGACCGCTTGTTCAACCATGTTCGATTGGGAATAAAGGAGGAACGCTGCATCGCAGCCTTTTCGGACCAAAACCAGTCGACTCAGCGTCCAAAAGACAACAACATATGGGCCAATCGTGGTCATCCGTGCTTTTATAAGAACGAAAAGGCGCTTTTAGTGAGATTTTGCATACAAATCCCCATCTAGTAGGGCGCAGTCACCCAGTTTCGGTGGAAGTGCGCGAGTTCGATTGGGATTCAAGTAGGAAGGGAGCGTCTCAGCTTTCTCGGACCAAGACCATTCGACTCAGCACCCCGAAGACTACAACTGGTGAAATTTTGATTTTAGCCTTAACTTCCCCTTTAACCTTCAAGGCTGGACAAATAAGGCCACATCTAAGCACAAAGCCCCTCGGGAACTCCGTTTTGGTTTAGTTCGGGTATGAGGTTGCATGGCGGTCTGTCGACTTGCATAAAGCACTGTCGCCGCTCGGATCCATCATTGCCGGGATCTGGATCTGGATCTTTCGTAACTCCTTCATTAAACTGTCGATCCAAGTCGAGATTTTTCGGATTGTGACAGGTAAGTATCGAAGCACAGCGACATTGCCAAGATTCTTGATGCTTTGTTTGTGCAGATTGTATTCCAGCTGCTGCTGTACTAAGAGTCATGTACCTCCAGTCATTTAGAAACCGGGGTGTTAGTCTATCACCACTAGCTCTCACTGCCCTCCGCGTTCCCATGTACATGTAGGTTTCAAACTACTACAGGTCTGATCTGTACTCAATCTGCGGAGAGAACTGTTTCGTCCGTTGTGGATTCGTCAGCGCAGCACAGAGAAAATGAGGCCAGACGCGTCTGATCTACACTGTGATTTTCGTGATGGGGTCAACACGGTATATCCTGTGAATTGACTTTCGATGCGATGCTTCATTGTGAACTTGATTTCGGCAAAACAGGGCTTCTGTGATTCTGTCCTTGGGTGTAGGATGTACGTCATACTGTGATTAATCTTTCGATGACATGTCGTTCTATGAAGTACTTCTCCATGAACAGTCAGCATTCTTTAGGATATAGGGATTCGAAGGGAACTTACTTCGAGCATGACACACGCAATGCGATATAGACATTGAGAGAGTGCATCCGAAGTACCTGTGCACCAAAAAAGAAAAGAAGACACAATGACGGTGGCAACAAGAGCAATTGATAAAAGAAAGAGATCAGATCACGATACAATAACACCTCAGAGACAAGTTGCTACCCTTCGCCCATTCTTGTGCATGTTGTTTCGGGTGTACATTACTGTCGGTTGCCGAAGAACTGGGGGGGGGGGGGGTCAGCCTCCTAGCCTAGGCCGTTCCTCTTTTCATGTATTACAGTCTATGCGCAGTTCAGTCACTGTGTATACATTGGTATGCTGTGCTTAGTGAAATTCTAGCCTGGTCGTTCTTCGGCGCCCGGCCGTACTGTAGGCGCATGTTTCCGGTGAATAGCATTTGTGTAGCTATTGCATAGTGCATGTGCCAATTCAGCACAACATAGATAATCAATGACTCCATCAATAACAGTTTAATACAAACATCATGGCACATTCTGCCAAGCTAGGACAACGAAATACCGTATAGGCGCGAATAGTAGCCCCGGGGCTCTATTTTTCCAGAAGACACATCGAGGGGGTTATATTTGAGAGAGGACTTTATTCGAGAGGGGGCTTTACTTTTTTAATTGTTTCACACTCTTCATGTTGATCAGTACATGCAGTGACTACACTCGATCGTTGTACGGTAAAGTACCCGTAACTGCACTGCATAGTATGGACATTGTGCACTTGATTGTAGCCCCGGGCTTTTATACGAGACCGGGCTTTATTATTCCGATTCCCTCTGACACACG
This sequence comes from Sycon ciliatum, assembly GCF_964019385.1. NCBI lineage: Eukaryota > Metazoa > Porifera > Calcarea > Leucosolenida > Sycettidae > Sycon > Sycon ciliatum. The sequence goes on from NC_088643.1 coordinate 48,593,022, forward strand.
GGCTCTATTTGAGAGGGGGTTCTATTCGAAGGTGGGCTTGTACTCGAGCGCGTACGGTAGTCAAGCACTACTGAGAAAGTGTTCCATTCAAACCGAAAATGGCAATGACAGCACAAAAATTACCAGAAATAGTGACTGCACGCTCTGTCGAATTTGGCAGTAGCTCTCCGGCAACTTGAACAGTCGTTCCGGTGGCCTGTAAACATCAGCCAGGGAAAGATGAAGCAATAATTTACAATGGCACACAACGATTCTACATTCAACAATTACCGTAGGCATCTTCACACTACACTTTACAGCTCACCAAGGCAACACCAATCGCAGGTCCTCGCAGTTAGTCATTAACTGAGCGAGTTGAAAAGGGAAATGCAGCTAATCGCATTTGGCAGTAACTCTCACCTCGCGCAGCTCCTTGATCTTGGATCCAGATTTGCCAATCAGGGGCCCGCATTGGCTGGCAGGAATTAATAGACGTAATGAAACTGGGGGTTGCTGGCCACTGCTACTAGTGGACTGACGGAACCCCTGCAATTCACAACAAGTGTATTCACAGTTAGAACTCCTCACAGGTATGAGGCTATTTTACCCTTTACTTCAGGTAAAGCACACAGCTTGCTCTGCAGTAGTCAGTCAACACGGGAAACCTCGAGCGCGGGCCAATACTACAGGATGTCTGTACACATCGACTTGGCCAAGCCAGCACTACAACATGTGGCAGCCACCGCAGGACTGCAGCGCATGTTAGCTCGGCAAGTCTGTGGAAGGGGGGGGGGGGGGACACCAGTGAGGGCTTCAATCAATAGATCGCTACTAACTACAGCCATGCGCAATAAAATCCTGCCTGATCAATAAGTCAGCGTTACCCCACACCAATGCATAGTCCAGTGTTCACAGGTCCACAGATCTTGCACAGCGCCAGGCGCTGCGCGACTCACACAGTCGGTTTCAGTGAGCAGCGCTTTAGAAAGGTTCTGGGGATCAGGAGCAACACAATTGCACAATGACATCATTGTTCTCAAGTATACATGTATTCACAACACCATACCTCTTCAACCTTCTTGCAGATCATACTAAAAGCCGCAAAGATGGCATCAGTTGTTCCAGTTAAGGTAACAATGCGTTCAGTTCCGCCATCGGTAATATTAATATGTGCATGGCTCTCATTACGGAATTTGGAAATAGTTGCGCCACCCTTGCCGATAATACTACCAACATCGCGGCTTTGCATTAGAAGTCGAATGGTGAGTTGGACAGATGAAGCAGGAATTCCAGAGTGTGGAAACATGACGTTGCCATCTGTGGGTCCATTTGTAGCCATACCTGCAGTCTGGGGGTTTTCCTGGGCCATCTACCAACATACAGAATGCATGCATGCATAGGGGCAAAATATTCAAAACAAAATGCTATTTTTCGGAATAACAGCAATCAAAAAAACGTGTACGCAAGTTGACAAACACGAATTCGATGAACAACGATCTCCCTTACTCATCAACAAATTCGAGCAAGTGACTAGCTACTTTGTTCCGATATATCGCCTACTCAAGCCATACATGCAGAGAACAGTCCCCAGCATAACTTGCATCCTGGGCAACATAGGACGAGTTGGTCCACTATCATCCTCCATGGACAAAATCACCGTACAATCGAATCACCCTTGCCCTGTACGGATATAATTCTATAATTATAGGACATTAGAAATAAATTGTCAAACAATGAGATTGTCTTCTAAATTGTCGAATTTGGAAGCAAGGTGCTACAGTAATACCACGCAGCAATTGAGGACTCACCTGATAGGATCACAGCGGGAAAGGGAAAGGGGATAACAGGAGGGGAGTTACGGAGACCTAGACCGGGTCCTGCTTGCAGAAAGCAGAGCAAGAAAAACGCGCATGCGTTTTTTGTAAAGAACTAAACAAATGAACAATCTGTGCACCCTTTGGCCTTCGCCGCTTCGGAGCCACGTGGCTGACGAAAGCTAGCTTGACCTTGATCAAAGCACTTCGGCCATGCATATGCGCATGGCGATGCAGCGCCGGCTACTCGTGTACCAGAGTACGGTCGAGTACGCTGATGCAACGCGTCACCACGCTCTAGTCTAGATGTACACACCGCATGTGTGTTGATGTGCAAGAGTGCAGTATGCAGCATGGCCCACGGCCCCTTGCACATGTTGCATTTCCTACTATCCTAGACTCTACGAAGTCCACGAAGTACGAAGTGGCAGGCCCCCATTTCACGCTGGCCATGGCACTGTCTGTGGCAGCTAGCTCCGCTCGTATACACAGCGGGGTACGTACAGTAGTCTCCTGCCTACGTAGCAAGCCTACGATTTGAAGAGTCGAAGAGGAGCTCCGGATATAATGCAATGCCAACACTCAGCCAAGTCCAACACCATGAACACTCTAACTCCAAGAATCCGCAGACGCTGACAGTTCTCTGGCCCTGGCTTTCTTGTACAATGGCATGCAGCTCGCATAATAATGGTCGAGCCTCGGTTTGACAAGCTGAATACAATCATGTAGCGTCTTGTGCCACAAGACACGAAGGTAGGACGCCACAAGTGCGTCCTACCAAGAGTTTATGTACTCTTGGTCCTACCCAACCAGGTTTCGTCAGATCATGGCCATGTTTGCGGTGTGCGTACACGCAGAATCTACGAGAACAGGGCTACCATCAGGGAGTCGTAAATACGACTCCCTGGCTACCATACAGCATGCTAGCATAGTCGTGATGTCGAGGAGAGATCGAGAGGATCGGGGGTGGGGGTAGTGGGGGCTGGAGGAGAGGATGTAGCCTTTGAGTTTGTGTTTGGTTTGAGGTTAGCTACATGTACATGTATAATGTTGTAATCAGGGAGTGGAAAAAACCCAATACCAGGAGTATTTGATCAACAGCACATAACCTCAACATGTAAACCAGAGTCACACACAGAGTATGTGACTCTAAGAATTCACCCGTCCAGGAAACTCCCCCGGGCCGCGGGCCCGGCTAGGAAGGACAAGAGTTCATTGTGGGAGAATCCGGCACTCACCCTTGCCTCATGCATCTCAGACCGTTGCACTTTGTTATTTTATCGTATCTTCAAACGACCCACGTGCCCTTTGCTAGGTTACGACCAATCAGCAGCCTCGGAGAGCGGGCTTTGATATTCCATCAAAGCCCGCTGTCATTGACAACCTGTACGAGAAAACCATCAAAGCCCGCTGCCATTGGCAACTGTACGACAAAACCATCAAAGCCCTGATCATGCCCAATCTCAGTCTTTTCAAGGTGATCTGGCTATAAGAACAAGAAACCGATAGGGGTGGTGGTCGGGGATGCGGTGGCTCTCAACTTGTGGAGTTGGAAATCTAGCTCCAGCACCGCAGAACTCTCAGCAGTATGCAGCGTGAGCAAGGCGTGTACGGTCGAAGTGAAAATACTTCCGTGACTCTTCTCTTGACACGTAGTCCTGAGAAATTTCTCACGAAACCGGTTTTTCGTCCACTGACATTACTTTCCCTTTGCTGTAATCTCTGTGTGAAACTTACGAACGGGACGAAAACGACATGCACTTTAGACTTCAGGCTGCTCTACGAAAGGCCGACATTGTCCACACTCGAGATCACCCAAAGAATGAAGCGAGTTTGATTCAAAATCAAAAAAAATGTTGGGGATCGTCTGAAGCATATTCAAGCGAGGTACAGTCGGGCTTGATGACTGATCAAAGCCCTCGGGCCCAGCCCTTGGGCCTACGGCCCTCGGGCTGGACCCTTGGGCTTTGATCAGCCATCAAGCCCTCTGTACCTCGCTTGATTATCTACTTCAGACATGGCACGTGCTTGTTGCCAGGCCACAGCCAATGAGCGGCCAGAATAAGCGGGCAAGATCAGTAGATCTTGCCCGCTTATTCTGTACGCGATACGGTACAACTGCTGTTCTTGCCCGCATATCCGGGCAAGAACAGCAGTCATACAGCACCGCGCCGCACATGCGTACTTACCATTTTTCGAAGTCCTTGCCTTGGTCAACATCTCCGACGAGTTCTTCAAAATTTGTCTCGCTTCTCCAAAATTACTCACTACTGTCTTGAACATCTTGAACGTCTGTAGGGAGGCCAGAAACGCCATCCAACCTTGCAGCTGGGCATGTTGCTCGGCGAAACGCACGTAAGGGAAGCAGACCTCAACAAGTGTAGCTTCTCAGCACTAGCATTCGAACCTTACTCTGACAATCATCAATCTTACTCGGAGAACGGGTTTATTCAACCAATCATATTACTGGTACTACTAACGTTACTACTGCCTTCACTGTACTTGAATACGTTCATCTCAAAAGTGGAAAGTCCTGACCAAACAAATATGTTTGTGATGGACATTACACACAATGTGACATTGCGGCATTTTGCCATTGCCAAGGCTTTTTTTCTCTTTGAACATCTCCATATATGTGGGCCTTGTCTGAACCACAATCCTACACAGTTGCATCGGGCATGACGCTCTGATCAGGCCCTCGGTCATGTGAGTGATCTTGCCCGCGGTCGCGACGCCCTCGGGGCTACGCCCCTTGGGCGTCGCGACCTCGGGCAAGATCACTCACAGACCTCGGGCCTGATCAGAGCGTCATGCCCTCGCAACTGTGTAGGATTATGTATACCATAGCAATTTCCGCTGCGCATTGCGCTGGTCGTACAAAAGTGGAAAAAATGCACGCGATTCCCCCCCCCCCCCCAGTCCGTGCGCCAAGGGGTACTCAAGGGCTGATTTTATTTGCAACCGCGGGAAACGAAGTCACCAAGACGCCTTCATTTGAGGCTTTTGGAATTGGAGAATTTATTGAATTTAGGTATGGCTCTCGTCCCTTCTAGAGAACTAACCAAGACCCTGTGGGGGCAAAAGGAGACTTCTTTGGCTCCGTGAATACACTAGCTATGCGGTGGTCTAGTTAGTTTGAGTGTGTGGTTCGTATTCAAAGTGTTCCAAGCCGCAGTTCACTCGAAGGTCATCGTGGATACTGTCGTAATATCTGGACTCTATTATGCGTACACTACTGTACACTTATGACTGTATGCGTTGCATGCTGTATGTACGTCACACAGGCCGTTTCCCGTAGGCCAGAACTTTGATGTGCTTCACTGGCTCGGGACTTCTCTTGTTTTTGACTTACCTACTGGTTGTGCATTTCTTGCTCCTCATTAGTTTACTCGTCCATGTCTCCTTGTCCCTATTGAGAATAATACTACATGGTGTCAGAATTGGGCTGCTGATAACGATGGCTGGATTTTCTATTCCATCCATGAGATGGCAGTCAGACAACCTCCCGGAGGAATTCGCCTCGTTTAGGCAGTATTGTGAATTGATTTTCGGAGGTCCGTACTCAGCGAAGTCAGCGAAAGAGCAATGCTCATATATCCTCCTTTGGATAGGCCGACCTGGTGTGGACATCTACAATTCGTGGACATTTGCAGACGAAGCTGACCGCTTCAAAGTGGACGAATTACTTTCCCGTTTTCAGGCCCACCTGCAGCCGAAAGTAAACGCGTGGCTGGCCCGTTTCCAGCTTCAACAGCAACGGCAAAATGTGGGGGAAACCACTGACGATTTTCTCTGTCGCTGTCGGAACTTGGCAGTGAAGTGCAAATTTGCCGATGCCGGTGAAGTCAACACCCGTTTGCTAGAGCAGCTGATTGTCGGCACCCGACATAAAACGGTACAGGAGAAGCTGTTGGAGAAGGGCGACCAGTTGTCGTCTCTTGACGAAGGGCTGGAAGTTGCGAGGACACATGAAGCTACAGCTACCCAGATGGCTCAGCTAACCGGGTCTCGCTCCGCCAGTGTTAGCCCTGCTGACGTATCCTTTGTTAAAAAGTCTGCTCCGAAGAGATCCAAGGATTTCAAGAAAAAACAACAAAAAAAGAGTTGTCAATTCTGTGGGAAGGAAGACCATGATCGTGCAGTATGCCCAGCTCGATCAGCTGAGTGTAATTTCTGTAAGAAACAAGGGCACTTTGCTACCGTGTGCCAGAAGAAGCAACGATCCTGTGACGCTGTACATACTGTACCGCCAGATGCGCATGCCCCTGGCATGTTTCTCGGCAGCGTCGATGCCGGACGTGACCCTTGGTCTGTGTCGGTGGAAGTCAACAATTCCCCAGTCATGATGAAGATCGACACCGGAGCCGATGTCTCTGTAATTCCAGCAAGTGTATTCCGCCTGTTAGATGCGCAGGCCCTGCGACCCAGTCGTCGTACCCTGATGTCTGCTAACTCAAGCGTCCTCGACGTAGCTGGCGTGTTCGACGCAGTGGTAACACATGCGGGCAAGTCGTCTCGCCAAGAGATTTTCGTTGCCAACAACCTCAAGCAGGCCCTCCTAGGACGCCCTGCAATAGTCGCCTTGGACCTCCTGGACGTCAAGGCTGACATCTCTGAAGTATCGAGCGGTATTCGCGACACCGCGACAGCACGAGCTGCATACCCCGATTTGTTCAAACCTCTCGGCAGGTTCACTGGAGAGCCTCACTGCATTCGCCTCGAAGAAGGCGCCAAACCATTTGCTCTGTCCTGCCCGCGCGACAATGTGGCAATACCGCTAATGCCGATTGTTAAAGCGGAGCTTGAGAAGATGGAAAAGCAAGGCGTCATCGTCCCTGTCGACGAACCAACTGATTGGTGTGCTGGCCTTGTTGTTGTCGCCAAACCTGGAGGGGAGGCAGTCCGTCTGTGCGTTGACTACACACGTCTCAACCAACACGTTCGTCGTGAGCAGTTCGTCTTGCCGGCGGTAGACCACACGCTGGGTCAGTTGGGCGGTGCCAAGTATTTCACAAAGCTTGACGCCAACTCTGGGTTTTACCAAGTGCCCTTGGCCAAGGAATCCCAGAAGTTGACCACATTTATCACCCCGTTTGGGCGTTTCATGTTCACGCGTCTACCATTCGGTATTTGTTCGGCTCCCGAACATTTTCAGAAACGAATGGCTCGGATCTTGAACGGTGTGGTTGGTACCGCATGTCAGATGGACGACGCTCTAGTGTTCGGTAGCACTGAAGAGGAACATGATAACCGGCTGCACCAGGTGCTACAACGGCTCAGCGACAACGGCGTCACACTCAACCCTGACAAGTGTCTCTTCAAAGTCACTTCTGCCAAGTTCTTGGGTCATATCATCGACCAAGACGGCATCCACTCTGATCCCCAGAAGGTGCAGGGCATTCAAGACTTCACGCCATGCCAGGATGTCGCGGATGTGAGAAGCTTTCTCGGCCTCGTCAACCAGCTTGGCAAGTTCTCTCCCTCACTTGCTTCCGTCTCACAGCCGATCCGCGACCTTCTCAAGAAAGGCAATGCCTGGTCCTGGGGACCCCCTCAGCAATCGGCATTTGAAGAGATTAAGGCTCTTCTGTCGTGTACGCCTGTTCTTGCTCTGTACTCTCCCGAGTACCCAACTATTGTCTCTGCAGACGCCTCGAGCTATGGTCTCGGTGCCGTTATCAAGCAGCAACAGCCGTCCGGCGATTGGAAACCCGTATCGTTCCAGTCTCGTGCACTACTGCCGGCAGAGCGTCGCTATGCTCAAATAGAAAAGGAAGCTCTTGGCCTCACCTGGGCTTGCAACCGATTCTCTGATTACCTCATCGGTAAGAGATTCACGCTGGAAACAGATCACAAGCCTCTGGTGCCCCTGTTCAGCACCAGTGCTCTCGACTCTATCCCTCCACGTGTACTCCGGTTCCGGCTCAACCTGATGCGATTTGATTTCGACATCGTACACATCCCTGGCAAAGATCTAATCGTTGCTGATGCCTTATCTAGGTCACCTGCGTCGCGTCCTCTGTCCGCTGATGACGTCCGCCTCCTCGACGACGCAGAAGCTTTTCTCGACAGTGTGGTTTCTCATCTCCCTGCGTCCGATGCAAGACTGAGTGAGATTCAACACCAGCAGGCTCAAGACCCAGTGTGTCAACATCTTGTGCAGTACACTCTGTCCGGTTGGCCAAGTTTACAGTCTGCTCCAGTGTCCGTTAAGCCCTACTACGCATCCCGGCAGTCATTCTGTATCACAGATGGCCTGCTCCTGTACGGTTCCAGAATCGTCATCCCGGACCAGCTCCGTCCAGAAGTCCTCCAGCAGCTCCATGCTGGTCACCTCGGCATCACGAAGACCCGCGAAAGGGCTCGCCAGTCAGTTTGGTGGCCAGGTCTAAGCGCCCAGTTGGCTGATATCGTGTCCAATTGCCAAGCCTGCGCTCGTGACAAGCCAACGCCAATGGAGCCCCTGCTGTCCTCACGTCTTCCCGAGTTCCCGTGGCAGGAAGTCGCTGCCGATTTCATGCAGTTCCAAGGCTCTCAGTACCTAGTTGTCGTCGACTACTACTCCCGATGGATCGAGCTTGCTCAGATGTCCCGTACTTCTGCAGCTTCTCTCATCACGCAACTGAAGTCCATGTTTGCGCGTCACGGCAATCCAGATGTGTTTGTTTCGGACAATGGTCCCCCATTCACAAGTGCAGAGGTTTCAGCATGGCTTCAAGAGCAAGGAACCACCCAGCGCACGAGCAGCCCTCTTCATCCGCAAGGCAACGGCTTAGTGGAACGCGCAGTGCAGACCCTAAAGCATTTGCTGGTGAGGGGAGGTGATCCGTATGTTGCTCTGCAGAGCTATCGTGCCAGTCCACTAGCACATGGCTTCAGTCCTGCGGAGCTCCTCATGGGCCGCCGCATCCAGACGCGTTTACCCATGTCGGCAGACGTTCGACGGCCATACCTCGTAGATCGCACAGCGTTTGCCGCTAAAGACGCCTCTCTGAAGTCCCGGCAAGCGTCGGATTTCAACTCCCGCCATCGCGCTCTCGATGCTACGCCACTGGTCCCGGGTACCGCTGTCTTTGTTCCGGATAGGAAAGAGCCTGGTATTGTCACTGCCGAGCATTCCACCAGGTCGCTTATCGTGGAGACGCCATCCGGTTCGGTTCTCCGCCGCAACCGCAGTGACCTCATCGTCGATCCGCCTGCAGGTTCTGCTAACGACGCTGTGGACAATGGTGAGCCAGCGTCACCTGCCCAACGTCCATCTCCAGGTACTCCCGTCCCTGAGCGTTCCGGTAGAGTTACCCGTTCTGGACGTGCCGTTCATACTCCTATCAGATTCCGTTAATCATTTAGCGTTACTCTTTCGTCTTCAGCATTATTCCTGTTTTGCTAACTTATCGCTCTCTTGCTGCGCGCCCTGAAAGGGGAGATGTCGTAATATCTGGACTCTATTATGCGTACACTACTGTACACTTATGACTGTATGCGTTGCATGCTGTATGTACGTCACACAGGCCGTTTCCCGTAGGCCAGAACTTTGATGTGCTTCACTGGCTCGGGACTTCTCTTGTTTTTGACTTACCTACTGGTTGTGCATTTCTTGCTCCTCATTAGTTTACTCGTCCATGTCTCCTTGTCCCTATTGAGAATAATACTACAGATACGTCTGCACTTGAAAATCAAGGCTGGAAAGGACTGCCTGGTGTGTCCGAACGGTATGTTTTGCACTGAAGGCATTTTTTGTATGAATTGTTGAAAGTGTCTACTTGTTCGAAATGCAAAAGACATGGTCGTAGATCCTTGGCCCACAACACCCCACTAAATAAACTATGACCTGTCGTGAAATTATGTGAAATTGATCAACACAATCATCCACAAATTATCCTATGCCAAAGTACTGCAAATGCAAATAATGGCATCCCTTTACCTAGGTCATGTTTGTAGGGCCTTATGCCACATCTTTGCATGATTTCCTCATGCAAATCGTGTGCCTAGCTTCGAAAACACATTGCGCTAAGTGCCGAATATATACCTGTGAATCAGAACAACAGCACTCACTATTGCTTTCATGAGTGGTAATGGTCAGCTGAAAGGAAACTTCTATCCATCAACTCATAAGTAAAGTAATGACTAATCTCCTTGCTGCGCATGTGGTTCCTTCGTATTAACATGTACCGTAAAGTACCGCCAGAATGCCCCACCATCTCGTCCTTTCGGGGTCGTATTGTGGGGTGGTCTCCGGTCTGTAGGTTATACGACACGAACTTTGTACACATATTGCACGTTCTGCAGACAATCTGTGCCTTCGAGTGGACACGAGCTCCACACAAAAACCTGCTTAGTGTGACCTTAGTACACTAAGTTGCTCACACCGTACGAACTTCGTTGCACTGCCATACGATTTTCCTTCCCCTGGCTGTATTATATAAATCTGTCGCAGCAAAATCAAGGTGGGGCGCTCTCGCGGTACTTTACGGTATGTGCGCCTCTCTGTGTTTGGTGAATGATTTTGAATATTTGCGCACGACTTCAGGATAGTGCACATTGTATGCATGTACCTGCATATGTAATCCTTTCATGATTTAAAAATTAGGAGCCGTGCTTCTCATCACCGTGGACAAGTAAATGTCGGCCAGTTACGTAGCGTTTGGAGATTTGCACAAGTACAGTTGCGTGTCGATTATGCGGCAACCGCGGAATAAAATGAATATTATGGACGACTGAAGCTACAAAGCCATCTTTTGTTAACTTAACAGATCAAAAAGACAGTACTTCGAAGTACCTGTATTTATCACTAGTATTACCCTGAGACAGTCGTGCTCATCTCTAGAGACTGGCTTGTATTCAACTCTACGTAATGGCAACTTTCATGATGCTGACTGTCTACATTTACTTGAAGTAGGACTATAAATACTAAATATAAGGTCTATAAGCTGTCAGTGCGGTGCTGTTGGATACCCGACATGCCATGTGACTGACCGCCAGATACTAGTAAACGACATGCGATTGTACCGGTCACAGTGTAGCTGGGTTTTCACGAAAATTTGAAACTTATACGATTGTGAGAAAAGTTCAGAAACCACACTTGCACATACACACACACGCACGCACACACACACACACATGCGCGCACGCGCGCGCGCGTGTGCACACACACACACACCTGTCCTGTTCAGCCACTACCACAACTTAGCACAAGGATCGCACCGGCCCCAAAGGGGCAGTAGAGCGAAAGTGAGAGGTGTTGGCTTCGAGTTCACCTATCTCTACGGTGAACGCAACCTCGATCGAAAGTCATGCCAAACGGATTCATCTACCGCGCGCGCGCGTGGGCGTATACAAAACGGAGGAAGGATTACTTACTCTCCCTGTATGATGTTTCTGTTGTATTCGTGAACAATGTCATTGATGTTTTTCCATGCATGCTTTTGAATATGCGAGCATAACTTCCAACATCAAGCACATTCTTGCTTCTCATCAGCATGTACAAGTTTATGTTGGGCAGTTATGTAGCGTTTGTTTTACCGGCTGCGTTTGTTGGTGCTTGCAGGTCATTGGCATGCTGTCTGTTTCACAGAAGCTCGTGTAACAGGTTCACCGTACAGCTATGAATGCAATGTAGCGTGTCGAAGCCACTTCGGTATGACGTGATGCCTAATTTCCTGGTTGTACCAAAATTGCGAGTATGCAAGTGATCGTCAAGCCTGTCCCCTGTACAGTAGCCGTCTTGCCTTGTTACGCCTGGTTCTGACTCTGCGTTCTCGTATACTCCATGCAATGTTACAGTCGACCTACCCTTATAACGATATTTGCGTCAGACCAAGAAATATTGTTATAAGGGTAATATTGTTATAGGGGTAACTGCACTAACTGGTTCATTTCATACACATACGTCATAATGCATGGATTTTGTTCATTTTTTACACTCTTCATAGCGTAAAAACTGACATACATGCACATTATGTACACAGCAAGGTGCCCACTGGTGCCCCCATTGCATTTCGTTATGTCCCAGCGACTTATCAAGTGAAGCTTGCCCTACCTGGATAGTGGGCTCTACATCTTCCCTGCTAGATATTGTTATAAAATGGAAAATGTTGATTGGTCAGCCCATTTTATATCGTTATAGGGGTAATATCGTTATAGCAATATTGTTATAAGGGTAGGGCATTGTATACAAAAGTCAATGGAGTGATTTGGTTTGGCAGAAAAATATCGTTATAACGGTAATATCGTTATAGAGGTTATCGTTATAAGGGTAGGTCGACTGTACAAGGAATACTGCTCCCTTCTCAAGCAATTCATTGGCAACAAAACGCTCGGCTATGCCCTGTAACTTTGCTGTGCGGTTTGTGCTTTGTCAATGTTGTGTACCAGTTCATTATCTGTGCTTGCTGGTCTGTTTGTTTTCTCTCGCACAATTGAGGCGCTGTAGCACAGTGTACAGTGTCGATCATCCTGCCCAGGCTCTGATTTCACGTACCACAGTACGGTTTCTCTTGTTGCTCACTGTAATGTGCATGATACAAGCTCCTTGGTACTCCATCATCACCTGGTGCTGTTGCTGCCATTGTTGGACCCTGCTGATATCCTTCTCGCAATGCCCGAACGTTGTTCCAACAAATGCACAACTCGCTCTTAGTTGTCACACTCGGTTTGGTCTCGTTCCAGTCTTTCGAATTGAGTGAGTGCGTAAACTTGTATGAAGTGGTGAAGCAAAAGCCGTGCGCCGGCAAACATTCAATGTCCGCGTGTAATGACGCACCAAGGTCCCGGGACTTGCGTCCAATTCCTGAGTGATTTTTGTGTGCCTAGCCTCTAGGTATCATACCATATTTGTTTGGTTCAACCGTTTTGGATGCCCATTCACTGTATTATGTGTGTATGTTATCCAAGAAATCTCCCATATTTTTGGGTGGACAAACCTCGCCATAAGTCAGTAACCTGGCATTTTGCACTAACAGAACTCCTAGGATATCAGCGCCGTCTCAGTACCTGGGGACAGTTGTAAAGAAAAAGAAAAAATATCCTTGGCCCACAATGCCCCACTAAATAATCCGATGGGTGTCGCGAAGACTACAATTTCCTTACCTTTCTTTCGTGGACGAAAAAAGACACTTCGCTTCGTCCGTTGCGCATGAAACGAAACATGAGGGTAGTGTTTATCAATTAGAATAGGTATCATGCACGAAGGAATGGCGAAAAGGTACTATGCTCGAGCGCTGGTCGTCGTCTTGTTTGTCAATTTTGAGTCCCATTGAGAATTTTCTTCTCCAGACCTCTCAAATTTCCCGCGGTTGCAAATAAAAGTGCAACTTCTAGACGACTTTTTTGAATTTGGCGCACGGACTGCCCCCCCTGCCTACAAAAAAGCGCCTGAAAAAGCGAAAAGCGCCTGATCAGCTGAATACCTTTTTTTTTGTTATAGTAATCGTTTATAATGATACGGTGATTTGGCGCCGAACCTACCGTACATGTATATGTAGGCTACGCGCGTATACGTTAAGACAGGATTATCCCTTTTTCTTGGCTCTCCATCCGATCCCGGCCGGCCAGGTGGAATCGATTATCCTTTTGCAATTATGTCGTGATCCCAACAACAAGCTATGGGAGTGGCTTGCAAAGTGGCAGCAGCATCGATAGATATACCGGTATGCGGAGCTACAAGTTCCACACCGCAGAGCATGTTTTTTCTACGACTCCCTGGTTGCAACACCCCCCCCCCCCCCCCTACTGTACGACATGGAAAGAGCAGTTCCTGGGCCTGGCCATGGTCATAATCAGGGAGTAGTACAATACGGTATTGTACTACTCCCTGGTCATAATTGCTTGGTTGGCAGCTTGCCTTTACCTGCTCTGGCACATGTACATGTATCACTAGCACCAAGAGTACATAAGTCATAACCTCTTCCCCCCCCCCTTTGTACACATACATGTATACTCTTGCTAGCACTAGTCTATCACAGTCACAGGCCGGCTGGATACTACGCGCCCGGCTGATAGTAATAAAAAAAAGTGTTGAGTGAAGGTTGCATTGTCAAGAAGCTGTCATTCCTGTACTGATCCGCTGACTGTTTCTTTCTTCGGAATCACTGGCATGGCGCTCATGGCCGCTGATAGCCTGCCGACACTGTCAAAACAATGGGAGCCTTCAAACAGCAGATTCACACACGGGCTCAGGATGGAAGATAAGCAATGAATATCGACAAGAGTACATAAGTATGGTATGGTATTGATTTATTTGAATTCGGTATCTCAACAGTACAATCAAGAGTACATAACGGGGGTTATGTACTCTTGGTACAATCAAGAGTACATAACTATCATGCACTAGAGTGCACGGGTTCATCACGTGATGTGAAGTTCTGCCGTCGCAGACCCCATAGCTGGAGTTGCACACTCTTGGGTTATGTACTCTTGGTACAATGTACAACTAAGTTACTTGGGAAGATCCGAATGACATACATGTAGATACATAAGAAGGGTTGGTTCACATAAGCAAAATCGGCGCCGCAAGACATCGGCGGTGAGCCAACTCCCGATCCGTTGCGAATACGGTTCGAGTACCAAATCTACTACAAAGTAGTACAGAATGTGCCCAATTGCAACGACAGGTTTGCCAATTGAAGCTTGAATTCTTTGTTTCTTCAGTAGTTCAAGGTCTTTCGGTGATGGCCACTCGGTGCTACCTTTTACTGGAGATCATGAAAATACTTCTACACATTTTAGGGTTGGTTCACATAAGCAAAATCGGCGCCGCAAGACATCGGCGGTAAGCCAGCCCCCGATCCGTTGCGCATACGGTTCGAGTACCAAATCTACTACAAAGTAGTACAGAATGTGCCCAAATGCTACGACAGGTTTGCCAATTGAAGCTTGAATTCTTTGTTTCTTCAGTAGTTCAAGGTCTTTCGGTGATGGCCACTCGGTGCTACCTTTTACTGGAGATCATGAAAATACTTCTACACATTTTATTGCAGTCTAGTAAGCGATTGTGTCGAAACTATGCTTGCAAACGTTGGTGAAGTCACAAGAACTTGCCAATGTATCCATCATATTTTTTATTTGTTTCAATTGTATTTGTCTCATAAGTTGCACAATGGTCAAGCAGATCATCCGAGAAGGACGGGCTGGTATGCTGACTTATTTGCCAGCTTGAAGCGACTACAAGAATGGCGAACGGACCTCCTCTCTAGCTTCAATTTAGGAAAATTTAGGACAAGTATTGGTTTGATATTTTGACGAAGTCTGGCTCCCGGCAGCCGGCGATCACCGGCGCGAACGGTTCACAAACCACTTTTGGTCAAAATTGTACGGGATCGGCGCCGGGGCAGATCGCAAGAGTTGGGCACTGTCCAACTTTGCCGGCGGTCCCTTGCGATATTTTACCGTATGATTTTGTTACGACTGCACTGGTTCACACAATCGCAATGTGCCGGGATAGGTTGCAAGAAGCCCACCGCCGGTGACTCCCGGTGCGTACCGGCGATATGTGAACCAACCCTTATTGCAGTCTAGTAAGCGATTGTGTCGAAATTATGCTTGCAAACGTTGGTGAAGTCACAAGAACTTGCCAATGTATCCATCATATTTTTTATTTGTTTCAATTGTATTTGTCTCATAAGTTGCACAATGGTCAAGCAGATCATCCGAGAAGGACGGGCTCAATCCTCATATTATGCTTTGGCACCCGGGGATATATATTCACTTTGTTGTACTTATGGAGCCTCAAAGTTCGGAAAATTGTGCCTTTTTCGTAACAAAATACATGAGTATCCCCATACCAAGCTGCAAGGTGTCCATGCATGTTAGAGATCAACATGGAAAAGAGAAAACATTACTTCTATTCATCACTTGATTTCTTTTGTACTTCAGTAAAAATATTATTTCATTGCCAAATTAGTTTGAGTTACCTTTGAAGATTATCATGTTTAGCTCACGGTCTTCATAATCATCATGCTCGTCCAACCGATGTCACCCTCACCCTGCTAATAATCAGCTCATCTCTCCCGTAGCTCCACTTCTCCTTCCATCATGACCGAACATCAACTATACATCAATTTCGAGCAATATCCATAGCCTGCAGTCATATCATGGCTGCTAAGATCCAGACTACCAGAGGTCATGACTTCGTAACATGCATAAGGCCACCCTTTCTTTTTTCGTTGTTTAACGTCCGCGCCCGCGTACCTTTTTGCCTCCGACCGGAAAAAAAACAAGAAAGTAGTAGTACCAATAATATGCGAAGTTGTAAATACATGATTGTGTAATTTCACAGTGTGCCGATCATGACCTTAAACTTATAATCTTGCCTCCCGGGCATGCCTTTGTCTTGTGTTCTTTTTCTTTTTTTGTTGGCTTTTAAATATCGTACGGTGTGTGTCCTAGTAAAAATCCAGATGTAATGAATTCATGACATGCTAACTCCATGCTATGTACCTGTTTTGTTGGATTCATCAGGCATGTGCTCCAATGTACCATCAAAGAGTGTTGTTCTATGCCTGCAAGTGCCGTTAGACCCAGAAATATTGTATATATCACATGCTTTACTGGTCAAAATGTTTGATTGGGGTTTCCAGTTTTTGGAATGGGCTTTTGTTTTTTTTCCGCCGAATATTCGAGTGAAATTCGAGAATCGTCACGAAAAGCACTCAATCAGTCGAAACTAGGGCTTTGTTCGACTGAAAAATGCCCGCAAACAGAAAATACTTTTCGAATACTCGTACTTTTCGAATGCTCCGCGCGTGCGCTCTGGTACATGGTGCACGGCGCACTACGAGTACTCATTCTTGCGCATGTAGCTAAAAATACTGGACTGCGCTACATGCTGAACCTCTTTTTCATTCGAATTTTCTCTCTGATTTTCTTTTTTCCATTCGAATAATCAAATCGAAAATTCGATTTGCTGATGCTCCGTACTATCTCGTCCGCTACGGGATACCTGATGAAGGCTGATTCACTCGCATCTTCTGCTATATGTACTGTGTCAGTGTGAGAAAGAACTTTGAAGAAGACGAGTTCGAGCATCCAATACCGTGACTGTATTGCCATGATTTCTACCCTGCTTTTCATTGAAAACACTATCTGCATGACCTCCGAACCCTTTACCATGCAGACCACCAGCACTGATCAGGTGCATTGTACACAATTGCATAGCCTAGCGAACGGACCTCCTCTCTAGCTTCAATTATTTAGGAAAATTTAGGACGAGTATTGACTATTGGTTTGATATTTTGACAAAGTCTGGCTCCCGGCAGCCGGCGATCACCGGCGCGAACGGTAGGCCCAGACAGATCCTTCCGGCAATTCTTTCGGCAAAATATCGAAGAATTGAAAGAGCGGAAATTGCCGGTAAAATCGGAGCAAAATATCGAAATGTTGGGTAATATCATGGCGATGCCTGGTACTTGGAATCTTGGATTTCCTTGTTTCTTACCCGTTCAGCCGGATCACACTGCCCAGGACGAGATCATGTCACCAAAATATCACTGGGATTCACTGTGGATCGACATGATTTTGGAAGAACTTAGAGACATGTGCGTGGAAACTCGTGTTGAGAAACCGACCCTGCAATTTTTATGAAACATTGTACAGGAAGTGGATAAAATACACGTTTTTCGGGAGCAAAATGGGGCAAAATATCGAGTTTCTTGTGCCAGGCTCGGCAAAATATCGAAGATTTTGCAGCAACATGTTGCGGCAACATATCGAGGCGAGCGGAGCAGAATCTGTCTGGGCCTAGCGTCAGAGGCTAGCGAACGGTTCACAAACCACTTTTGGTCAAAATTGTACGGGATCGGCGCCGGGGCAGATCGCAAGAGTTGGTACGCTTTCCAACGCCCAAAGAGAGTTGGAAAGCTTGTGTCTTTGTGGGTAACTAACTTGAACATTTGGGCTCATGCAAAATCGCACCGATTTTGGGATTTCCCCACAACTTTTTGCGTCAGCAAAAATGTTGTGCTGGACCGCATTCTTGCCACTTCGCAGTGGCTTTTCGTTGGTGCAGTTTGTATCCCACCCTCCCACCCCTGACTTCTGGGTGTGTGTTTATCGATATATCGTATTGGTTTTCTTACTTTTCTAAGCACTCGCAGACTCCATTGCAGCCATTCACACATTATAGGGTACCTCACTTCAAACTCTCCAACTACGGTCTCTTCGCTGCATACGTTCACTTCACTTCCAAAAAAAACAAATAATATTAGATATAAATGGAATGCACCAAATTTTCGGGCATGGCCCATCTTCAGGGTGAAAAAAACCCATTCAACTAAAGCTAACAAAAACTGAAACGAGTATAATATGCTGTGTGGTGCACTACGCAGAACACCACCCACAACAAGCAATCACATCTACACCCATCACCAACGCATCAATTCTCGCCAAGCAGTCGTCCCTTGTGAATCGTCGTATACGTGAAGCAATGTTCATTCGTGATAAACGCCCAAGTGTTAACAGGGATCGTGGCTGGAGACTGCTGGACACAGTGTGAAATTATTGTGTTAGATGCTGGTGTTGTAAATTGTGGTAGACTGTGATGTTGCGAATATATTATGTTAATATTAATTTTGATATTTGATGTTTATGTGTGCTAGCTGGTTATATGGTTATATAGTGCTTAGCAAATAGTTGTCGTCATCTTTGTCTTCACACCCATGGACCCAGCTACATTGCATGCTTTGCATTCTATTCTCCATGTCACTAACACATATTCACACTTACAGACACAGCTCTCCATTTGGCTCCTTCCCTTTCTACCAACACACTTCACCATTGCTGCTGGTAACCACACTTCTCGTGCTTTCCCTTCACATCGCACTAACACATATTCACACTTACAGACACAGCTCTCCACTGGTCTCTTTCGCTCCTTCCCTTTCTACCAACACACTTCACCATTGCTGCTACCCTCCACACATACAAAGATTTCCAGCACTACCGCACCACACAGCATATTATACTCGTTTCAGTTTTTGTTAGCTTTAGTTGAATGGGTTTTTTTCACCCTGAAGATGGGCCATGCCCGAAAATTTGGTGCATTCCATTTATATCTAATATTATTTTGGTTTTCTTACTTGTATTTGTATTTGTATTTATGGATTCTCCACAGGCCTTAGCCTAAATCGAGGGAGTCTCCGTCAACAGCTTATGAAGAAGAAGCTGAGGAGAAAAATAAAAATAGGAAATAGAATGATGCGGGGTGGTAGTAATAATTATAACACAGTGCTCTATGACATCGCTACTCTACGTGGAATGAAACCAGAGGGCTCATAACGGGTGATAGCAAAGTGTGTGCGGACAAGAGCGGTAAAACATTTTGGGCTGGATACAGTACGAATGGCAGCCGGGAGGGAGTTCCATGTGGCAGTGGTGACAAAGAGAAAGGTGGCACGGGTGTGTGTGCTGGCTCTAGCAGGTGGGAGTAGATGTTGGGGGCGCCTGGCGCTGTTTGACAATGAGTAGCCTAGGTCCTCCAGGGTCGTCATCTGGCTATTGATAAGGTGGTGGAGCTCAAAAAGGCACTGAATCAGAATGTGTCTTCGCCATGCGAGGCTGGGCCACTGGAGGTGCGCGAAAAGTGAGGCTTTCGGCTCCGTTTGCGGAGGGTACACGCCATACTTCCGCAGGATCACACGTGCCACTCTTGCCTGTAGCCGTTCAAGGGTAGCAGCCTGAGCACTGGAGAGTTGAAATTGCCAGAGGGATGAGGCGTATTCAACCACAGGTCGAACATATCCAGTGTACAAGCGGCTGGCTACGGCTGGGGTGATACGCTTGGTCATGTGGATCAGCAGGACTGCTCGCTGGCGAAACTTTGTCGTGATGGTGGCGACGTGGTTGGTGAAGTCGAGGTTAGAGTCCAAGATGACCCCAAGGTGTCGGTGAGTCGTTACATCAGACACGTCATCTCCCTGCATTCTCAGGTGCGGAGTCGGATGAGTAGGGTGGGCACGTTCTGCACGACTTCTAGGAGAGAACTGCATGGTGCAAGACTTCGAAGGGTTGAAGCACCCTCCGACTGAATCAGCCCACTGCAGAACGCCATCAGTGGCGGCCTGGAGGGGGTGGACCATTTGTTGTTGGTTAGGTCCTCCGGCTGCTCTCCCAAGAGTAGTGTCATCGGCAAATAAGAGCACATCAGTAGTGACATCAGACGATTATGGTTCGGGGAAGGGCATTAATGTAGAGAATGAAAAGAATGGGGCCAAGGTATGATCCCTGGGGAACGCCTGCAGAAACTGGGTGGGTCGGCGACTTGGCAGAGAGAACTTACTTTGACACAGAAGGAACGGTCTCTGAGGTAGTTGGTGAACCAAGAAACGGCTTCAGGGGATATGATAGTAGCGAGCTGACGGAGAAGAACAGTGTGCGGTACCTTGTCAAACGCTTTCGCGAAATCCAAGAATAGAGCGTGGTAGTCAGTGCGCTTGTCGAGTGCTTTAGCCACTCTTGAAGACAGAACAATAAGCTGATCGAGTGTCGACTTGCAGGAGACGAAGCCATGCTGGTGGTCGGTAATTAATCCCTGCCTATTGAGGAAGCTGGTGAGGTGCTCGGCGATGATGGCGTCCAGAATATTGGCCATGTGGCTATTGCAGTTACGACTGCTTTTCTTTTTTAGTTAGAAAACGTAGGGTGGTGTGTGCGTCGTGGGCCATTGTATGGTTACATACAGCTTCAGATTGTATGGCTAGTGACAGCGGGGTTGAGTCTGCAGGGGAAGAATACAGTGATTGAACTGAAGCTGGATGATGACCGTGTGGTGAGTGTGTGAGGGTTTCGAGATGCCGTCCTGGGGCAGGGATGGCGGTCATTTAGCTTGGACGGGTGTTGTTACATTCATTGTAACATTTTGTCGTTTTCTGTTTGTTTTGCTGTGCGACTACAGTAGCAGCAGTGTCTTGTGCTAATTTTTTCTTATCAGGCCCTATATGCGTACAATTATTCAAGAAAAAAAGAAGAAAAAAAATCAGGAAGGAGATGTAATTATATCAATAATAGGGAGGTTTAGTCCCACGTAATCCGTGGGTTGTTGTTGTTGTTGTGTTTATTTTAATTCGCAAACCAAACGGGCAGATCTGCCCAATGAAAAGGTGGCGAATGCAGATAGAAAGCAGTAATAAATGAAATTGGGGACTGATGTAATTAGGATAGAGGTGGAGAAAAACTAAGCCAGCTGATCATCAAACAGGACGTCTGGTACTCTAGGTACTAAGGCCAGTAAGTGTGTGCGGGATCATGCTGGCGCGGAACTGGCGGAGCGTGGAGATGGCACGTACATCGCTGGGTAATGTGTTCCACAGCTGGGCGCCCCGGAACGCGAGGCAACCCTTGCCGAACCTGGTGGAAACTGGCGGTTGGCGCAGACCCATGGTGGAGTGCAACCTAGTTGGGCCAGCTGCCGAAGGAACTAGGAGGGCTTGCAGTTCAGAACTTGCGTGCTCATTCCGAGACCTCCAGACCAGAACGATGAACTTCTGCCTGAATATCTCGGATACTCTGTAGGTGTCCAATTGCAGCAGGAGGGTACGCGCGGAGGTGTGATGCGAGAGTCCGAAAACCGCCCTTGCCGCCCGATTCTGCATGACTTGTAGCCGATCCAATTGGTTGGCAGTAAGAAGCGGGGAAAACGCATTGGATCCGTACATCAGGTCAGACATGATGATCGCTTTAAAGTAGAGAACTCGGCTCTGATGAGTCAAGCAGCGACGCAACCTCCATAGTGCTCCGATCCTCTGGGCCAGTCGAGCGGTGCAGCGATCAACATGGGGCGTCCATGACAGATCCGAGTCGAGGAGCACTCCAAGATACCTGGCCGCAGTAACGACAGGAATCGGCGTTTCATGACAGTTTACATTGATCGTATGCTGGGGCTGCTGAGGCTGCCTGTTGGGGTATACAGGGATCACGTGGCTCTTGGCTGCATTCAAAATGAGACCACGGGTCTGCAACCAGTCAGCAAGTGCAGAAACCGAGGCCGATAGCGTAGCAGATACCGTGTCCAGGGATGTGCTGCTGCTGATCAGCGCAATGTCATCGGCAAATTGAACTGATGAAGACTGGTTAGCTATGGTTGGAACTTCGCGGGTGTAGATACTGAAAAGGATCGGTCCTAGAACAGAACCTTGTGGCACGCCACAGGATGGTGCAGAAATGGCACTCTGATCCCGTCCAATACAGATACGCTGAGTACGGCCCGACAGATAGGTGGAAAACCACTTTAGGGCTGTCCCTGTTATGCCGATATCGAATAGGTCCTGGAGTAGCCGTTCATGACGAACCTTGTCGAATGCCTTTGACATATCTAGAAGGCATATGCCAGTACACAAACGCTTGTCCCGTGCACTAAGAATACGATTTAGCATAAGTACCAGGGCATCCTCCGTTGAGTGGCCTGCGCGGAATGCAAACTGAGTCGTGGGGAGGGTACCAGGTATGTCCAGAAACTGGGCTAGCTTCTTTTGTACGACTTTCTCCAAGAGTTTTGATAATATGGGAAGTAGGGACACTGGACGGAAGTTAGTGGGAATAGACGGGTCCCCGGCTTTGAACAGCGGGATAACGTGTGCGAGTTTGAAGGCTGTGGGGACAGTGCCATTGACAAGCGAGGCATTAAACAACGTGGCCACGGACGCAGCTAGGATATCGGCACAGCACTTCAGAAGGTGACCAGGTATCCCGTCGCTTCCTGTTGCTTTGGCAGGATTGATTTGTCGGAGAAGCCGTTCTACTTCGCCAAAAGACACTTGGGGCAATTCTGACACTGCAGTCTGAGGCTGTGGACCTTGCGGTAGCGGGATGCTGTGAGGACGGGCATTGTCTGTTACTACTGCCTGGAAGACTGACGAAACTTCTTGAATGGGGCAAGTAGGCTCCACACGTACTCTCTTCCTGTTCGTAACGGAGTTTATGACGTTCCAGAGCTTACGCGGGTTCTGACTGGACGCGGCACATTGCGCTCGGAAGAAATCATTGCGCTTTCGGCGATAGGCATTTCTGGCGCTTGAGCGTGCTTGCTTGGGTACTTTACGTGTGTGTACCACGTGATACTCAGTGACCCACGTACAGACGTTTTCTGATTCACGACATATGTACAATATACCGTGTATGGAGGGTCACCCACGTTCCGCCAGAACGTGGGTGAAAATCAGAATGGAGCGCATTTTGCGAGCTGTGAGGGTGCTCAGCTGAAGAAATTTCCGATCCACGAAATCAAAATATTCGATGAGCTTCTTAGGCCCGGGTAGCTTCGTCTTTGACCAGGTTTTGGCCTTTCGCTTCATGCTTTTGTTTGTTCCGTGTGACTAAACACAACATTGCAACGTGGATGCCCTTCATCCACTTTACGTGGATCACCCACGTACGCGTTTCCGTTACGTGGGAACTAAACCTCCCTAGTAAAGCCATTGCCGAGCCACCGTGCTCACAGCAGAGACTTCTGTGTGTGTTATTGTTGTGAAGTGGACCACAAAGACGGGCACTGTCCAACTAATTTGCCGGTGGTCCCTTCAACGGCTTGCGATATTTTACCGTATGATTTTGTTACGACTGCACTGGTAGATGGTTCACACAATCGCAATGCGCCGGGAGCCGGGAGAGGTTGCAAGAAGCCCACCGCCGGTGACTCCCGGCGCGTACCGTACCGGCGATATGTGAACCAACCCTAAACATAAAAGCGGAGTAGGTGGCAGGGGCGTACATAGGGCGGTTCCCGGGATGCCCGGGATGCCCGGGAACCAGTAAAACAAATTCGATATGGGTACAGAGAATTTTTTGATCCAATCACAGACTCACAGTGCAAGTGCATGCAGTGCATGTCTGGAGTCCGCCTGCCGGTCCGAGGACGCGTCGACGGTGACTGACTGCTAGCCCAGGTGTGAAAGTGGTGCTGGGAGTGGGACACAGCGTAGATCTACTGAACTGGGCCATGCCTGAACCCATCATGGGTTCAACAAAGTCTCTAGTCTAGTTACATCGCCGGATTCCTCGATCTCAGAGTCAAATTTTCTTTTGGAGTTTGTTTTGACAAAGTTGGTCGTGTTTTGACGATGCTTTCGCTTTGTGGAAAAGAAAAATGAAGCGTCGACATCCAGAGGGCCAGCGCTCTATTCAGAGCTATTTTGAGCTGCAGGCAAAGTGTGTAGCCAGTGCTAGTAGTGGCGAAGGTCAAGCGATAGATGAGAATGCAGACGCACCTGACATGCAAGTGAAGTATGCATGCAACGAGCAGCGCTGAGGAAGAAATCGTCGCCGAAGCTGTAGAGCGACCGTTGTTGGAAGCTGCTGAATCATCCAAAACGTACTTCAATGACATGGGAGGGTGTTGGAAGGGATATACTGAAAGTCGACGTCAACAGTGGAATCCAGTCCCCCGAAATTTGCTGGACACGGAAAAGATTTCCGTCATCGACAATCGTTGTGCGCCACCGCAGGCGAAGGATTTCATTTCCTGTGCGTGTCCAGATGGATGGCAAACAGCGCCACTTTCAACTATCCTTGTTGGAGGAGTTACCCTGGAGAGTCTTTTGACAGGCATGCAATGGTGTCTTCTGCTTGCCCTGTGTGATGTTTGCTCCAGATGATTCGAAACTTAGGCAGCTTTCAAGACTGCATGCAATCGTCATGCTGACCAAAACATCCATAAAACGGGGAAAAGTTCAGTCTTTTAAAATCATAAATGCGTAGCAATGACATCGTCCAGCAGCTTGTGGATGGCAATTTCACCCAGTCTGAGGAGAATATGCAGAAACTCTGTGGGGTACGAAAAACAGCACTTCAATTGTGTGTAATGGTGGTTCATCAGTTGGCATGGGAACCACTCCTGGAGGCGAGCGGCGTACGCCCCTGGGTGCTACAGCTGAAGTACTCTTGATATCGAATACTGAGTAGTCCATCGGCCAAATCTCAGAAAGGGCCTCTTTCGGCGAAGGTGATGCACTGAAGCTCCAACTAAACGCCCTTTGGCACACCAGCTCATGAGACCCCATAGAATACGAATCCGATTGTTGGACGTTGCCAATCCAGTCCAGGATAGTCGAACTGGGTCGAATACCTTCTTCCGATTTTCGTAATTTCGTCCACCATTACATCTTTCTCATCGACTTTTTTTTTCGCTTGGCGAATGTTCTTGAGCCGCTGAGCAGAATCTACGCACGCTCGAACACTTGAAATGCCTGCATGTTGACGGTTCGCAAGATTCTAGCGAGCTTGGTGGAAATCTATTATCTATTTTGACATTTTTGGGGGAATCTGAATTAGAACGGTAGAAGCTCATTCGGAGAAGACGGCGTGTCGCCGCTGTCGGATTGTCGCTACTGTGTTTCAGACGTATTTGCTTGAACGTGCTATTGAGGATGGACAGAAGATGAAGTGACGGCTTTCTTGAACACGGACGTTGTGTCTACATTGTAGCTGAAACATCTCATCTGGCGTCTAGAACGCAATTATTATGAGTTGTGAGTGCCAGCTGAGCTGAACACAAGCTGGACACCATTCGTCAGCTGGGAATTTGCATCGAAGCTCTTGATAGCCACGATAAGCATAATTATACAGAGGTAACCTTGTTTGACTCAATACGCATGCAGGTGATACCACTAGTGGCACTACAATGTAAATGGTGCAAAATTGATGCAACAGCGAATATGTACTTCGTACAATCACGAACAATTGTAAGGCAAGTGTTCATGCCTGTCATAGAAGAATTTCAGCCCGGAAGTCTTGTTGTCATGGTCATAAATAATACAGGACTTGAGTTGGCTCTGGACATAAACACACTTGTGGTGAATACGGTCATTATTGCGAGAAAATATTTAGCCACTGTATGTTAACACCTGGTGCCGCACTACACGCAATATTTCATGTACATGTATGTGAGACTCAATTGCATCCACAAGGCCGTAGATGCATGTAAGCACACAATGCTGTACAGTATAAGTAGTAGTCGACATGTGGTGCCTTCCTGCTGCACATGCACATGCGGCAAGTTGGCAACGACACATGACCTATCTGCACCGCACAGCGTGAGCTTAGAAAGGAATATTGCACACATAGTGCTATTTGTGTTCCGATATCGTTAAGCCGGTATACATGTACTAGTATCCTTATACATGTACCTGGTCACTCGATAGGCGATGCCGACTGTACTAATCTTATCCATATTACCCGACAGGCTATAGCACACTGCGTCAGATCACTATGCAACAAAACAAGAGCTTTGCCCCTGGGCGAATATACACTGAAGCAAAGTAGGTTTCAACGGTACAGCACTACCGTATTATCTCTAATATAAGCACGGTCTTTTATTTTTTCAATGTACCTCCGCCCCGTGCTATTAATGGAGACGTTCCTTTATTGGAGACTTCCATTATTATTTCAACGTCATTTCAGAGGCATGTTGCCATGCCAAATTCATGTCAGACACACACATTTCTGGGTTTTTTCGCCGGTACAAATAATGAATTTACACAGTGTGCTTATAATGGAGACTGAGCACTTTATTTTTTGAATGCCGCCCCAAGGTGTTCTATTATTGGAGACGTGCTATTATTGGAGCCTGGGTGACTGTGCTTATATTTAATAGAGATAATACGGTAGTCACGATGAGGGGAGTTACGAGGATGGTTAGGCCATGACACATAGATGATGATTGTTAATGATTCATGCACGGTGGAAAATTACCACCAATGGTGATGATATTGCTTTCACAACAATGACATCAGTAGGAGCAGTGACACAACCTTACTGCTCCAAGTAGGATTTACAAGCGAGTGAAGGGAGAGCAGACTGGTCTAATAGCAGACCGGGTCTAAGCAAGGAAGTAATCGGCATCAGAGGTGAGCTTGCACATCAGAAAACAGATGATGATCATCAAACACAGAGAAGTTGGCTATGTGTATGTTTGTGTCACTGTGTGTGCATGTGTGTGTGTGTGCATGTGTGTTTGTGTGTATGCGTGCACATCTGTGTGTGAGAGAGAGGCAGACAGACAGATAGCATATGGTGGGAGGGATCAAGGTCTGACCTCAGAGTTAAAATGCTGACGGTGTGGAATAGCAACAGTGCGAAATCGGGCAGGGTGGTTAATGGCCCACACTGGAGCCGAGTAGGAGCGCCAGTGGTTGAGGGCTAGCACAGGAGTTAGCAGCAGCTCCAGCCTAGGAAGATCAGCTTCTGGATGAAAATCTCCCGGACACAGTAGGTACCGAGCTTCACTAGCAGATTGCCGGCAGGGGTGCACGGCGAGCACCCATACATCCCTCAAGCCACCAGAGCCGCAGTACTTGGAGACGATCCAGGTGCTTACCCGCCAACAATGCTGAGAAGGCACTGGAGCCATACAGGAACTTATGATCGAGCATGACCACAGACTTGAAATACAGGGTCCGGCGTTGAATACTGAGACAGCGACGTCTCCTCCACAGAACACCACTCAGACCCACCATTGCATTTTTTCGCTTTTTCATGATTTTTACAATTGTGTTAGAGCACACAGCACTCGATGCAACATTTACCAGTGACTAAATAACTCCGCGTCTCCGACCATAACTGCAGCGTTCCCGTGAGCCTGTTGGATTTCCGTCAGCCTGTTGAGATTATCTTCATCTCGTCACATGTGAGCCTGTGTGTTTCATCCGTATCGTGGCCCAATTACACAGACACGATTTCCAACTCAGGCCGGTTCCGTTGCTCGAAGGGTTGGCGGTAAGAATTGCTACGCCGTCTGTGGCTGCATGGGAACTTGGCGAGTCGTCGTCTTTCTCCATAAATCCTGATCGTCACGCGAACAACAGCCACTATTGCCTAAAAACTACGACACAACAGTATCAAGCTCGCCCCAGCAGAAGGACACGAATGACGAGCGCTAAGACGGAGAAAGAGAGACAGGGTTAGCGAGAGCTGACTAGTGAAGGTACGCTGTCATCTCCTGAGGTGGTGGGCGAAGCAGCGAAGTGAAACGAAGGAAGATAGAACTTATTAGAAGGCATACGGAGGCACCAAAACCTATTGCCTGTCACATACTAAGTGCCATTTAGGGTTGACAGCTGTCAGCTGACAGCCTCAAAAATTTGAAAATCTGCTCAAAAAATTCTCGATCAGAACTCTGCGCACTCTCAAATGGAGCGCACAGTAAAAAACTCGGCGACGAAGAACGCTTCGTATCGACGCCCTGGACTGAATTCGGCACGTCCAACAAACGGAATAGTGTTCTCTGATATATTCTCTACGTGCTGGGTATGGTCGCGTTTAGTTGGAAGCTCAGTGCATCACCACTTTCGATTTTGAGACTTGACCGATGGACTAGAATGGCGTCAGCGAAATACGGGAAGCTACACTCACACCTACTTACGTGCAGTAGGGAACTAATGTTACTTGTGACAACCAGATGGTGATAGCAGTGATATGAAGGCGCTTCCACTCCATATCAAATTTAATGATAGTAATAATAATGTTCATTGGTTTGAGGGAAAGACACAAACGAGAAAAGTCTGAAGAAAAAATTGACTGTCACCACCAGGACTCGAACCAGGGACCCTCGCTTGTAGCCAGCGATTCTCTAACCGCTGAGCTATTATTCTCCTTTATTCACTTCTTTCGAAGGCGATAAGCCAGACCCACCGGGAAATATTTCCATGGGTGGGACAGCAAAAAGAAAGTGAAAAAAAAACAAAATAAAAAAAAAAAAAAGGACAAGAAATAGTTGAAGGAAGAGGAAGAAAGGAAAGAAACTCAATCCAAACTCCAACATCAAAACAATAATAAAGAATTTGCAGCGACAGGCAAAGTACATCAACCAATGAAGAGAGTAACAAAGGAAATATCAGTCTTTATCAGTCGTTATTCAAGTCTCTTAGCTATTGAACATGCAAACGCAGCAGAGGTGCATCTACATGTTAAGGATAGTTCTTAGTATTTTAATCGAACCTTGGATAGCCTCCTGTTGCACAATAGCCAGGTCTCCTCCCTGCACAGTCCGAAGGCATTGAGGAGTCTCCCCCACCAAGCCTCCCAGGGCACCGACAACCACAGGAACCACGTCAACCTGGGCGAGGGACCAAATCCTGAAAATCTCCCGCTTCAAATCATAATAATTATTTCGAGCGCTTTTCAGCCATTTTCTTATTGATGTTGTTCTCACCAGGAACGCTGATGTCTATAATGTAGGCGATGCGCTCCTTGTCATCAACAAGGAGCAGATCGGGCCTGTTTGCTGATAGTTTCAGGTCAGTTGGAACCGAATACTCCCAATAGAGGCGATACCGATCACTCTTGACCAATGCCTTGAGCTGGTGGTCGAATCGTGAAGCACCAGTAGGTAGATCTCGTGCTTTACACATTTCGAAGTGCACATACTTTACTATCCGGTTATGTCGTTCAATGTAACTGGTCCGAGCAAGAACTGGGCAGGCACTGACGATGTGGTCAATTGTTTCTAAGCTGCCCTTGCAAAGCCTGCAATTGGCATCAGTTCGAGCAATTGTCTTCATTATGGCGTATTGGTAATTTTTGGTAATTGGTAATATTATTATTATTTACAGTAAGAAGGTGGTAAAACAGCGCAAAAAAAAGAAAGAAGATAGCTAAAGTAAACAGCGAAAATTGCAATAATGACACAAAGGTGCAAATGCGAGAAAACTCAATAAGCGTGACATGTAGTGCGACAACAAGAGACAACCACTGGACATACACACAAAGAAACCCAACCTTTGCAAGCAGAAACAAATCAAATTCACACTTAGGCTGTTAGGTAGGTCGTCAAAACCTCGTTAGTTACATGTATGTCCAGTGGTTGTCTCTTGTTGTCGCACTACATGTCACGCTTATTGAGTTTTCTCGCATTTGCACCTTTGTGTCATTATTGCAATTTTCGCTGTTTACTTTAGCTATCTTCTTCTCTTTTTTTTGCGCTATTATTATTATTATTATTATTATTTTCTTCACTAGTTTGAGGGAAAGAGACAAACGGGAAAAGTCTGAAGAAAAAATTGACTGTCACCACCAGGACTCGAACCAGGGACCCTCGCTTGTAGCTAGCGATGCTCTAACCACTGAGCTATGGTGTAGTCGTCATCCCAGCAGAGACTGTTCAACATTCTCTTCAGACTTCGTAGCTCACACTTCCTGTGAATCCACACAGGCGGGTGGGACGCAGCCCTCACTGTACCCACACACTTCACGTACACTCTAGCACGCGGGGAGCCCCAAGTCATAAAATCTTCACTAGTTTGAGGGAAAGAGACAAACGGGAAAAGTCTGAAGAAAAAATTGACTGTCACCACCAGGACTCGAACCAGGGACCCTCGCTTGTAGCTAGCGATGCTCTAACCACTGGGCTATGGTGTAGTCGTCATCCCATTATTATTATTATTATTATTTCGTAATAAGTATTCGCATGCAACGACGCAAATCCACACAATTCAGTAGACACTTCTTTTCTATCAAACGTTTTCTTTCCCTTCTCTTCAGGATAGTACGAAAACGTTTGATAGAAAAGAAGTGTCTACTGAACTGTGTGGATTTGCGTCGTTGCATGCGAATACTTATTACGAAACTGTTTTCCCACCGCCTCCAAACTACTGTTTGAATTATTATTATTATTATTATTATTATTATTTTTTTTTTTACAAGAAGTCGGAGGCGGATAATACTTTAATAACGAAGGTACGTGTTGGGTCGTAAGTATCCACGCAAACACACATCCAGTCAAAATAAGGCACTTGTCAAAGTATCCGAACGTTTTCGGTCCCTTCTCATCAAGGATTATACAGGGAATGGCTCAAGTTGGAAAGACTAAAACTTATATAGCGTAAAGATATGAGATAACAACACTCGTGACAAGGTGGAAAATTATCAAGTTCCGCACGACACAAAACTCGAAGGAAATAATAATAGTGACAAGAACATAGTGAGCAAATTAAGTTACATTGTTAACACCTCGACGAGGAGTAACACCAAACAATTGTAGCGACAACACATTTTCTTTCTGTACGCAAAGTTCGGGATCTGACTTACGGATATACATACAAAGCTTCTAACACAGCCAGATGCAACGCACATCTACCACGTGACAATATTGAGAACACATTATCACTGTACAACTCACGACAATTGGTACGGGCTGACAGATGTTGCTTGATGGACGAAGTGCGATTCGAAACGTGGTAGACGGCGAAAACGAACCTCAATATCGAACACCGGACAAGTTGGAGTAAGAAGATCAATAGAAATCCGCAATGGAGGAGACGTAGCTGAAAGGACACTGGGCATCGCGCACACAACGGCTAGTGTCAGAAAACGTGGAAGGCCGAGGAAAAGCAAAGAGACGGATAGTGGTGATGCCGCGAAGAGGCGAGATGACGGGACATTGGAGGAGACAACACCCAACGGAGGTTGAGGTCTCGTGCTTCTTGTGGCGAATAGTATGTTGATGACCATTGAATCGTGTCTTGAATGTCCCTTCCGTTAATCCAGTGTACTCCTTCATGTCGCTGCCGGTTACATGTGCCCTGTACACAATGCTCGATGCTAGACAGTTTCCTTCCAAGGGGCAATCATTTTTGACACGGCAGTTGCAGGTTCTCACATCCTTGGTCTTATTCTGGTGGTCGCTGCGGAGGATACTATTGTTGTGTTGCTTGATGATGGTGGCGACATTTGGTATGCAACTGTAACTGAACTTTAGCGTGTTCCGGTTAAATATCTTGTATAATTTGCAACCTTTGTGGAAGTGCTTGCTGACGAGTTGCAGGAATCGCTGACCAATGTTCGTGGACACATTCTTCAGCCGATTTGAGAAACTGTCCGACGCCGCCATCGACAGCCTCGTTTCTGAGCAGAAAAACAAAAACACAGAGCAGGCAACTGACAAATGGCTCCGCTTATTCGACGAGTATTGTAAAGACACAGGACGTCGCTGTGACCTGAGTACGGTTACGGCAAGCGACCTAGCTTACATTCTGCGACATGCATACGTCGAATTCCGTCCGAAGAAAGCTGGAGTGAAGTTCTACTCTGCATCAAGCTTGCTCGGTTTCCGTTCCGCAATACATCGCAAGCTAGTCGAGTTGAAGCGGCCCATGAACGTCCACAGTGACCCAGCGTTCAAGGACGCAAACATTGCATTGAAGGCTTTCCTCATGAAGCCAAAGAAAGCGGGAGAAGTCAAAGCGGTGGAGCACAAACACCCCATCAACGACGACGACATGAGCAAGCTGTCCCGCTAGTCCAGGATCTCCCGTGTATACAGCAGCTGCTCGAAAGAAGTGTTCTATTCCTCTAAAAATGAACGCGACTGGTTGTGCTGTGTTGTATGCATAATATAATTATAATAATATTATATACACACAACAACAAGGTTGTCAGTTTCATAATACTAAAAGCTTTTCACCCATTTTCATCAGTAGTTACATGGGAATGAGCAAGAACGAAAACGAAGCCAGAATTTATACTGGGGGTAGAGAATCAGCAAGAATGTTCTTACGCGCCTCAAGTTCACACTACACTACCATAAGAATGTATGGAGCGGTGGAAAAATGCGGGAAACAACACATGAAGGGAATGCAGTAGAACAAACACGTGATATAGTTGTCAATCCGGTTGCAGCTTGAACAGCCGCAGCACCTTGATGTGCTTCTTTTGTCGACACAGTTCTGGCCTCAAACTTCGAATGTACAGCGCCTCCCACGTCTATGACATGTCGTAGCGACTCCGACGCACTGCCCGATATCGCGTCGAATTCCAGTTTCTGATGACGTCGAGAAGATGCCTTGGCGTCTCTCTTGGCCGATCTGATTAACACTACCGAGTCACCGATGGAGCCATCCCCTGACAAGATTCTCCGAGACAAAGGGTTGGTCATCCGAACCGACGATTCGTATTGTTGGCATAGGGACACAGGGTTAATCAAACCGAGCCCACCCAGACGACACGGCAAAGCCATAAGCCGTCGGAGGGTGTCGCCTGGGGGTGCACGGCAAGTTAAGGCGGGAATCAGTTCAGACTTCACAATGTCCTCCAGCGGTTGGAACATGGGTTCGGGTACCTTCATGGTACGACAGAGGAACGCCCATCTACCCCTGAGGCCCGTCACATGTACGCAGAATACGCAGCCTGCGGCTGGGTTTGTGCAAATACTGCTAGCTTCTTCAGTTTCCCCATCCATTCGTCCACCTTTGTTTTGATATAACTTTGAAGAAAGCTGTCCCTTCCGATTGCTGCGCCAAGATATCGTGATCCCTCGTCCGTTATCATTACACCAGTGTCTCGAAACAATTCAGTCGCCTCCTGGTAACACCTTTCCTTGACGACAAGGACCGATTTCTTTGGGTTTACGTTATATCCATATGCCGGTCCTCTCTTGTCCATTATGTCCCACCATAGACGGAGTCTGCGAAGACGAGCAGCAGGGGAT
Organism: Sycon ciliatum; assembly: GCF_964019385.1. Classification (NCBI taxonomy): domain Eukaryota; kingdom Metazoa; phylum Porifera; class Calcarea; order Leucosolenida; family Sycettidae; genus Sycon; species Sycon ciliatum. The sequence continues at coordinate 48,626,220 of NC_088643.1, forward strand.
GAATCGTCCGCGAACCATGACTGCACCGCACCTGCCTCATCCGCCAAACGTATCAAGGGCATTATTCCCAACGCATACATGTACATTGCAAGGGGATCACCCTGTGTTGTCCCTTCTTGCGTCATTCGACTCAGCTTCGCGCCTGTGTTGCTATCCCGGCACTTTTACTAGTTTTAGTGCGCGGGCTACACCATACGGTACGCGTATACGGGGACTCTATTTTCATAATCTGATCTAACGTGGTATTTAGCTCCATAACCATAATACATTTGTAGAAAGGCCATTTGTCAATGAGCGTGAAAAATCTAGGTTTGTGGGTGCGGCTTATACTCCGAATACCAACTTTTAGTCAATATTTTGCCTCAAAAAGGGGGGTGGGGCTTATACCCCGGTGCGGCTTATACCCCGGAAAATACGGTATTACTGCACTCGGACGCGTGCAATACCGGCGTCGATATCTGCACTTACGGCTTCGCCGTTCGTGCAGATATCGGCCGGTATTGCACTGGTCCTTGTGCAGTAATACATACGTACATACTCGCACGATCAGTACTGTACATAATACGACTGTTCAAAAAAAAATTGCCTTCGGCTCGATTTTGGTGCGGGAGGCCCCGGGAATCTCTATTTTTTTTGTCTCGCCCAAGTAGCGCATTTTAGGAATTTGAGACCACTTTGTTCATGGAGTAACTAATAGTTGCGCACTGACTGCAACGGAAAAGTGCAAGCACGTGCAGCACAATGCAGTACTCGCAGATTTACGTAGCATGCACCCAGTCCGGGCTGAGGGCAGTCGCGGTTGTTTGATCATACAATGCATGCCAAGCCAGACCCATGGTCGACATTTTTGAGGGAGTGCTTTGGCACCCAAAGCACCCCCCCCCCCCCCCTGCCTACGCGCCTGTTGGGTACCAAACGTCCTGTTTGATGATCAGCTGGCTTAGTTTTTCTCCACCTCTATCCTTATTACATCCCTCACCAATTTCATTAATTCCTGCTTTCTATCTGCATTCGCCACCTTTTCATTGGGCAGATCTGCCCGTTTGGTTGGCGAATTAAAATAAACACAACAACAACAACAAAAACAACAACAACAACAACAACAACAACAACAACAACAACAACAACAACAACAACAACAACAACAACAACAACAACAACAACAACAACAACAACAACAACAACAACAACACCAACAACAACAACAACAATTCTCTTATTGGCCACAGGCCATCGTGAGAATAAAAGAATTCAAACAACAACAACAACAACTTGACAGGTTTGAGGACCACAGGCCAGGCACAAACACCTCATGAACACCAGATGGCAGCGTGAGTCAGTGTCGCTCATGGAGTCATGGAGGTGTTTGGCGCGCTGGAACCGGAGCGTCTCTGTAAGTTTGTATCCCTGGTGATATTTGTGCCTGGAGAGCACTATAGTAGTGCTCTTTAGTTTAGGCACAATCTTCCTCAGCCTACTCAAGCGCAACTGATGAGGGGTGAATTCCCCGAAACACTGTGTTTTGAGCAGGGAGTGGTGCTTTCTTGCAGGTTTGCCGAGTGGACGATTCGATGGACTTCTCGTGTACCTAGTATAAGTATGATGTACATGTATATCGGCACTTATCTGCTGCGACTCTTGGTGCGAATCTCCGTTTTCCTCTCGTGAAATTTCATCAACGGATGACCTGTGTGACGTGATCGAGAGTGCATTCTTCCACCATGCCTCAAATAATCTACAAGACAGAATGAAGAGACATGAGTCAGAGACTGACATGCGATGGCAAGGAGGTGGTGATTCCGTGTTTAAAGCTGCTGAATGGGAAAGTCTTGCGTGGCGGCGGCATATACATTGCCTCAAATTGTTTTACCATTTCACCCGCCAATACCCGGAAACCCTCAATAATCTCAACATAGTTCTATCCAAGAGTGCACGACGTCCCCACTTTTACCTCCTGCCCACTCACACTGGTCCCTGTTTCCGATCCACTCTACTACATTCCATGATCACCACGTGGAACTCCCTGCCAACCGAGATTAGGATATCTGAAACCCGTGGTGTATTTAGCCGGCACGTTAAGTCCCATTTCCACAGGTATAGATTCCATCCTCGAGGTTTTCTCACTTCCTGATTACCCCCTTCTTTACCAGTACCCTTTTCGCTTGCTTCTACTCAGGATTCTTATTTAACCTCTTCACATTAATCTTTTTTTATCTTTAAAATATTTTCTTCCTTTTAAGAATTGCATTGCACCCTATTGTACACGCATTGTACACGTATATTTATTCTCGGAGACCCCCTTGATTTAGGCTTCGGCCTTTGGGGAATCCCTCAAATAATAATAATAATAATTCCAAGCCACAAGTCGCATAACCTGTACCGCACGCATGCCTGCCGACCAGCATTAGACCCTACTGCGCAACATCACTAAAAAAAAGTATAGACTTGTCCCAGACAAGGCCCTCGGTGACATCAATGCCGAAGCAATGAAGAGTCGAAGACTGCCATGAAGCTCGGCATCGATGATAAATTGGATGTACTCGCCAAGGCTCAGTGTTTCTCAAAGAAGCACAAAACCGAATTCGCTGACTCCCTCTAGCTCTCTTGTCGGCTCTGATTAGCCCTCGACCAAATATGCTTGCGCATATTTCCGCATATTTTGTGAGACAGTTCATTATGGCATATTGAGCGAAAAAGGGAACATTGGAATGAAGCCAGCATAATTATAATTCAAATATTCTGAAGAAAATGAGGACAAAACATTCATATTATGGACAAAATGCGTTCAGAAATGCCTTTTATGGATGAATTTGGAATGGTCAAGGCGTTTGCTACATTTCAACATGGATGAACACTGGTTTGGTTGGTTTTTATTATTTCAGTTCGTTGCCTCAACAGTACAAAGTACAAATATCAAGAGGGACGAACGAAAAGAGAAAATAAAACAGAGCAGAGAGGAAGATGCAACTGAAAGGAAAGAAAAACGGAGAGAAACGGAGAAGGAATGTGGACTGGGCGGATTCATGAACCATTACTAGAGAGAAACGGAGAAGGAATGTGGACTGGGCGGATTCATGAACCATTACTAGAGCAGGGCAATGCATGAACAGAAGGGGCAAGTCCGTCGATATTCATGTTTAAAAAATTCCAAGCCTTATTTTATTGGTGAAATACATTTTCAAAAAGGAGGGGATATAGGGATATAGTCAATTTTTCGTCATTTAGAGCGTGCAAAAGTTCTGTAGAAAATGATCTAATGTCCTCACTTCCTTTCAAGTGAGCAGGGAGGGCATTCCACATAAGGGATGCTCTGGAGGAAAAGGAATTGTACCCTACCATGGATTTATACAAGCAAATTGACAAATTGTTTGTTGTAGTTCCACGAGTTGACCGCTTAGAGGTGGGCAAAGGGAAAAGACTGCGTAAGCATGATGCAGGCTGAACAATATGACAAATAAACGTAAACGTAAGAAATTGATAAATGTATCGATATTCAAGGTGTTTTATTTGAAGAGAAGCAAGAAGAGGTGGTACAGCAGCATGATATGAAGCACCGCAGGTAACTCGTACAGCTCTACGGAACAAGGTAAACAATCTCTCCCTATCGCTACGGTTGCTGGGGACACACCCCAGCCATACTATTCCGCATGTGTTTTGATTTGCACCATAAGCATGATAACCGTAAAGCCAATGAATATTCCAAGGTTGTAATTTTACTGAAATGATCTACACTTTCTGCTTATGTCGAGCATATTTTGGCATATTTTGGCATATCTTTTTTGCATATCTTGCTAAGCCTTTGGCATAATATTATGGACGTTTTCCCTGATATGCGACGAGCATAATATGATCTTTTTTTTAGCATATTTGGTCGAGGCCTAGCTCTGATCGAAGCCTCGAAAAAATCTGCGCTGCAATTGTAGACGTAGTCAGCAAGCGGCTATCCTAGATGGGGGCACGTTGCGCATATGTACTGTACATGTACATGTATATCGTGATGTAGCCTTTTCCCAAAGATGCTCGCCACTCAGCCTTTGGGTAATCCTGAAATAAAGATTATTATTTACTTTTTTAATATGGCAATAAGTAGGACGAGCTGAAGCGACATGTCCACATGTCGCTTCAGCTCGTCCTACTTATTGCCATATTAATTGTCTCCTCGTCGAATTTTTATTTACTTTTTTCGCAACTTTTCGTTGTTTAGGAAGAAATCGCAACTTCCGCAACTTTCTTCACTTTCGCGAACTATTTCGCAACTTTTCCGCAACCTTGGCCCCATGCCATGGGGCCAAAAGGCCAAGTCACGAACTACATGTCGGACAAATAGCATATTCGCTCATTCATCGCCTGCCTTCAGACTCATTTCAGAGAAACAGTAGATCAACGGTAGATACGATAACGTGCCTTCCCCTTTCCGTGCACTGGAATGATGTAGGATATGTGCAACAGGCTACTGGCACTGTGTAAAGTGGTGGTTCACAGCAGGAAGGGGTGCACGAGTTTGCTGTCGCTGCATTTCTGCTATTTCATCTCCTTTTTTGGTGTTTTTTGCACAAGAACTAGGGAGCGACGGATTATGCTCGAAAAGGTGGCAGATTCTGCTCGAAAAGCAGTGAAATTGGCAGAACCATACAAACCTTATGGCGGCAATTCCTCGAATTCTGCTCCATTTCTTTATCGACATACCAAACATGCATGAAACTTACCAGAAAAAGTACCGAATTCTGCCAATTTTTCTGCCGGCAGAACCCGCTGGACCCTAACAAGAACTCTCTTTTTCTGAAAATATGGATGTGATATCAGCAACTTGCACTTGTTTTGGCACGGTTGCGAAAAGCATAAGTTGCGAAAAATTATGGCATCTTTGGGAAAGGGTTAATCGTGAGACTCACTTGTGGAAGAATACGAAGCCGGTCATTGACTGGTTCGGCGCCATCAAAGAGAAGCCAAAGCCCACATTCCAGTCCTGGTCTTCGACATACATGTAGTGCATGGACTTCAAGTTTATCCCTCCATCACCAGAAAACTCCTCCTGGAGGCATTGGCTCGTGAGTCGTGCCAGATCATACAATGTACATGTACGTCGACTCATCCCACAGAGTGATGAACTAGTAGATGATGTAGATGCTACTGTACAGCAGTCATGTACGGAGACTCCCTCGATTTAGGCCAAGGCCTGTGGAGAATCCATAAATACAAATACAAAATTTAATGTAGTTCTTCAAGCCATGCAGTCATTACTTTCAACAAGAAGAAGGACAGCGACGAGTCGACACCACCAATATTAAAACTTTCAACGAAAGCCTAATACTGTAATAGCACCCCCTTACATGTGGACATGCAGCAATCACCCACCAGACGTGAAGAATATTTCTACCGGCATGACAAAGCTGATATGCAGCATTTCGTGTAGCGAGTAACTTTAGATTGTCCCGAAGAAGCCAGGCCGTCATACCCGGAAGGCAGCAGCCACCCGTGGCGAATGGAGTTTTCGGAGAATTGCAGCTCATAGAAAGCAGGCACTGGACCCAGCTAGACACGATACAGGCAGAGAATTCCACCTACATGTATCAGCGCCAAGGAAAGAAATCGAGAACATGCCATACCTGGTTCAGGGCCTGCTGGAGAGCCGGGTCAGCCGGGTCACGCGCCCGGCTGGGGAACTGCACGACCTGGCTGAACAGATAACACCGGGTCCAGTCTGACCCGGCTGAAAAATGTCTCAAACTGACAATGGATTCCTAAAATACGGGTGTTTTACGACTCGCGGACCCCATCTGTTGCAAATCTAGCGCAACCGTACACCATGGTAGATCTACACACTACAGTCTACAGTCTACAAGCGACAGAAACTCGGCTAGGGTCAACTGGTTCGAGCGCGATCTGGCCAGCGGCGAGCAGGAAGTCAGGACATTCAAAGTCGATGAGGCAGGCAGTCAAAAGCGTAACTTTGGCTATAGCTTTTGACACAGTGGCAAGTTTTCAGCCGATTGGTGATTTGGACGATGGAGCCCGCAGCGAAGAGAAAAAGAACTCACGCTTTCCAAGACTCTTGGAAGAAAGGTCGACCCTGGCTGGACTACGACCATGCCAGTCTACTAGTATCCATGTCATGCGCTTTGTGCAAGACGCATTTCCAAAGAAAGACGAGCGGCGGTGGATTTGGTCGCGAGGAAGCAGCCACTCCACAAGGTGCTGCAGGCACCCCCCAGTGCTCTAATATGTGAACATGTTCGTCCTGCTAGGCTGCTACTACTTAGTACTAGTACTAGTACTAATTAGTAATTGGAAAACAGAATTCCTTTTTTTCAAATTGTTAAATCAGAATCCAATGGAACTGCTTTGCATTCTTCACGTAATGTCGTTTACCTTCTACGTTTGCGGACTTTGATCGTTCGCCTTGTTCTCTAAAATGTCCGATTTCCGGCACTAAATTCGCCTTTCTGTTTTCCTGCGTTTTAAGCAGGCCTTTTGGTTGTTTTTCTGCCGGATAATCTGACCCGGCTGGCCTGCATGCGCCAGGTACACTCTGACCGGGCTGTGTTGAATGTCTAGAGCAGGCCCTGCTGGTTTTAGCAGCGGGCAAAGAAAGTGAAGAGAAGGATTGTTTATTAGTGGCGGTCAATTCATCTGCCTTGTAAGCTTGGTTGGTTTTTATTATTTCAGTTCGTTGCCTCGACAGTACAAAGTACAAATAACTAATACCAAGAGGGGCGAATGAACAGAGAAAGTAAAACAGAGCAGAAAGGAAGATGCAACTGTAGCTCGAGCTGGAAGGAAAGAAAAACGGAGAAGGAATGTGGACTGGGCGGATTCATGAACCATTACTAGAGCGGGGCAAGACATGAACAGAAGGGGCAAGTCTGTCGAGTCCGTCGATATTCATAAGCTGTCGAATGGTGTGCTTTTGCCTTTGCATGCCAGTACAGTAGGCCATTTGGGTAACAGTTTCTTGTCAAGCATTTTGTGTTCAATCTTACATTGTTACACGGAACATTGAACATGTGCACGTATAATGTATATTGTATTGCCGAATTTCAATGGGTTGTCTTTTTGCTTTGGTTCTTCCTTTATCGTTTCACGCTATTGGCTTTGTGAATAAACCAGTTGTCAAGCGCGAGTCGTAGTAACCTGGTAGATCTACATGACATTGTACAGTCAGTCTGGTACATTGTAACCAGGGCAGGGAGTACTAATACTGCTCTCTGCAACAACACACTGATGATCTCTCTGCTGACATATCTGTCATCAGAGAGTACCTACGTGACTGAGGTCTCAATTTTAATGACTCCAAGACTCAATTTATCATCATAAGACAAAAAACATAATATGTTCCTCCTAACATCTGCCTTCGGCTCGGCGATGTCCTCATATCCCCAACACCAACGGTGAAGTATCTTCGCCTCACCATTGACGAACATCTATCACTCTCCTCATATGTCACTGAAGTTGAGAAAAAGGTCGGAACAAAACTTGCCATGTTCCGTAAGATTAGGGACAATCTGACACCGGCTGCGAGAAAGACCTTCTACTGCTCATTTATTCAAGCACACCTTGAGGATGGTTCTAATGCGTTTGTACACTGCCTTCACACCACACAGCATGATAGACTAACTCGTATTGCTAACCGCGCTGTTAGGATTGTTTTTGGTTTCCCTTGGCACTATGATGTTTCAGTCTTACACACCAGATATGGCCTTGCTCCTATTGCACTGCGCTATCAGCTTAAGGAGGCTCCAACCCTTTGGGGGTGATTTTTTTTCTTCATAAACCCCCTCCTTTTTGTGGATGAGTGTGCTCTATATCATCCCATGTTACTCCACAAAAAAATTCAGGGGGTGTTTCCGCGGAGATAAGGCTGTTTGAGGTGTATTTCTAGGGGTGGGTGCATTTATCGATTTCGGCCTAAATTTGCTTGTTTTGGGGTTATATTTCAGATTTACCAGTTGTCTGGCTTCTCTTTGTGATTGCAAGTCCTTTCACACAACACAGTGAAGCATTTGAGCAAGAAAATCTGGCAATCAGCATTGACTACTCAGAAAAATAGTAATTTTGGTACAAAAATGAACTTCGCAGAAATGCCCGTCCGCAAAGTACAATTAGGTGCACAGCTTCATAATTTCTTCATGGACATGCCCTTTTTATTTTATTTTTGGGATCCTCATACTTCATAGAAACTAGAAATATATAATTTTAGGGGGGTTACCGCGCATTTTAGACCTCCAAAAATAAAAATAGGACAGAAAATTGGCCGATTTCCCACAATTCTTGGAATTCCTATTTTTCAGGTAAGGTGATCATTCTATGCATTCCTTGTGGTATTAGTACTATTACTCCATTTTTTGTGTCAAACGCATTGAATGGTCCCCCAGATTGTTATAGCATACATGGAGACTAGATGAGGCCATGGTTCCTGGGCTTTTTAGCCCTTGATCTGGATATCGGCATGATCCATGCACAACGTTATTCATGATCCAGGCCGAGGCCTACTGACCCTGAACGCAATTCAGACCAGCTTTGCATCACAACTCTTGCAATAGTTCACTCCTAGTATTTCTCATAAAGCAACAGGCAAAGAGCTTGAGAAGGATAACAATTATTATATTCTGGGCCAATAACTTCACAGTTTCATGTTTGTAGTACATGTACAATGTAGATGCAGGTTCAACTCAATATTGGCAATGAACGACTGCTAGTAATTGTAGCACCCATTAGGTATAATCATAACACTATTCCCAATAACATGGAACAACCACAAGTGTATGTGGGTGCATGCGCATTGTCGACATTGATACATGTACATGTACGCTTACATGCACATACACTCACAAACAAGTACCCCTTGCACACACAAATACATGCACGTCATATACGCGCACCCGCGATAGCATACACCCACATGTAAAATGCGTGCTCTTGTATTGAGCTTAGTTACCATATTCTGCTGTCCATGCACTTGTGCACGCGTGCGCGCACGCACACACACAACATGCACTGCGCGCGAGCGCACACACACAATATGTAGGCTCACACGCGTGCCTGCGTATGTGCATGCACATGGTGTTTATGGGTACAGGTGCATGCATTCATCATAATAGAACTGGTGCGAGTAGTGTAGAAAAATTTCAAATCACTGGTGCTGTACAACACAACATTTACAAAATACTTCACACTCTGACAGAATAGTACTGCAAAACAACATACTCAATTTTCAGTGCTGCATTTTATGCACATTATATTATTCAAGTGGACGCAGGTGATGACTTACTGCTGGCGACGTTGGCAGCTGACAGGTCACAGCTTTCGTAAATAGCCCAAGTCACAGAGCAGTAGCTCACCAACGATTTACCACTCACTCAAGACTGCAATGTTTTCAGCGTAGCAATATATTTCGCCACTTGAGAATTAGAAGTGGATCCACTTACCAGAGTCTGTGCACCCACTTCAGTCTCTCTCTCCAAAACGCGCCGCTACAGTAGGTTTTGGTCCCTGGTGTTACACAGCCATCGAGACGCTTGGCTCCGTTCTCCTTGGTCATTTTTTCGTCAAGCAAAATTATTTTTTGGTTTCCCTTGGCACTATGATGTTTCAGTCTTACACACCAGATATGTTGTAGTTGTAGTCTTCGGGGTGCTGAGTCGAATGGTCTTGGTCCGAGGAAGCTGAGACGCTCCCTTCCTCCTTTATTCCCAATCGAACTCGCGTACTTCCACCGAAACTGGGTGACTGCGCCCTACTAGATGGGGATTTGTATGCAAAATGTCACTAAAAGCGCCATTTCGTTCTTATAAAAGCACGGATGACCGCGATTGGCCCATATCTTGTAGTCTTTTGGACGCTGAGTCGACTGGTTTTGGTCCGAAAAGGCTGCGATCCAGCGTTCCTCCTTTATTCCCAATCGAACATGGTTGAACAAGCGGTCACGTGCTCCTGCGTACACCAGTCACCTGGTCACCGTGCCTACTAGCCTGTTTGACCCTTTTTGGGTGCAGTCCTGTCACTCGAGTTGAACTCGAGTTGAACCTTGGTGTGAAAGTTAGTTGTCGCCTGCTGGCGTGGTGACCAGGTGATTTGGGCACCCAGGAGCACGTGACCGCTTCTTCAACCATGTTCGATTGGGAATAAAGGAGGAACGCTGCATCGCAGCCTTTTCGGACCAAAACCAGTCGACTCAGCGTCCAAAAGACTACAACATATGGGCCAATCGCGGTCATCCGTGCTTTTATAAAAACGACATAGCACTTTTAGTGAGATTTTGCATACAAATCCCCATCTAGTAGGGCGCAGTCACCCAGTTTCGGTGGAAGTGCGCGGGTTCGATTGGGGAAAAAGAAGGAAGGGAGCGTCGCAGCTTCCTCGGACCAAGACCATTCGACTCAGCACCCAGAAGACTACAACTGGTGAAAATTTGACTTTAGGGTACATGTGTAGCACTCTGCTCTCTGATTGTTTCTGCCTTCGTTCTGCCACAACACACACACAGCTGCCCGTACACGTTCCCAGTCCATAGATTCACTTGCTCTGCGTTAAGCACGCACTCGTTATGGCTTATTCGCTTTGAGCTTTCTGGCTTCCGACCGCTGGAATTCTCTTCCAGCTGACATTCGCTCTTGCTCCTCGCTTTCCCTATTCCGCAAATCTGTACGTGACCACATAGGGTACCCTGTAAAAAGGCCTTAGGCCTGTGGGGATTGCCCTATTCAAAATTTAAATAATAATAATAATAACACACAGTACACGTACACACAGACCGGTCACACCTGCAGCCCCCGTGAAGTACATTTATCTCGGACTACTCATCGACGAGCATATCACCTTCCAGCCGCAAGTCGAGAAGGTCTGCGGTGCGGTGTTCGGCAAGATTGCTGCCTTCAGACATGGCCGAAAAACCTAACACCTGAAGCGAAGAAGACGTTCCATTTATCCATTGTGCAATCGACTCTCGACTATGCCAGTAAGTAACGCTTATCTGCACTGTCTCAGCGCCACCCTGTTCAATAAGATCGTGACTGTCAGTCACATAGCAATGAAGAAGGTTTTTGGGTTTGACCGTATGATGTCTACTGAAATTGTTCTCTGCAAATATCATCTCTATTCTTTTGAACAGCGCATAAATCTTAACTCTATGTTTTCGTGTACCGCTGCTTGACCCCACATCTTGCTAGTCCCCCTCTCGCTCTCCCTGGTGAGGTCCGCACAATTACCCGGCTACCTGAGTTTAAGCATGCATGTGTACCATACGCCTGTAGGGAGTAGTTCGCGTTGCTGCTGATCGCTCTGCTCTCCCTCCCCGTGCAGTTCAGTAACCCGCACGTAGTATCACAGATACATCGTATTCTCTCTCTCCCCCCGTTTACCCGCAGTTATTAGTATCCTATTCTCTTACTAAGTGCTTCCATAGCTTTTACTATGTTCTTCCATAGCCACTTCTAGGCTAAGCCTTCGCCGTCATTTTAGTGGGTCGTCATCCCGTTTGAATGTGCGAAGTGAAATAAAAACCAACCAACCAACCAACCTTCTCCAATCCTTGTTCCAGTTTGGGGCTGCTGTGCCTGCACACCAGGCTCGCACGCGCGGCCAGGCACAGCGTGCATTAGTTCTTCCGCCTGTTTCTACGCAATATGGCATGCGTTCTATTTCTTTCCTGGCGGCAAACAGATGGAAAGCTCTTTCCACTGACTGCCGTCTCTTACTCTGTATGTAAACCTGGTAAAAATTCACCTGGGGTTCCCAGTAAAAAGGCAACGCCTGTTGGGACTCCCCTAGTAAAAATTAAAGGGGAAGTTAAGGCAAAAATTAAAATTTCACCAGTTGTAGTCTTCGGGGTGCTGAGTCGAATGGTCTTGGTCCGAGAAAGCTGAGACGCTCCCTTCCTACTTGAATCCCAATCGAACTCGCGTACTTCCACCGAAACTGGGTGACTGCGCCCTACTAGATGGGGATTTGTATGCAAAATCTCACTAAAAGCGCCGTTTCGTTCTTACATGTATAAAAGCAAGGATGACCGCGATTGGCCCATATGTTGTAGTCTTTTGGACGCTGAGTCGACTGGTTTTGGTCCGAAAAGGCTGCGATGCAGCGTTCCTCCTTTATTCCCAATCGAACATGGTTGAACAAGTGGTCACGTGCTCCTGGGTGCCCAAATCACCTGGTCACCACGCCAGCAGGCGACAACTTTCACACCAAGGTTCAACTCGAGTTCAACTCGAGTGACAGGACTGCACCCAAAAAAGGTCAAACAGGCTAGTAAGTTGTACCCTGCAGGCACGGTGACCAGCTGACTGGTGTACGCAGGAGCACGTGACCACTTGTTCAACCATGTTCGATTGGGAATAAAGGAGGAACGCTGCATCGCAGCCTTTTCGGACCAAAACCAGTCGACTCAGCGTCCCAAAGACTACAACATATGGGCCAATCGCGGTCATCCGTGCTTTTATAAGAACGAAATGGCGCTTTTAGTGACATTTTGCATACAAATCCCCATCTAGTAGGGCGCAGTCACCCAGTTTCGGTGGAAGTGCGCGAGTTCGATTGGGATTCAAGTAGGAAGGGAGCGTCTCAGCTTTCTCGGACCAAGACCATTCGACTCAGCACCTACTACTACTACAGCACTACTAGTACTACTACTACTACTACCAAGAGGCAAGAGTCCATAAACAGTGTTGTTAGGCCAAGTAAAAAAAAAAGCTAGATGATCGTCCCCGTCCGCCCCAGTTTTTGTCAGCGCCCCAAGAAATATTTTATTTTTTAAATCGTGAGTTTTTGCCGAAATCGTTGGTTTTTTACCGATCGCGGATGCAGGAAACATGTGCACGCTTTGTTTAATACTTTCTTTACTATATGGACCACATACTAGTATATCACAACGTCAGTATCGATCTGCTGAAGAAAGAAAAAGAAAAAAAGAAAAAAAAAGAAAAAAAGAGAAAAAAAACCTTGATGTTGTTGTGTACACTGTGTGCATGAGAGGGTAAAAAGTAAAAAAATAAAAATAAAATCCTCCCGCCCTCCCCGATTTTTCCAAAAAAAAGGACGATCATCTAGTAATTTTTTTTACTCGGCCTTATGCACTCTTGCTACTACTCGTACTACACCTGGCCCTCGAGTTCCTCGATCGAGGCGCTCGCGTATTGAGTGATCGAGCGCTAGCGACAGATTTTGTGTGACATCATGAGTCATGTGCCAGTGTGTGCGGCGCCGGCGATATCCTGCCGATCCACACCACACCATGCACCATGTACATGTACAGATCAGGGAGTCGTAAAAACTAAAATACCATATTTTTACGACTCCCTGGTACAGATCTACCATGATTTCTGGGGCCGGGGGATGAATGATGCAAGAATGACATCATAACCAAGTTCCTGCAAGAATGCGCATGCGCGAGAACGAACAGTATAAAAGCGCGTCGTTTTCCGTTGGCCAAAACAGTTCTCGTTTCTTTGCGAGAACGAGGAGTCGGTGGAAGTTAGTTAGTCGTGGTTGTGGCCTTGTGGGCTGCTTAGGTAGAGCCATGGCGACTAATGACTCCACCGCGACGTTGCAGACAATTAAAAAAGTTCAGTTTGGAATACTCGGGCCTGATGAAGTTGTGAGTGAAGCCTCCAGCTCTGCAAAGCATGGTGGCGTCTTGTCCATTGTTTCATTTTATTTTTTTATATTTATTATTTCTTGTTTGTCCGTTGTGTACGTGTGGCTTTGTGCACACAGCGACAAATGTCATCCACCCCTGGTGGAATCAGGTATCCTGAGACTATGGAGCGTGGCAGACCCAAGCTCGGTGGCTTGATGGATCCACGTCAAGGAGTCGTGGATAGATCTGCACGATGTCAGACGTGTGGTGGCAACATGAACACATGCCCAGGCCATTTTGGGCATATTGACTTGGCTAAGCCAGTGTTTCACATTGGCTTCATGACGAAAACAGTCAAAGTCCTTCGTTGCGTCTGTTTCTTCTGCTCAAAGCTACTCATCGACACGGTATATGAGCTGTTGTGTCTAGTCCTCTCTGCTATTAACTACAATGCTACAATGCATCCATCCCACTTGTACAGTCATGCACCGAGAAAAAACCGTGGAGCGTTTGCCATGTGTTCAAATTTTACTTTCTAAACTGTGGCAGTAAGAGTTCGACAGACACGGCCAGGCACCAATACACAAATTTACACAAACTGAGTTTGAGGGATTGAATAGTGATCTTGAGTAAAATATGAGATTACGGGAAGTGTTCCGTCTGGTAGTGACATTCAATTCCCCAACCAATCAGATGCAAATTGTAGTTGTGGTCCTATTGTGTTTGTGTGAGGGTGGAATAGTCGGAAAATATTTGCCAGTTGCCCTTGTCAAATTAGTGCACAGCAAGCTATGTCATACAAGATGGCCGGTATTATGAATTCACTGTATTACAGGCATCATAGTCCACTCATTTATCAACACTACACATGAAAGATGGTAACGACTCCCACAATGCCTTACTGCACATGTGTACATATGCGTACAGTCTTGCTGCCATACACGGCTATTCCTTCACTGGTGGCGTATGATGTGCAGATGTAACTATGTAGAATTTGTCCCTACGTATGCACATGCACATCTTACACATTAGATTGTTGCAGAGAGCGGACAAGTTGCAGTGCACAATATAATTATGGCGTTTCCTTTGTTGCTCATTTCTACACTTGTCTCTGTGTTGTGTGGATGGTGCAGAGCACGGAGGTAGTGAAGGAAATTGTCAAGAAAACACACGGCCGGCCCGGCCGCCGTCTTGCTGCCATTTACGACCTGTGCAAGAACAAGAAAGTGTGCGAAGGTCTGGATGAGACTGAAGGTGATGGTGACCAGGCAAAGAAAGTGGTAAGTGTTGAATTGCCAGGGTGTGTATGGATGCATGTGCGCACGAATGGTGCAGTTATATTAACTTGGGCGTTATATCTCCTATACTATAATTATGATTTTGTCGATCGCCCCTGGTAAAGCACTATCACTCCATCGGTTGTTATACACGACTAGAGCTGATTCTTTCTTTTGCCTGCTCTCTCTCCATCCATCTCACCTTCTCTCTCTCTCTCTCTCTCTCTCTCTCTCTCTCTCTCTCTCTCTCTCTCTCTCTCTCTCTCTCTCTCTCTCTCTCTCTTTCTCTTGCTCTCCCTGCTCGCTCGGGTGTGTGTGTGTGTGTGTGTGTGCGCGCGCGCGCGCGCCCGTGCATGCGTGTTATACATGTAGTCTCACAGTGGTTGTGGTCGCAATCAGCCAAAGATCAAGCGGACTGGCTTGGATCTTGTTGGAGAATGGAAAAATGTGGATGAAGACTCACAGGAGAAGAAAAAGCAACTAACAGCTGAGCGTGTCCTTGAGGTTTTCAAGCGCATTACCGATGAAGACAGTATGATTCTTGGTATGGATCCTCGCTACTCCCGTCCTGATTGGATGGTCATTACTGTCCTGCCCATTGCTCCACTGCCCGTGAGGCCATCCATTGTGATGGGTGGTGGCTCTGCCAGAAGTCAGGTCAGCTATGTCCCGATGTGTATGGCACCTTATGCATTGTTTGTCCTTACCATGCTGTTTTGCTGTACTAGGCAATGCATGTCTTGGACTGACCAACACAGTATACCATTTCCATCTCATTGTTTTGTACAAAGGCACTCGGCTGCAGTGACTCACAAGATGGCACTTGATTGCCGTGGCTAAACAATGCTTAGCACACAATTCTGTGGCTGGTTAAGTCAAGACTTTACCAGGCTAAGTTTAGTCTGTGTTTCTTGCTCCTGGATGTTGCAGGATGACTTGACTCACAAACTAGCCGACGTGGTGAAAGCCAACAACAACCTTCGGCGCAATGAACAAAACGGCGCTGCTGCACACATCATTTCTGAAGACACGAAGCTGCTGCAGTTCCACGTCTCCACCATGGTGGACAATGAAATTCCAGGCATGCCGCGCGTAAGTGACTCTTAGCCAACACACACACTATTGCTTTTTCCTCCCTCTCTTTGTGATTTGGCTGATTTGGATTCGGATTAGACTGTAATCTTGTGAACACTTGCTGGTTATCTAAACGTTGTTGGCTTGTTCGTCAAGATGTGAACTTGTTGAAGGTTTTCTAACTTACTTCTGTCACGCTGCTGTGCTTCTTTTTCCAGGCTATGCAAAGGTCAGGTCGTCCCCTGAAGTCCATCAAGCAGCGGTTAAAAAGCAAAGAGGGTCGTGTGCGTGGTAACTTGATGGGAAAGCGTGTTGACTTCTCAGCGCGTGCTGTGATCACACCAGATCCCAACCTTTCGATTGATCAAGTTGGAGTGCCACGTACTATTGCTCAGAATCTGACCTTTCCGGAAGTTGTAACACCGTTCAATATCAACCAGTAAGTAGCCGTCCGTCACTTTACAGTAGGTAGCTTGTCGTTAGTGATCTGGCCTCGGGTTTTTTTTTTACTACAAACTTCTTTAGCATGGTACTGGCTGGCAATGGCTGAAATAATGCTCACTGTCAACCTCTTGTTGCTTGTTACTTGTTATGCGTGGAGATGGAGGAAGAGGCAAAGAGCATGAAAAAGCTGTGCAGTGTTGAATGCACATCCACACTCGGAGATGGAGCGGCCAAACTAAGCAAACAAGCCGGTCGACGAAATGCCAATGTATTTGTGGTTACTATGGAAGCGTTCGCCGGGTCTGGGCGGGCTTTCAGTCTGCGTTTGTGCCACTGAGCATGTGGGATGCACTGTGACTTTTTGTGTTGCAGGATGCATGCCCTGGTTGGTCGTGGGCACAATCAGTACCCGGGAGCCAAGTACATCATCCGTGACAACGGTGATCGAATTGACTTGCGTTTCCATCCCAAGCCCAGTGATCTCCATTTGCAATGCGGCTACAAGGTGTGTAGGTCATCATTCTATTTCAGTTGTCCTTGTATTGTGCTGAGTTTGTTTTGTGTGTCTCTGACCTCTGTGTGCTTTGTACCGGCCTTTTGTTTAGCAATGCTTTTTCTGTGTACAAGGTGTGTCCAGGATGTATGGATTCAAGTATTGGCTACAGTGGAGTCTCCAAACCTTGAGAAAAATGCTTTTTCAATTCTGCTTTTTACTACCCTTTCATCTATAGTATATCGATTCTCTTCTGCTAGCTAGCAGCTGCTTTCACAATGTTCACTGTGTGTGAAGTAAGCTGGACCTTTGACATGTTGCATATTCATTTTCTCTTTCTGCTGTATATATATATATGTTTGCGCATGCAATGTGCAGGTCGAACGGCACATCATTACTGGCGACATTGTCGTCTTCAACCGTCAACCAACTCTTCACAAGATGAGTATGATGGGTCACAGAGTGCGGATTTTGCCCTGGTCGACGTTCAGATTGAATCTCAGGTGGGTGTGCTCTTGATTGTGCTAGCTTGTTGGATGCTGCACGAAAATGGGTGGAACATGGATTCAGCCGTCGTGTTGTGCGACTGGCCTATCACAGTTTTTGAGTGAATGTGGTCTCTGAAACCGGAGCGGCCTCTCACATTCTGAACTTTTTGTGCTAATGAATGGTGGTCTTGCAGACCAGGTGGCTGCTGATAGCAGGTTGTTGTTTCACGAGGTTTCACCTTTACTTCCGCAAAAGCTTTCCTTGTATGAAGCAGATTTGGTCTAACCATTGTTCCTTGTCTGTCGCTCCACTGCAGTGTGACAACGCCGTACAATGCCGATTTTGATGGTGATGAAATGAACCTTCACGTCCCTCAGTCGTACGAGACTCGCGCTGAAGTCCAGCAATTGGCGATGGTACCACGTATGATTGTCACGCCCCAGTCCAATCGTCCTGTGATGGGAATTGTGCAGGATACCCTCACAGCTGTGCGCAAGATGACTAAGAGAGATGTCTTCATTGACAAGGTTGGTGGACGCTAGTGATCTCCTTATCATCAGTTTTAATGGGACAAATGCATCAATTTCCCGCCATTAGGTTTTGCAGGGCAAGTCCACTACAACCGTACACACCTTGACACCAACTCAGCATAAAAGGTCATGAACTTTGTGAGGTCATACTCGTAAATGTACTAGAACGGGTTGTACCTGCCAAGTATGGGGCAACTTGCCCCGCAAAAAGGTGACGGCCATCTTAGATGCTCCCGTTGCTGGTATACATGTATGTTTACCCTATTGCTTCTATAGCAGTCCTGCAGACATAGTGCCGGCTTTAGCTCCCATCTCTATGGGATCTTTTGTCACGTGAGGCAATGTAGACCTGATCCATTGTGTATGGTTGTGCTACTGCTGTCTCTTCTGCAGGAAAACGTGATGCAGCTGCTGATGTGGATTCCCAACTGGGACGGGAAGATCCCGCAGCCCGCCATCCTCAAGCCCAGGCCACTGTGGACGGGCAAGCAGCTCTTCTCGCTGCTTATTCCAGGCTGTGTCAACTGCGTCCAGTACCACAGCACCCATCCGGACGAGGAGGATGACAGTCCATACAAGCACGTCTCTGTTGGTGACACCAAGGTACTTGTTATGGCGTGACACCAGAGCTACTGATAGTTGTTACTTTGGGTTGTGTCAATTTCGGTGTAAACTAGTGCTCTTGTTCTCTTTCTTGTCTCTTTCTCTCTCTCTCTCTCTCTCTCTCTCTCTCTCTCTCTCTCTCTCTCTCTCTCTCTCTCTCTCTCTCTCTCTCTCTCTCTCTCTTTCAACCTAATGTTTTGTTCCTGTATTGCCAATGTCTTTTACAGGTGTTGATTGACAATGGTGAGTTGATCTGCGGCATCCTGTGTAAGAAGTCCCTTGGTACGTCCGGCGGCAGTTTGGTGCACATCGTCTTCATGGAGGAGGGCCACGAGATTGCGCGCCAATTCTACGGTAACATCCAGACTCTGGTCAACAACTGGCTCATGATGGAAGGCCATTCGATCGGAATCGGTGACTGTATTGCCGACTCCGACACCTACAGTGAAATCCAGCGCTACATTGGGCAGGCTAAGGTAGGACAATGTAATAGCGCTACATTTGGGCAGGCTAGGGGGGGGCAATGTAATTATTCCCTTCCCTGTACCCTGGTTTTAGGAGCTGTGCAATTGCTGTTTGTATATGCCATGAGGTAAATGCTCGGCAAACAAGTTCATCCCAATTTTCCGCATTGAAGATCGTGTGTTTGCTGTTAGTGCGGTGCTTTACAGTAAATGGTTGTTGATGTGGCTTCTTGTGTTTGTTTGTTTTGTGTTTGCAGCAAGATGTCAATGACATTATTGAGAAAGCTCACAATGACGAGTTGGAGCCGACTCCGGGTAACACATTGCGGCAGACCTTTGAGAACCAGGTATGTGGAGCACAACGCCCAACATAATGTATGTGTGAGCGACTGTTTTCTGCTTCTGCAAGCAAATAATTGTTTGCCGTAGAAATGTTTCCACTGCACTAACTTGATCGACAGCTTTCCCCCATCATTTTGAATGTATTTGAATGGCTGCTCATTTCCCAAACTTGTTTGAAAAGTAACTGAATCCGTGCAAACGTTATTGCATCCTCTTGTCCAACAATACCCAGGTGAACCGCATATTGAACGATGCCCGTGACAAAACTGGTGGCTCTGCTCAGAAGTCTCTGTCCGAGTTCAACAACTTCAAGGCTATGGTGGTAGCTGGCTCCAAGGGATCCAAGATCAACATTTCTCAGGTATGTGCTTCTCATTTCTTACTTGTCTCGGACCGTTCCCTCATCCGATGAGGCATTTTGTTGCTGTGCTTGGCAATGCTGAATTGTTTCAATTTGCATTGTTTTTTGATTGCAGGTCATTGCTAGTGTAGTACAGGGGTGCCAAACACAGTTGCATGTTCTCTCTGCTGTTCTCTGCTCCAACTGCAGGTCATTGCGTGTGTGGGTCAGCAGAACGTTGAAGGAAAGCGTATTCCGTTTGGCTTCCGTCACCGCACCTTGCCGCACTTCATCAAGGATGATTACGGTCCTGAGAGTCGTGGCTTTGTGCAGAACTCCTATCTTGCCGGACTGACGCCCAACGAATTCTTCTTTCACGCCATGGGAGGTCGTGAAGGTTTGATCGATACTGCTGTCAAGACCTCAGAAACTGGTTAGTTTTTATTGCACACTGCTGCTGCATTGATCCTTGCATTTCCCCCCGTTTCGACAGCTTCTCTACCGTGAATTGTGTGTATTGTGTGTGATATACGTGAGTGCCAAATGAACCTGGCTGACTTGTGTGGCTGCATGTGCCTTGTTTCAGGCTACATTCAGCGTCGGCTGGTCAAAGCTATGGAGTCGCTGATGGTTTGCTACGACGGTACCGTGCGTAGCTCAACCAACGAGTTGATCCAGCTGGTGTATGGTGAGGATGGCATGGATGGTGCACGTATGGAGTTCCAGCAGTTGCCCACTGTGAAGCCGTCTCACAATGCCTTCAACCGCCAGTTCAAATTTGACTACACAGATGAGCGGTAAGTACTATGATTTATCTGCGTAAAGGTCGATTCATACTTCATTTCACGTACTTCCTCCGCGTCATCGAAATTGTCGCAGTTCATTAGTATAGGGTGACGGCAAAGTTCTATTTTCTGTTATTGGAAGCTGAAATTTTTGAACTAGATGCAATTTCTTCGGTGATGTCGCTGCGATGGTAATTTCGACTCGCTGAGATCAGTCAGGCGTTGCAGCCTGCACATTTCTCGTGCTTATGGCCATTCAATCAAGCCTCATCACTGTTTTACCTTAGCTGGGGTGAGAATGACTTCGTGGAACAAGTAGCAGCGCTTGGAGAAACATCGAGGGGTCAGCAAACTAAATGCATGCAACAGCGATAAAATTTGTCGCTCTGGCTGAGACACTCAGTACATGATTGTACCTGCAAGAGCTACGTAGACTCTACACTTGGTGCTAGTGATGCACGCGCAGGTGCCGTACCAGTGATGCTGAAAAAGAGGGCGCGCTGGACGTGATAGTACACTTACCTGCATGAGCTGTGACCACACAGCTAAAATAAATGGGCATGCCACGGCTAAAAAAAGTTCATTTCAAGATCGAGTTGATTCCGCTGATGGTAATCAACCGACCTCGCAACGATCGTGTATTCTTACTAGGCTTCACTGGCGGTGTAGTAGGAATCATCCAGAGCTAGCAGACGACAAGCATAGCAGCTCTTGTCCTGTGGAGAAAGTCAAAGCGTTCGAGATGAGGCGCGACCAACTTTCAACCTTCCTTGAAATATTTCGGAACGATATTTTTGCGTCCATTGACATCAGCGACGACGAGGACTTCATCTCTGCATGAAAACTCTCAGTCCAACTGTCCTGGAACGTTACTCTAGTCTTTAGACTATCATCCTGTGTAATAAGTTTTGAATGGTTTAGCTTATGGAGTTGTCAGTGACAAGTCACTAGTCAAACTGCGACAATTTCGATGACGCGGAGGAAGTACGGGAAAGTCATCACGCGATGGCTCTCCCGTACGCGAAAAAGTTGAGCTCAGATCCACTTTTTTTGCGACGTGGCGCATTTCCCGAACGCAAAATGAAGTATGAATCGGCCTTTAGGTGTTTGCTCATAGTGTTTGCACACCTTTTACTCATGCAAATTTCTTGCATGGGTTTATCTTCGGTAAATTTGCATGCTGGTAGTCTTGACTGACTTTTTTCTTTCAACGCTTATCAATACATCAGCCTCCTGCAAGAAAAGGCGTGCTGTATGTATTGCAATGGGCTCCCACATTTAGTTGCTGACTGTGCAGAACACAGTGATATGCTTTTCACCAATTTGCAAGGCGCGAGTCTATCAATTTAGCCCTAGCGTATCGGCTTTTATTGCATGTCACGTGAGGGTCGCCTGTACTACAGCCAATGAGCGCTCTTGTTCAGCGGTCTGTATTTCTCGGTATTGCCCGGCAAGTTATTGCCCGCTCAGTTACATGTACGCGCATGCGGACTGTCATTCTTGTACTTTGTGGTTCGTGATCAGATCAAGTAAGTTAGTTGCTACAGTTCGGAGTTTCAAATTTGAAACACAAAACAGCAACTAACTTGATCTGACTACAAACTACAAAGCACGAGAATGACAGACCACACGCGCGCGCATGTAACTGAGCTGACAATAACTTACTTGTTCCAGCCACATGAACCAGCCGCCTCAGCAGGTGAATGCAACCTTGACATCGATATCGATGCGTTGGTGAGCAGCCGACGAACTTGACGAACTGAATGCGTTCGAGACGAAGTTGTGGAGCCCATCCCAGTTTCAGTTCCTGTTCCAGGACTTCTACACGCAGTGCTCAATCACGAACAACAACACCATCGATATCGTAAAGAAATAGAGAATTTCAAAACCACAAACGATGTTTACCACTGAACAAGTGTGTCGGGAGACTGAGAAAGTCGGAAAGGTTTCTCTCCGTTTTCTGGAATGTTTGGGTCAAGCATGCAATAAATGATTTACTGCGCCTCGTACGCACTCGTACACGGGCAATACCGGCTTGATACATGACCTCACGGCTGGCGCCTTTCGGTCATGTATCAGCCGGTATTGCCCTTGTACTCGTTTGTACTCGTGCAGTAAATCATACGTCACACACGTGTGCATGTGTAAAGCCGCATTGGACGTGTCGGAAGCCTGCGCAATCTGTCGAGTGTGAAGCCATGCAGTGCTAGAACTGACGCATGGTGGAATATGTATGTGTCCGTTTGGGTCTCGCCCAGCTTCTTTTGTTTCCTTGGCTGACAGTCATTGACTCTGTGTGTTTGTGTCTTCTGTCTATGTCTGTGTGTGTATGTCTGTGTGCAGTTCTATGAAGCGGGCCATGGGTGAGGACATTGTTCATCAAGTTCTCAATGACGCCCACATTCAGGCACAGCTTGAGCGCGAGTATGCTCAACTGCGGGAAGACCGAGAGCTTCTTCGGCGCATTTTCAGCAAGGGTGACAGCCGGGTAAGCTTTCTGTCAAGAACTGATAATTGGTGATTGCCCAGCGTTTGTGGCAGCCCTACCTGTTCGACGGGCCTGCGTGCTTCTATTTGTATCCTGTGCTGTTTTGTATGCGCTTCGCTGTGCTATCCTTACATATCACAGGGGTATAATATGTTCAGGGGTGAACGTGACACTGAGTCTCTGGCTGTTGGACATGTGTTTTTGTGTTATGCTGATACAGCTGGCCATGCCTGTCAACCTGAACCGTATCATTTGGAACGCACAGAACATCTTCCACATTGACAAGCGGCGGCCAACTGACTTGCATCCGGTGCATATCGTGGACCGTGAGTAGATCTGTTTTTGTTTTTGGTTTGGTTTTTGGTTTTTTTGGTTCTTGTTGGTTATGCATACTGGCAGACTTTCTTCCACGAGCATCTCCAGTAGCTGACACATGCCCGTACTAGAGCCATGCATGAGTGGTGGACTGTGTGCATACACCCGGGGAGTACTACATGTAGTTGTGACTAGAGCGATACTGTGCTGTCACAGTCATGAAATCGAGGGATATCTATGACTCTGACCCTGTCTAGTAGCTATTTTCATTTTCGCCACTGTGCCAATGGCTCTTAGTGACAACTGCTCTCGTTGCCTTTATCTTGTGTGGTAGATGTGCAAGCGCTGAGCGAGAAGTTGATTGTCATTCCTGGCGACGACAAGCTCACAAAGGAAGCTCAGTTCAACTCTACTCTACTCTTCAATATGCTTCTTCGTTCGGTATTTGCCAGCAACAAAGTGATCTACACACATCGCTTGACCCAGGAGGCATTTGACTGGGTCCTGGGTGAAGTAGAATCCAGGTTCCAGCAGGCTATGGTATGTGCACAGCAGCAGACAGTTGTGTGTGCCTTTTGTTTGTCCATGTAGCTGGTGAATTCGCCCCCATGGGGTCCATGGTAGTCTGTAACTAGCAAAGCCCCACTTTGGCAATGACAATGGATCATGATTATCCTGAATCCTTGACTAGTGTTTGCTGTGCTGCCCGAGCTTATCAGTAAGAGCTCATTCGGTTCTTCATTTTACTGCCACTCCACGACCTCGACAGCATGGCTTCCTTTGCTGCCACAATGCACATAGCTTCTTGGTTTTGATTCTCTGTCGGCCAAGAAGGAGCACCACTGCTAAGCACTAGTGTGCACCGTGTATGGCATGGATGTCAGCAACCGTTGGTATTTTGTGTTAGACGCTTTATTCGTCAATGTCTTTTCCCTTTTTGTGCTGTGCCACTATGCTGTCTTCCTTCGTGCAGGTGGACCCTGGTGAGATGGTTGGTGCGCTGGCCGCCCAGTCACTCGGTCAGCCTGCCACACAGATGACATTGAACACTTTCCATTACGCCGGTGTCTCTGCCAAGAACGTCACACTTGGTGTACCGCGTCTCAAGGAAATCATCAACGTGTCTCGGCGACCAAAGACACCCTCGCTGACTGTGTACTTGCTGGGAGCCGCAGCACACGATGCTGAGAAGGCAAAGGTATGGACTGTCCTGGGCCTGACATGACTGTTTACATGATGGTTGACCCGGGCGGTTGCCATGACGACAAAAGTCCTGTATCGCTGTGACTACCTTGCGAGAAAGTTCCACGTGTAATGCTGTGTAATTCTGGCGCAAAATACGCACACGAGTACGGTAGTGCGTTTTCTCGATTTCTACCCTTCCCTTGGCTTGGGGAAAAGGTTGAAAATTGACCCAGATTCAGCGCAATGCCTCATGTGAACTCTCCAGTCAATCTGTGCTCAGCGGGTTTAAAACTCTCACAGAACGTTATACACCCAACATGTATCTGCGCGTTATGTTGGGTGTGTGCGTATTTATCACTGCAGGCCTATTGCTGGGTAGGCACCGCTATACCTGATGACAACGGAGCCTGCTACAGGCTAGCGGCTCTGTTGCTTTATGGTGTATTGTGTGTCTGCTATGTGCAATGATAGGCAGTTTTTTAGTCTGGATTGGTCCAGGCAGGCTTATATTGGCTACTCTCATGTATTGCCACTCATTTGTACTCCTTTTCTCACCTTCTGAGTCCTCCTGTGTGTATGCGTGGGGGAGGGGTATTGCATGGTTCTTGCCTGGGCTGCACCTCTCTCCAATCAGGTCTTACTCACTCATTGCCAGCTTCTTCCAGTGAGCTTGTATAATCAAAACATGTGTACACTGTCTAAATGTTTGTGTGTGTGTATGGTGGCAATGTGCAGGACGTACTGTGTCGTCTTGAGCACACAACGCTGCGCCGAGTGACTTCCTCCACTGCTATCTACTATGATCCAGACCCGAACAACACGGTAATTGCAGAGGATCAGGAGTTTGTCTCCATCTACTACGAGATGCCGGACTTTGATGTTGCACGCATTTCTCCCTGGCTTCTTCGCATTGAGCTGGACATGAAGCGTATGACAGACAAGAAGCTGACCATGGAGCAAATCGCGGAGCGCATCAATCAGACATTCGGCTCGGACTTGAATTGCATCTTCAATGATGACAACTCCGAGAAGCTGGTGCTGCGTATTCGACTGATGACTAATGACGAGGGATCCAAGGTTGGTGTTGCATGTGGTTCTGTTCTTCCATTCAATGTTCTCTATGCAGCAGTGTATTTGAGTGTGCTTTGGAGGGGGGAAGTACCGGTACTTCAGTCTGCCTCACATGATACAATGCACGGCCACACGTGTACTGACAAAACCTTACTATCATCACACTGTTAGCAATCTGCTCTCTCACCCAGGTTCCGATTCTGAACTCGTATCATTGGTTTTCACCGCATCTTTAAATTTTTCCCCTTTTCTCCTCAGTTTGGGGAAGAGCAAATGGACAAGATGGAGGATGACGTCTTCTTGAGGTGCCTGGAAGCTAACTTGTTGACAGATATGACCTTGCAGGGCATTGAACAAATTCACAAGGTAAGTAAGTGGCATTGCCTAGTACATGTAGTTGTTTAGTATATTAGTGTTCACTTTGATACGTGTTTGGCACCGCTGGAGTCGAAGCTAATAAGAAATAGAAGCAGAGATGAATTTACTGTCATACTTTTGCATAGCAGTTTCTGCTATACGAAATTACTATTGTGTAGCAGTCTTTGATTTTGATTAGCACTTTTTCTTTGAAGGTTGGATGTTTACCACATTGTCCTTCTTGACAGTGGTGCCTGAAAGCCCATTTGTGAAAAACCCCGACTGAAGCATACATGTGCACGCAGATTGAGAGTACCTGCACCACATACACTGCACTGTATGCATGCTACTTGACAGCGCAGGCTAGCCATGGTTAGCCTGTATGTATCGCAATTTTCTGCGAGTCGCGGTGATTTTTGAGTGGCAGTAGATCGATGTTGCATCGCAAACTGCGATGCGATACAGGATAAATTCATCCTTGAGAAGTGTATAATTAATTATGTAGAACCGAGTATGCTGCTCTGCTCTTGACTGCCTCAAGACATCCTTTGCTATGATTGTATTAATTTGTGTGCTGTGCGTGTGCAGGTCTACATGAACTTGCCACGGGAACAGAACAAGAAGCGTGCCATCATCAACGATCAGGGTGAATTCAAGTTCATCCAGGAATGGATCCTCGAGACTGACGGTGTGAATCTGATGCGCGTCTTGGCTGACCCAGAAGTAGACCCTGTGCGATCCACATCCAATGACATCTGTGAAATCTTCACGGTATGATTTTGATTTCTAGGGTCCTGTGTTCATATATATACCGTAAAATACCGCGAGAGCGCCCCACCTTGATTTTACAGCCAAGGGAGGAAAATCGTATGGCAGAATGCTACTAAGTTTGTACGATGTGAGAACCTTCGTGTACTAAGGTCACACTTGGTATGCTTTTATGTGGAGCTCGAAGGTAAACTGGTACGGATTGACTGCACAATGTGCAGTCCGTGTCGTATGACCTACAGACAGGAATCCACCTCCACAAGGCGGCCACAAAAGGACGAGATGGTGGGGCGCTCTGGCGGTACTTTACGGTACTAGTACTTGGCGAGTGTGGTTTGTGCAGTAATGTAGTAATTCAGTCTGGGACACTTTCAATGTTCTACATTTTCCATTTACCGATGTCTGTTTGTTTTTGATAGCAGGATTGTGTCTGTTTGTGTGTGTGTGTGTGTGTGTGTGTGTGTGTGTGTGTGTGTGTGTGTGTGTGTGTGTGTGTGTAACCCGTGTGCATACCTGTTACTTTACAGGTCCTTGGTATTGAGGCTGTACGCAAGTCTGTGGAGAAGGAACTTAACCACGTCATTTCCTTTGATGGATCTTATGTCAACTACCGTCACTTGGCATTGCTATGTGACGTGATGACCAGCCGTGGATTCTTGATGGCAATCACTCGCCATGGCATCAACAGGCGAGAAACCGGTGCTCTTGCTCGCTGTTCTTTTGAGGAAACGGTAAGTTAGCGTTTGGAATATCGTGCTGCAAGCGTGCAGCACTTCTTCTGCCATCACATGTCACCTGACACAGTGTCGTGTAGCTGTGATAGTACAGTGCACGCATTCTTTGTCCTTGTAGAGATCCGTGTACTGGCTTTTCCATAACTCTAAAGCATACATTATACGACTTCAAAATGTTGTGTTGGATCAAGGTGCTTCTGTTCATGTTTGATTGTGTGCTGCTTCCGCCGTCTTCTTTAATAACATCTCTTGTTTTCATTGTTGCTGCTGTTGCCACTCTTGCATGTGTGTTTCCTTGTGACGTAGGTGGACATCTTGATGGAAGCTGCGGCGCATGCCGAAGTTGATCCACTGAGAGGTGTGAGCGAGAACATCATGCTTGGACAGATGGGTCGTCTCGGCACCGGTGCGTTTGACCTACTGCTGGATGCCGAGCGCTGCAAGAATGGCCTGGAAGTGCCAGTGCCTGATGTGCTTGCTCCTATGGGTGGTCAGATGGGTGCTGATGGAAATAGTAGTGCTGCTGGGTCCAACAACTTCTTCAGTCAGCAATCTCCTGGTGCCATGTCCCCCCAGATGACGCCGTGGAATCAGGGCACAACACCGGCCTACATGGCTGGTGCATGGACACCGGGTGGACAGACACCTGGCGGTGGCGGAGCAGCATTCTCTCCGGCACCATTCCATGATGGCATGAGCCCGGGCCCAGGTTTCAGTCCTGGCTGGTCCCCGCAACCCGCCTCTCCTGGTTCTCCCATGGCAAGCCCGTCGCCGTACGTCCCCAGCTCACCATCATACAGTCCAACGTCACCATCATACAGTCCATCATCACCATCATACAGCCCAACGTCGCCATCATACAGTCCAACATCTCCTTCCTACAGTCCAACATCACCATCCTATAGTCCGACTTCTCCTTCTTACTCGCCTACCTCACCATCCTACAGTCCAACGTCACCATCCTACTCACCAACATCACCATCCTACAGTCCTACGTCACCTTCTTACAGCCCGACGTCACCCTCCTACTCTCCTACGTCGCCATCCTACAGTCCAACTTCACCCTCGTACAGTCCCACATCGCCCTCTTACAGTCCAACATCGCCCTCGTACAGCCCCACATCACCCTCGTACAGTCCCACGTCTCCATCCTACAGCCCTACGTCACCGTCGTACAGCCCAACATCACCTTCGTACAGTCCGACTTCACCTTCGTACAGCCCAACATCACCTTCATACAGTCCAACATCACCATCCTACAGTCCAACATCACCCTCTTACTCACCCACCTCACCGTCCTACTCGCCCACCTCACCCTCCTACTCACCCACCTCGCCGTCATACAGTCCAACTTCGCCTCGCTACCCGAGCTATTCGCCTAGCTCGCCTAGCTATTCTCCAAGTTCGCCGAGCTATTCACCCAGCTCTCCGAACTATTCACCAAGCTCGCCCAGCTATTCGCCCAGCTCGCCAAGCTATTCACCCAGCTCGCCAAGCTATTCGCCGAGCTCGCCCAGCTATTCGCCCAGCTCCCCGAGCTATTCGCCGAGCTCTCCGAGTTACTCGCCTAGTTCACCGAGTTACTCTCCCAGCTCGCCGAGCTATTCGCCGAGCTCACCCAGCTATTCGCCAAGCTCGCCTAGCTATTCGCCAAGTTCGCCGAGCTATTCTCCAAGTTCTCCGAGCTACTCACCTAGTTCTTCGCTGCATCCACCTTGATTTCGATTTCCTTTGTGAATGTTGCATCCCGTCTCATGCTGTTTTTGACTAAATTAATGAAATGAAGAAAAAAAGGAAGAAAAAATGGACTATAAAAAAGTGAATCCTTCAACCCATACGTTCCATGAAATATTTTTAAAAAATCATGAAACTCACTATTTCTTCACACCATGAAATACAGTGTATGGCTGGCCGTCCGTTTTCTTATCTTGTTCTCATTCTTTTCGCTGCTTGCTTTTTGTCCGGTCCATTTTTGACACTTGATATAGGGGGGAACGTTGGAAGTTGTTTGGCTGTTATTTTCCATACGTCTTGTTTCTTTTACCCCGTTCGCCCATGTGCACTATGCTCTCTGTGTGTGCTCATGCACTGATGCACTGATAATGGCCTGCATGATCACACTCTTGACTTTTGCTATGGACTATTATTGATGTGTGCATGCAGCACATATTGGTGCATCTGTCGCTGCATGATGATCATCTACTGCGGTGTGACTGCTGCCGCTGCACGCGCGCTGCCGATTTCTAGTTTTTATTCCTATTATCTCTTGTCTGAACATGTGCCAACAGAACCCGACTATCTCTGAGTACTCCCTGAGCTCATATGCTAGAAAAAGTGTGCTGCAAACTCTGATTATATTATGCTCTTGTGTGTGTTTGTGTGTGTGTGTGTGTGCAGCACAAGCTGCTATGGCTTCTGCTGTAGCATCGCTATCATCGCCTCCGGCGATGGGCGTCCAATGGTGTGTGTGTGTGCATGTGTGTGTGTGCACGCATGTGTGTGTGCATGTGCATGGAGGGCTAGGATTCTCACCCCATACCAACAAGTCCATAACCCGTGGTTATAGACTCTTGCCCTAATAGGCGATTCACACGACAGGCAAATCCACGTTTACAGGAAAGTCACCATGGAGATATTCCTGCGGGTGACCAAAATTTGCCCGCGGGAATCAAAAGTGTCCATGGCCTTTTTGCCCGCGGATGCACTCATCTGCGGGCACTTTTACAGTTATGAGGCTGTGACGTCGTACTATGGTACGGTAGTCTTGAACCCTGGTTGTTTGGCCTTTGTTTTTGGGTACTCATTCCAAATCACCACAGTAACGCCGTATACTCACCGGATACTCGCGGGAGCTCTGGCCGCCACCCGCGGCCGTGTGAACTGCGGCCTCACGTTTCACTTCCTGCGCGGGCACTTGACAAACGTGGATTTGCCTGTCGTGTGAATCGCCTACAGTCCATTCATAAAAAGATGGGTCCTGGCTCTGGCGAGCTCCCGTATTTGGCGATTTTTCGTGATTTCATCGTACACAGTGCAGTGCTGCGAACTTTGAAATTTGAAAAAGGGTCCAAAAAGGGTGCCTGAACTGGGGTTCGAACCGCAGAATGCACTGTTGCAGGCGGGGTCAAACGGCCTGGATTTTGATGGTTTTTCCCAATTCAGTGCTTTTGGGGCAAAACCTGGCCGAAATCCTATTCTTGCTGTGGCTTGCTTTTTGGACAAAAAAACTTCAGAAACATAATTGGAAGAGGATTCCATATGGGATTGCAGAAAAAAATTCTAAAAAAACTCAACGTTTGACCCATTTATGGCCAAAAGCTAGAAGTTCATTTTTTTCTGAATGGACTGTATACTAGGCTATAGGCCTTACATTTCCGGCCCAACACGCGGAATGTCTATGCATGCGTTTCTAGTTATCATGATGGTGGTGACAGGCAGGGCTAGGGAGGCCTACAGCCTTACAGGTATCAAGACCGGCCCGGAGCCAGCTCCAGGGTGAGGGCAAGAGTACACTGTAGTAGACGTTTGTAGTTTATTTTATTTTGTTAGTGGTGGAATGTAGCCTGGTACGTTTTTATTGAATTCACAGAACCAAATTGGCAGTGTCGCCCAATTACATGGAGGTACGGCCCCATGTTGGGCGGGTACAAGTCAAGGTCGATCATTTCCCATTTCCATAGCATGGAACTTGGAAGGGTGCAGCTAGCTCTACGTTAGCTAAGGCTGCGTTTACACGACAACGCTGGGGGCGAAAAAGCAGCGAAATCCTTTCGGATCCATGGTTCATGGTGCGCGGACTCCGCGGAGCAAAACGTAAAAGTTGTACACCAAAACGGAAGAAAACCAAAACGCTGGCCAAGGTGGAAGAATTTGAAAACGGAAATGTTGTGCCGGATAAATTTGGGTGTGTAAACAGTCGAAACGGTGTGCTGGTCTCGTTTTCCGTCACATTTGTTTCGTTTTCGGCCGTTTTACACGGATCCGACAATCCAAAAAATGTTTATACAATTTTCGTCATGTGACGTGTGCCTGTTTTCAACCATTACTAAGTAAGTCTTGAGTGTGATTGGTGCTTCCACGGCAACACTTAGCACATGACGAACTTTGGCGGATCTTTTGCTCTCGTGTAGACGCTTGAAAACGATACAAACGGAGACCACCTCGGATCGGCTTTGATCGTGTAAACGTACGAAAACGAAAAAAGAAATGCGGGACTGAAAACGGAAAACTGGCCGTGCGTTGTCGTGTAAACGCAGCCTCAAAGGCCTCTATTATAATATTATGGATCATATCAAGAGTCCATAACCATGAGAACGAGGTCTGTCTTGTTGTCCAGGAAACGACCAATCAGCGGCATTCCCGCCAGGGGCCTTATCTGAGTTAACTTGATGTACGGTGTACTACAAAAAGCTACGTATATTTCAGAAGTGTGTACGGGTTTGCCTCCCGTACTCTTTCATCTGTACGATTTCCCTTTGTCAACAGCTGGCGGAACCCTATAAAAAACGAAGACCAAAGTCATTTTAGGTATCGAAAAGGGGCCCTCGTCTCTCGAAGCCCCTAAACAGCTCCACAAGCTATGAATAAGAATGATGCTCGCAATAAGAGCCCAGCATTTCATTTGCTTCTATTCTACTTTTAGTCGTCCTCGGTGGTGCTGAGTTACCAGAAGAAAATATTCTATCATACCACACCAATTCTCTCTGCACACAAACCACAAAACTACCCAATACAGTGTACATGTACATGTACAGGATACACAAGTGCATAATGCAAGGGAGATAGTGCATGTAACCAGTTAAACCTCGTTCTAAAATAGTTAGTGCATGGCAGGGAGGGCCTTACGGCTTGTTTGTGTATCAAGCCACAAGGCCCTCCCTGCCATGCACTAACCTAGAATTTATTTATTTATTGCGTCATCATCTCGTGGCAAGCAATGCCAGTAGTAGTAGCATTGAATGAGAGAGGGGTGATAGCCAGCGACGGCTAGGCCCCGGCGGATAATGCCGGCAGAATTTCGAGCAGAATCAGGGGTTTCAAAATCGGAGCAGAATGCGGCAGAATGAGGCAATTGGCGGGCAGAACGGAGCACCAGACGAGCAGACGGAGCACCAGGCGAGCAGAACGGAGCATGAGACGAGCAGAACCGAGCACTACAAATGTAGACGAGCAGAACCGAGCACTACAAATGTAGACGAGCTGAGAACCGAGCACTAAACGAGCAGAGCGGTAGACGAGCAGAACCGAGCACTAGACGAGGAGAACGGAGCACTGTAGTTCTCAGTACGCAGAGCTTATAAGCACGTCGACGTGACGTCATGCCACTCAGCTTCGGTATCCGTAACGGACCTTTTGCAGTTTTGGTGCCTATTTGGGAGTCCTTGGTAATCAGGACGGTCTCGTGTATGGCTCCCTGGACGATCGAAGATTCGCCTCAGCTCAGACTCACTGTACTTGGACGATGTAGCAGCCCTACGTGTTGTTCCTGCTCTCGACTCCGATGAAATCATGGCGCAGCTGACAGAAGAGCTTCCTGCATACGCTGTTGCGGCTGTGGACGCAGTGATCAGTGAAGATGCCCCGCGTTTGAAATGGTGGGCACAGCAAACCCACCTTCCAGCATGGCAGCTGGCAGCAAAGATTGTCTTTGCATTGCTTCCATCCTCTGCCCCAGCAGAGAGAGTGTTCTCGCTTGTACAAGCTTCTTTCAACTCACAGCAGACGAGTTTACTGGGAGATCATCTGGAGGCGTCACTTATGCTGCAATACAATCGGGGTCGCCTGGCCATGGGGTAAATCCCACTATCCGGCAAGGGAACTGATGTGAAGTTTTCCATGCCCGCCATAATCCAGTCCCAATGCATGAACTTGTTTCACCTGCCAGGTATGAACTATTATATTCCATACTCAGCGTTATCCAGTCCCAACATATGAACCTGTCAGGTATGAACTGTTATATTCCATACTCCGCGTTATCCAGACCCAAAGTATGAACCATGTTACAATCACTGACTTGTTCCATGTGCAGTACACAACAACCTGTAACTTTTGTCAATATGTATTTCTTTGAATGTGTAATGCATGAAACCCTGGGCATTCCCTGGCTTCCACCCAACACACATACAATGCCCTGATCTTTTCCAATTTCATTCTAAGGTGACTGTAATCTTTTCTGTCCCATGATTTTGCATAATGACCACCTGTGCTACAGCAAGTGTATGGAGTCACACACCTCGCAGGTCTATTTCCTACTTTGCTGACCTCTAGATCTGTAAAACACCAAAGGCATTCCTCTGCTTTAAAATTCTTGCCGCACCACTTGTACAAGAAAAGAGGAACTTGTCTATTGTATTACATTGATCTATAATGAAGTTCAAGTAATACTCTAATGTACATGTCATCACTGACATGGAGCAGAATTGAGCAGAATGTGGGTGTTTTGCGAGCAGAATGCGAGCATAATGAAAAGCAGAATGGGCCTAATTCCCGAGCATTATCCGCCGGGGCCTAGCGACGGCCAAATCAACAAAAGAAAAGTAGTAGACATACATGTATAAGAAAGAAGATAACTCAAGAGATACGAATTACACAGTGGCCCAGAACACTGAGTGAATACCTAGCGAAGTAAAGTAGCAAAAGTGGAAAGTCTTTGGCAAGTCTTGAGGTCCTGTGACAGCAACGACCAATGTGTATTATAATGCCAAAAATAGAGGGGACTTTATGAATTTGTTTACATGATGAAAGTCTGAGCCTGTTAGAGAGAGGGCAGCTGGATGCGATAGCATAGACAGTATGAGAGGGCGTCAAACGGGGAATAGCAAAGACAGCGATGCCAGCCCAAATGGAGGAACAGAAGTCAAATACAGGCAGAACATAGCATTTATACAGCATTAAACGGCAATCACGGGGGAAATGAGATAAGTGAGAGGAGAGGAAGCCAACAATAGAACTTGCACGTTTCTCCAGGCACGTAATGTGGGGATCAAAGGACAGATGCTGATGGTATTGATTTATTTGAATTCGGTATCTCAACAGTACAATGTACACCTTGGGAAGATCCGAATGATCCAGGATAATCCCAAGGTGTTTGTGCTGATCGACTATTGAGAGACAGGTACGGTCATCAGGGAACGTGAAACCGGCGAGGGACTTTTAAAATACAGACAAGTCACTATTGGGACGAGGAGGAAAGCAGAGAATAGCGGTTTTAGATGCGTTTGGCTTCAGCTTCCAGAGCGTCATCCAATTGACAACTTTGTTGATGTGGGTCTGCAATGTGACAGATGCAGCTGAAAGTGAAGAGGAGGATACATGCAGTGTTGTATCATCTGCGTAGAGGTAGGTATGTGGAAGGGAGGCCAGATCGTTTACATGAATGATGAAAAGCAGAGGACCTACTAGTAATATAGAACCTTAGGGGACACCAGACTCTACTGTGGCTGGGCGAGACAGATGTCCTCTGACACGAACAACAGACTCTACTGTGGCTGGGCGAGACAGATGTCCTCTGACACGAACACCAGACTCTACTGTGGCTGGGCGAGACAGATGTCCTCTGACACGAACACACTGGCTGCGGCCAATCAAGTAGCTAGCGAGCCAATTGTAAACGTTCCCAGAAAGCCCGAATGCTCTTAGCTTACAGAGTAGACCTCTAGTCCATACCGAGTCGAAGGCCTTGCTAAGATCAAAGAAGCAGAGCAAGCTAAATTGTCGAGTGTCCTTGGATTGATGTAAGGCCTGTACCAAACGCAACAGCTG
Organism: Sycon ciliatum; assembly: GCF_964019385.1. Taxonomy (NCBI): domain Eukaryota; kingdom Metazoa; phylum Porifera; class Calcarea; order Leucosolenida; family Sycettidae; genus Sycon; species Sycon ciliatum. Next base: position 48,661,313 of record NC_088643.1, read on the forward strand.
CCAAGACGTGGAGTCCCCACGACGAAAACCGGACTGGGAAGGACTGAGGAGAGGGTTCACATGAGGATAGACATGATCAAGGACTACACGTTCACAAAGTTTGGATATAGTTGATAAAAGAGAAATAGGCCGGTAGTTAAACAATCGACGAGGAGATAATAGTCGTAAAATGGAAATAAATAAGATAAATTGTGCACTCATAACAACAGCAAAAATGAAGAAAGTCAAGTTCCATAACGTTTTCTTGTGACTTTCATCAGTGGAACGCCGTCACATAAAAATGTACTGAGTAATAACTAAAACACACACTTATATACATGTAGCTAATATGGTTTCAGGTTGTTTGATTATTATTGTCTCCTCATCGATTGTTTAAATACTTTAAAAGGAGATACACTCGCGATCAGACGGAATGTCTGAATACCGTGCTTCGCAAGCGTGATGTTTGTAGGTGTATTGCGTTTAATTAATGTGGCGTTTCTCAAACAACCTGAAACCATATTAGCTACATGTATAATATTATAAGTGTGTGTTTTAGTTATTACATTTTTATGTGACGGCGTTCCACTGATGACAGTCACAAGAAAACGTTATGGAACTTGACTTTCTTCATTTTGCTGTTGTTATGAGTGCACAATTATCTTATTTATTGCCATTTTAAGGCCGGTAGTTGGTTGCACTTAATTAAGCGCGAGCCCTTGTTCTTATATATGGGTGTGACTATTGAGCGCTTCCAAAGGGTGTGACTATTGAGCGTTTCCAAAGCCGGGAGGGAAATACGCCAGTGGAAAATGACATGTTGAAAAGGAGACTAAGGGGGTACGCGATTGCTGGAGAAAGAAGTCGAAGAAGCTCATGACTGATGCCATCAACGCCCGTGGCCTTCTTCAGCTTTAATTGACTAATATATTTCTTGATGCGGGAGGGGGTTGTGAAAACAGAGGTAAGTGGAGGTATGTGGACCTGGTGTTAGAGTCAGGCACAGACCAAGAGGAATGTAATAGGAGACAGCCAAGTCTCTGAAAGGCAAAGTATAGATGGTAAATGAGTGGCACAACAATCTACCAGTTCGGCACATTAATTTTGTTCCTAAGTGAGCGGGCATTGATACAGGCAATGGGATGTGAGGTGAGACATGTAGTTGAACGAGAAACAAAAGGGGGTGCGTGGGGATTTAGAGTTGAAGTCTGGTGGGACACACAAGATTTCGAATGGTTAGCCATTTGCTAGGGTGGGTGATGGTTCGTTTGCGATGCGGTCTGATAACTCTGATTTGAATCTCCATTCCCTGACGCGCACCTCTGATGGCCAGAAGTCTTCCCTGAGAACAGTTGCCCGATGCTCTTCGGGGACAACAACATGAGCAAAGGAAAGTCCAAAATACTTCGTCTCAGATACCGAGCACTTGATAACGGGGACTGATTTGCGTTCGCAGTGGTGGACCATGGTGTCAGATAAAACTCCAGAGTTTAGATTGCCGGCGTAAAGGGCGAAACACCTGACCCTCTTACCCGAAGACAGTTTGTCAGTTGGTGTTGGTCGGCGGTGGAAGTATGATACAACGCGTGTTAATTATGCACTCTTGATCATTGTGCGCTCTTGATCATATGAACAGTACATACCCCCCCCCCCCACACACACACACTCTCTTCTTTATTATAATTAAAATATGTTTTTGATGATTATTTCAGCCACGCACTGCACTAGCAACGGATACTAGTACAATGTCATGTTTCCAGCGAGCACAGTACAGTGTAGTCTGTAGATCTAGGGGACACGAAGAATAGTTTGGGAGCGAGACACTCTGATCTGGTGAGGATAGCTTATCAGTACAGTACTGTTATTTTGATCATGTACATACTACAGTACATACTTTTTTTTTTTTCATGTCCAGAACGTTTTCTTGTCACAATCATCAGTTACGGGCGAACAAAACACAATTTGCAATGGCGGAAGGATTGAAAACAAATCACATAATGATGACGTCGCATGTGATCAGACAGCAAGAGAAGCATAGCATAGTCCGCACAATCACGGGGCAAGGCTCAACGGGACACCCTAGCCTCCACGACAGCCAGGGAGGCACAGCCATCCATTGGAGGCTGCCAAACTCGGCGAGCCCCACGCAGACACATGACACTCGAACGCAGCAGGGCGAAAGACAGCCTGCAGCGGAGGTGGGCAATTAGCACAGAATACGCCTCCCTCCCACATAGCGACTGGAGATGTGCAATCCGGCTCACCAGTGCAGCGGCACCCTTGCCGCATCCTCCGGTGGAAGAGAGCACAAAGGGGAGAAAAGTGGATCGCTCCACTTCTCGGACTCTCCGATCATATCGACGCCGTTTCTCTTGCTCATGGTGCCGGTAGCAGCCAGAGAGAGAGGAGGTGCGGTTCGAAGACGCATAAGGGTTGAACACCCGTACATCAATAAGAGTGCGTTCGAACCGACCCCCCCCCCCCCAAACTCCACTGGCCACCACATCCAAACGAGCTTGATCCTCGGTTGATGCTGACCGGAGCTGAAACTGCTCCCCAGTCAGGGGTTGGAGATGTGGCTCCACTGCGACGTTGTGGGCGACACCCTTCAATGAGCTTGCCAGTATGTCGCGCACCTCGTTGTGGCGGATCGAGGGGAACCCACCGAAAGGACAGGACAAGGCGTGAGCAGTGGTGAATGCCTTCTCGCAAACACAGGTGGTGGGCAGGCGAGAAGGCGTCCAACCGTAACGGAGGCAGAGGCCATCCCGGAATTCCCCCTTCGACAAAGCGAAGCCATGGCGAGCGATGGGTCGGCAGGTAAGCCAGCTTGATGCTCCCTTCTCCTCTGCCAGACTGATAGCGAGATCGAGTTCGCTGTGTTCGGTGCGGAACGTATCGGCAGCTATCTTCATTGCCTTTCTGGCCTCAGAGCGAGCCTGACTCTTGGCCCTGCGGACACAGGCAAGAGCATCATCGAGGTGCTCTTCTTGCGCCATGATCTTGTCGTACAGCGCAGTGGTGATTAGCCTGGAGGTGCCGTACTGTGAGCCAAAAGTGGCAGGGTTGGCCACGCCGAGGCCTCCATGCCGGCAGGGGAAATTGAGCAAAATGCGTTCAGCTTCACTGGGCGCCGTCCGTCCACTAATGGCAGGGATTAGGCGGCGGTGGATGATGTCCTCCAGGGGTGCCAGCTGTTCTGCAGCACCATCGAGAACCCGACACAGGAAGGACCACCGGTGTTGGAGGCTGTTCACCAGTGCAGAGTAAGCTGCTTGAGGCTGTGACCGGGCGAAATCTGTCAGCTTGCACAGCTCCTGCGACCAGGTGGCCACCTTGGAAGCCACAAACTCCTGCACAAACTGATCAGTTCCGATGGCTGATCCAAGGTGACGGCACCCGTCAGTGGTGATAGACACACCCGTGCCGGCGAAGATGGTCTCGGCTGCCTCTAGCTTGTCCCGCTTGACGACGAGGACGGACTTGCTGGGGTTAATGAAATACCCGAACGCCGGCCCATCCCCGACGAGTCGGTCCCACCACTGGCGGAGAGGGTTGAGCCCGCCACCCGCGGACGAGTCATCCGCATACCAGCTCTGGCGTGTTCCTGGGGTTGCCACTCTGCGCACCAGGGGGAGTACCCCCAAAGCGTACATCGGCATAGCAAGAGGATCTCCCTGCGTTGTGCCTTCTCGCGATAGGAGGCACTCCCCGTCCACGAATAGGCGGGCCGGCTGACGGTAGCAGTTTACGATAGCGGGTGTGATGGCTGGACAGAGGTGCGCTACGTTGCGCATACATGCTTCTCTGTTAAGGCGATTGAACGCATTGGATGCATCCGCCATAAGCACAGCGTCAACGTCTTCTTCATGGAACGTGTCGTGCATGGCGTGAATGGCCGCCTCAATGCCACATTCCTGGCCTCCGCACATCTGCAGTGACCCTGTCGCCTCACGAACAGAGTCCCCCGCCACGCTCAGAATAGCCTTGCCGATGATACGACGGACGGTTTCGCCGATGCCTATTGGGCGCACACCCGGTTTCTTATCTAGAGGGATAAGCCGGCATGCCGTGTAGGCTTCCATCGATGCTGGGTTGACGTACTGAGTGGCGATTCGCCGGGCACAGCTGGCGAGAGCATCACATAGGTCGTCTGAAATGTCCCCAAACGCTGTGCACATACGCCTCCAGCCATCTGCGTCCATCCCAGATGGCCCTGCAGAACCGGTGGTATGCAGTGCAGCTTGGCGCACAGCGGTCCTGTCCAGCTTGGTGAAGAGCACTGGGTGGGGCTGTGCTGGGGGTTGCCCTGGGAGGAGAGCCGCTGCTGTGACTGCTTCGCCCTGTGGGTGCTTACTGCGCAGCACATCAAGCACGGTCGTTTCTCCAATGGTGTCGTCAAGATCAAGAACTCCACCACCCATGTCGGGGGAGAGTTGACGAGTGGCTGCCGAGAGCCTGCCACGCTCAATGTCAGACGCAAATCTGCGTGCCGGGTCGACCGTGTGTCCCTCGTGCCGTGCGTTTCGCCTGCGGGCCTTGACGATCTGGTCTTGGATAGTCACGGATTCTTGGAGTAGCACCTGTACGTCTCCGGAATCCCACGAGGCAATGCGGCGCTCGATGCAAACCTTGTGAGCTGCTACCGCTACGGTCCCGCCAGGTTTCTGAAGGAGCAACTGCTGCATTACCATCGCCGTTTTCAGGGCGTAGTCAGCTGCACCTGAGGAGTTGTTACCAAAGGCGTGGAAGTGTGAACTCAGCATACGGATAAAGGTTCGGCCCGTGCTGCCCATTGGTACGTCCAACAGGTTTGGGGCAAAATGAACTACCTTCTCGTACGCCTCGGATATCCGGTTGGAAAACGTGGGACCGTCCAGATCTCCCATTCCGAGTGTGGGGTCCCGCAGGGGAGGATGGGGTGGCAGGTCCGGGATAACAGGATCAGCGACGTCCATTGTTGCTTGGGACATGTTGAGTGTGGCTAGCAGTCGGACATCGTGTGGATCTACGTCCCCACTCGCTGGTAGGTCAACTAGGTCCACTACGGTCACGGTGGCACGCTCCGCGTCCGCTGGCTCAGGCGCTTGGCTGGCAGGTTCGACATCAGCACTGCCATTGGTGTCAGGCGAGTTCGGCACCTGTACGGGTACTACAGTGCTACTGCTAGTACTGGCACCGGGAGGCGAGCTCGACCGGGCTGTGCGAGGTGGTCCGTGACGACCGTCTCTGCACTCTGCAAGTAGGGTGGTGGTGAGTACTGCGGCTGCACTCTCGGTGACTACTGGCTTGTGCACATTCGAGACATTTGGTACGGGTACGGAGTCTAGTGTCGTATCGGAAACTGCGGTTGCTCTGTTGTCGGAGCTTGTCGACGTCCTGCTGACAGTGTGGTCCGTTACCGTATCACGAACAGAGTTTCGTGCAGTTCCTACGGGTACGGTAGCTGTAGTCGTCGACGACGGTTGAGAAGACGGTTGGGATGTCGGGGAGCCGTTCCGGCATTTGTTCTTCTTCGAGGGGATACAATTCCGACACTTCCGACCCTCCTTCGTGCAATCGCACCGAACACAGGTGCCGTTGCCGTTGCACCGGCAACAAGTGGCACTCTGCATCGGCTGGTTTGCAGGAGAGGCACGTTGGAGTTGGAAAATCCACTGAAGACTCAGTACATACTACAGTACATACTACAGTACATACTAGTACTATACTGAAATCATACACTGGACAATCTGTGAAAACTGGAATTGGTAAAAACCAGGGAGTAGTAAAATGGTCTAGAGTTACACTTACTGGTTGTCATCGCTTTCATAATATTGGGCAGAACTGCCCGTTTGCCATGCGATGTAAAATAAATAAACAACAACAACAACAACAACACCTGATCACTGCAGTCAGTTTGCGCTCCCAGATTGGAGACCGCACTGGAATGATCTAGATGAAACTGTGACCGTCAACAGTTACTGTACTGCATGATTACCTGGTCAGCGCAGTCACCATGGTCGATGGTCACGCAAGCAAATGCGCAACCAGTTCACAAAAAGACAGAGAAGACATGAAGCTGACGTCAGGCACAGTCAGTCACTGCGAGTGCGAGCAACGTCAGCAAGGCTTTGCTACCTGTCGCCATGGTCGCGGTGCTACAGAAGGCGCCATGCAAGGAGGAGTGCTAGTGCAGAACTTCAGTAAGGCTAAACATTGTCCGGTATGGCAACATGTATGTCAGATTATCGATGCATCACCATTATGTGACCCTGTGACCATGTGACTGTGTTTTTTGCTAGTCACCAGAGTCAAGGGAGTCATGGTTTATACGACTCCCTGCTGGTCACCTGATCCCCAGTATACAAGAACAACATCCCATCTCTACTAGCGTGAAGTACAGTCAGTATGCTGTGTGGTCTACTAAAGCTGCCTGTTCGTTGGGTGCCATTAGTATTAGCATGCCCATTCATCTACTCTCACCATGTAGACTGGCCAGCATCCACACACCATCCACACACCATCCACACATCATGATTGTACTTCGAAGTATCCATGTAATCATTAGCCCTTCTGGAGCTTGCTCAGTTCTACTAGTAGTTCCTGAGTTCCTGGGTGTTGATTTTATCATCAGACTGTTTCTACTCTTACCGGAGGGGTATCGTTGCACAGTTGCAAGAACGAAGCCCTAGCTGTCCGGACTGCACGAAGCCAACGCAGGTCCAAGCACATCAAAGAGGTGACCAAAGCCGAGGAGCCGCGAAGACAGGAATCGTGTGTGCTTCAGCTCGTACAACGCCGCAGCGGTACATCCCCGGACTTCGCGAAGACGACAGCCGCCATGATGAGAGCCACAGTTCTCCTCATGGCCAGTCTGCTATGGATTGTGCAGATGACCTGGACGCCATGCCAGGCAGGTGAGTACTCCGGGCCGCCGACAGAAATACAGCCGGCAGGTAGTAGCCGCAAGTTGAAGTAGATCTAGCTAGGCTAGCTGCACCATACTGTCCATAGGCATAATGATTGCCATTATTGGGGGTTGCAGACGATGCAGTCGCAGCGAACCATATGACTGTTGTAATTAAGTTACTTGAGCATTGAATGATGATATGATGACTCGGGAGGATGCATGCGGAATCGGGAGGATGCTACGTGTGGAGTTGGGAGGGTGCAAGTGGAATCGGTTGGCGGCTATAGTACAGGTAGACTCCCTTTAATTCGAACCTCAAATTGCCAGGCACTTACTTCGAATTATCCAGAACTTCTAATTATCCAAATGCAGCCCCATGAACTGATATGTATGTCAAAATGCTTGAAATCGCATGCTGAATATTTTTGCACATTTTTATTTGCATCAACGAAACACAGGTGGTCATACCGGTCATGTACAACGAATCATCAAAACACTGGATCGACACAAAATCATTTTGAAACTATCTTCATCTTCTAGTGAAGAAGTAACAGTCACTGCAGCTTTCCTGAAACAATTTCAACTAAAAAAACTGCGCTGCCTAATCCTCGTCATGAAAGGCCGTCGGACAGCAGCATGTCGTTCTGAAGAACGGAAGTGGAGCATAGGCATCGACAATATTTACGACAATAGTGTTGTTGTGCGCCAACATCTCCGCGCACGAGCTGGCGCGGGAAGAAAGGCCATCGAGATCCGCGAAGAGAGTCGGCCACCTGGAAGAAGTAGTCTTCAATCAAACCTTTGCAATTATTTGCCTCGCACGGGCTTGAATCAAATTTCGAGAGAAGGTGGGTTTCTTGAACGCTATAGTCGATCCTGCAGCGGACCATCGATCGATTTTTGAGCTACTCTTGGCTAGAGAAGGAGAAAAGAATGAACTTCGAATTACAAGGATAGCAACTCAATCTCACTTCGAAATAAGCGTTCAAAGGACATAGCCAATGTACTGTAAACAGCTCTTCTGTACGAAGACTGGGTTCGAATTATCCAACCGGCGCACTTTTCGTACTTCGAATTATGCATTCGATTTTGACTTGAAGTGACTTGCAGAAGATCGGTACGACGAAAAAGTTCGAATTACACGGAATGTTCGAATTATACCGTATTCGAATTAGAGGGAGTCTACCTGTATTGCGGCTTCAGTAATAATCTTCTCAAATTCATTTTTTATTTTTATTTTACTGGATGTTTACTGTCCTGCGGTAGTCCGAGCCGACAACCAGCAGTCGTGCATGTCGCAGTTGCTCCACGCCTCCCATCTCAACTCCAGCCTCATTCCACACATCGAGCACCTTCTCCTCAGGCACGGGCTGGACCAGGCCACGTTCAGCACGGGTGACTACAGCGCGGTATCCGGACTCCTGAGACACATTGGTATCAAGAACCCGGTGGAGATCTTCCATATCTA
>NC_088643.1:48669851-48752198 GCF_964019385.1 Sycon ciliatum
TAACAGAGAGTGGCACTGGGTCACCCCAGTGACGACGTAACTGCGCAGACGTGATGCGATCGGATTGCTGCTGACTGCGAGGGATGGCTAATATACACACACACACACACACACACACACCGCTGTTGTACCTGGCTGGGGAGACTGGTCGAAGGTCAGCTAGCGTCGGTGCTTGACACCATACGTGGCATGAGTGTAAAGACGTTTAAAAACCTGTTGCACGTGAACAACAACATGTAACTTACAACTTACATTCAGTGTTCTTATCACGTTGTGCATGGAAAGGATAAAATCACCAAATGTGAAGTATGACATAGGGCTGACAGTTGACTTGACACAACTCACCCTAGATGTTATCGGCTGCGCACAAAGTGCTAAATAATCCCGACGGTGCTGTTTTGGCTGGCAGACTTTAAATCTGGCTATCAGTGGTGGAACGCTGGGGAAAGCAAACATCAGGGTACCAATATACAGGCTTTAAGTGCCCGGTTGAAAGTCTGAAGAAAAAAATTGACTGTCACCACCAGGACTCGAACCAGGCACCAGGCTACTATTTCTCATGTTTTGCTTTATATTGGGATAGCCCAGGACTGTGCGAGACCACCACGTAGCGCCGTATTGCAAATTTAGCAAACAAATCAGCTAGAGTTTGCCGTACCATGTCAGCGAAACGCCCAAAACGGGCTGAGAGTCACATTGTGAGCACGGGAGTGCATTAATTTTGTGCATTGTATGCAAATGTGCATGCGGCGCAGCGCAGTGTGAAGCAGGGAGTGGTAAATGCAGGTGTTTTAAAGTGACTACACTGTACGGTTTTTGTTCCAACTTGCTGCTCCCTGCCATTCGAGGAAAAGAAGCATGTTTGTTTGCAAGTCCAGATGTCGGAGCCTCCAGCAAAATGTTTGTAAGAAGCAGCCGATAGTACATGAGTGTACATCAAGATTAATAAAGGAGAATGATGTAGAGACTGCTGAATCAGACTCATTGAATTCTCTCTCGTGCAGTTTACCGCAAAAATTTCAAATAAAATGAGCTGACTGAGCCAGTATCCTGGCCTGCAAAAATGAAAAAGGGGTGAATTTTGTACACTCTATCGCGTCACATGACCTTCCGAAGCAGGCTGAAAAGGGCTACACTACGCCCTTTGTAACCATTATTACTGAGTACCCGGAATTAGAACCAAACTGTTTTGCCCAGAATAAGAGCCAATAGGTGCAAGAGGGTTCAGTGCCCCAGTGTGCGAATGTTTGTCCAAAAGGTTGCATCGCACGTGATGGTTTTTCCTCAGGCAGCACTGTTACTCCATACACATGCACACGTACACTATGTATGCACTCACTCACATTCAAGCATGTTCCAATACCTACCGTTGCTCTTTCTCTGAGACATTTGATTGGATATGAAGATTGACGATCAGGCACATTGCCATGTATGTTTTCGAAGCCTGCTGCACACCTAATACACCGCATGTAGAAACAGAACAGGGGGGGGTTGGGGGGGGGGGGGGGAGGCATAAGGAATAAAGATTTAAGTACAACAATATAAGAGGAAAGCTAACACCTTTGGTTTGACGCAGATAATAATGTGCGCTTTTCCTTACTGATGTTCGGGTTCTTTGCTTCACAACGAGACCGTGATCAGTTAGTTGTTTGTTGTGCTCTCGACACGTACACAAGTACTACTGTGATGTCTAGAGAACACTACACACATTTACTTCAGGGTGGGGGTGTATCAAGTTGTACAAGGATGACCATTTTGGACAACATTGCAACAGAGAAAGTCACGCCAGAAGAGCATGCTCACCGCTTCGCTGGATAACGCATTCCAAGAGAGGCTGCGGAATCCTACAAATCAGCACATAGTAATGCCTGCAAGCACAAACAAATACAAAGAAAATAGGATGTTTATTTGCCACAACTCTTTATAAGTGTAAGCATGTTTTCAATATTTCCCCAGTAGGTGCCAAATCTCCCGAAATCCGCCGACTTTTGGGATGTCACCTTTCAAAAAGCATCTCCCCACTGATCTCTCGACATCTATAGAAATCTTCCCTACTTTGTGCCACTCAAGTTGGCATCAAGTGTGCCTGTTAGTTACGCATGTACAAGTCCATTATACTCTCTTTTACTATGCACGATCTATGTGTTTGCAAGCTACTGAAGTAACATTTGCATACCCATTTCTACCGCTCAACTTTGAAGGCCAGAAACCTCCCTGCTGGCAACCAAACTGGAGGGAGGTCTCAGTGGGTGCCAAAGAAAAAACACTAGTACAAGTTTGCTGGTCTGGGCGGAGTGCATGTGCATTGCACAGGTTACCAGCTCTGTACGAGTATGCCGTGAACCTTTCTAAAGGGGGCTTTGAACTACATTGTGTATTGAATTCAGGGATGGAATTTGTTGTTGCAGACACCTCACATACTACTATTTACCCATCAACTTCATCCACTCTTTGAGCTGGAGTGTAGTTGTGTTCTTGAGACACAGCCTCGGACCCAAAGCTGCATGAAAATTGACCTGGATTCAGAAAGGCAAAGGAAGCAGCCATTGTTGTATATCACAGTAAACAGAGTATCAGTTATTCATTGAAATAGTTTCATTGCATTTAATTACACTTCTGTATCGATGATTTCTTGAGACATTCTCATTCACTGAGAGTTTTTTTTTCACTGAGAGTTTTGAATATTTGAACATTTTTCATTTGAATGTGGTTGACGTAATGCTTTCAATGGTTAGTATTTCATTACATAGTGAGTACATAAAGCACACGTCTACTTACGTCTCTCTACCCCTGTTCTCTTCTGCTCTCTTACCCTGCTGGCTCCTTGTTCCTATTGGCGCATGCTCCGCGTATTGATTCATTCTAATTATCACTATTCCACAAACTGGTTATTGTTGTGTGCTGAGTGTAAACGAGAGGTTTGACCTCGTGTGTGTTATGAGGCCCGACCTCGTGTGTTCACTATAACAGCCATGATGAGCTCTGTGGACTTCTGTCCCTTTGGCTAGAACCCTGATGTTTCCCTCTGATGTGTATGGTGACATGACGTCACGTCACCATACACATCAAGCACGGCTGGAAAAAAATCCTTCCGCTGCCACTTGCATCTATCCTATCAGGTACAGTATTATACTTTCTTCCCGTAGCTATGCAGAAGATGTTACTTCAGTAACGTCTGGCGCTAGCCAGGGTCCACACAGCTTTAATTTGGTGTTTGTTTGTGTCACGCCTGGCGCTATCCCGTATCTGTCCCGTACCGTTCCGTACCATCATAGACAGCTGGCCACAACAAGCTGGTCACAATATTCAAATAGGGCTTCCAAATCTTTTTATTTTTATTTTTTTACTTGAAACCACGCACCCAATTCGTAAAAGAAGAAAGAAGCAGGAAATGACAAAACAACAGACTAACAAGACATTGACTGAATGGGGCTGCAAATGCAACGCAGCGGTGGTGATGAGGTGCTGCAGGCTCCGCCGACCAATGGTCTCGGCATCCGCGCCTACTTCACGCATCAGAAAATCGGGAGAAGAAGAGAAACAAAAAAGATGAAAAAAAAATATAGCGAAAAGTATAGTGTGGAGAGAGAGAGAGAGAGAGAGAGAGAGAGAGAGAGAGAGAGAGAGAGAGAGAGAGAGAGAGAAAGAGAGAGAGAGAAAGAGAGAGAGAGAGAGAGAGAGAGAGAGAGAGAAAGAGAGAGACACACACACACACACAGAGACAGAGAGACAGAGAGAGAGAGAGAGAGAGAGAGAGAGAGAGAGAGAGAGAGAGAGAGAGAGAGAGAGAGAGAGAGAGAGAGAGAGAGAGAGAGAGAGAGAGAGAGAGAGAGAGAGAGAGAGAGAGAGAAGAGAGAGAGAGAGAAGAGAGAGAGAGAGAGAGAGAGAGAGAGAGAAAGAGAGACACACACACAGAGACAGAGAGACAGAGAGAGAGAGAGAGAGAGAGAGAGAGAGAGAGAGAGAGAGAGAGAGAGAGAGAGAGAGAGAGAGAGAGAGAGAGAGAGAGAGAGAGAGAGAGAGAGAGAGAGAGAGAGAGAGAGAGACAGAGAGAGACAGAGACAGAGACAGAGACAGAGACAGAGACAGAGACAGAGACAGAGACAGAGACAGAGACAGAGACAGAGACAGAGACAGAGAGAGAGAGAGAGAGAGAGAGAGAGAGAGAGAGAGAGAGAGAGAGAGAGAGAGAGAGAGAGGAGAGAGAGAGAGAGAGAGAGAGAGAGAGAGAGAGAGAGAGAGACAGAGAGAGAGACAGAGAGAGAGACAGAGAGAGACAGAGAGAGAGACAGAGAGTAGAGAAAACAAGGAAAAAGAGAGCAATACCTACATGTAGATACTGAGTTTAGACTGAGTCAGTAGCCCACATCCAGTTCTCGGCGCGCAGGTAGCGGTATACCTGCGTCTTGAATGCCTGCATTCGGCTGCGATGGGGAGGATGCAGGAGCAGATCACAGGGCAATGCATTCCACTGGTGGAGCACACAGTGGGGAAATGATCGCTTCAGGACTAACGGGGTAGAGGCTGGCAGGCTGGCGTCCAGTTGAAACCGGTGGCCAGCAGCGCTGGCATGGTCGCTCCGGGTTCGCGGGTTGGCCGACTGCTGACGGCGAGCTGGCAGAACCGCGAGAAGTTGAGGTGGGCCCGTAATTACTTGTAGCTTGTATAAACAAGCTAGGGCAGCTACTGTCCGTCTGATTGCCAGACTAGGCAGGATTGCTCCCGGACCGATGATTCCGAGGGCCCTGTGCTGGACTCGGTCCAGTCGGCTGAGGTGGCTGGATGACGCTCCAATCCAGATAAGTGGGGCGTCTTCCAGCAGCGGACGAACGAATGCTTTGTACACTGTTATGCGCCCAGCCAGAGGGAGAAGATGAGCTGACCGGTGCAAAAGACCAAGTCGCTGCCTTGCCCGGGTTGCAACAGACCGGAGGTGCTCCCCAAAAGACAGCTTCTGGTCAAAGAGGACGCCTAGGAGGGTGATCGAGTTTGCCTTGGGGACTTGTATTCCGCCAAACATGATTGGCGGAAGGTGCAAGTCAGCTCTTCGGAGCGTTGCAGTCATTGCCTGGGACTTGGTGGGCTCAAATGCAATCTTCCATTTCTGGCCCCAGTTATGCAGCCGATCGATTGACAGTTGCAGTGAGTGCCCTGCACCTGCCGCGCTGCCATTCGACACAATGGAGTAAAGTGTGGTGTCATCTGCGTACGCCTCCAGCTGGGCATCATCCACCAGAACAGAGGGTGCATCATTTACGTACAGTAAAAGCAGTGTCGGGCCGAGTATGCTGCCTTGGGGAACGCCCGCAGTTATGGGGTACTGGAATGCAAGATCATAACGTGAAGCAACTTGGAAGAATGAGTATGAATGCGAAGTGTATCGGGGAATCATCCGAATGCATGTAGGGCGATAGTGCGGGTTTGAATCCCAGGTTATGCCTGGAAAAAAATTGACGAAATGAAAATTTTATAACATCCCTATGCTTTTTTTAGCCAAGGCCATCAAGGTGGTAGACGGTGTCGTATTACCCTCGACCATACCTGTCCCGTACCATACCAAACCATCAAAGACGGCTGGCTACAAAGAGCTGGCCACAATATTCAAATAGGGCTTTCAAATGCAAGATCATAACGTGAAGCAACTTGGAAGAATTAGTATGTATGCGAAGTGTATCGGGGGATGCATGCAGGGCGATAGTGCGGGTTCGAATCCCAGGTTATGTCTTAAAAAAATAGGTGAAATGAAAATTTTATAACATCCCTATGCTTTTTTTGCCTAGGTCATCAAGGCAAAAAAGCATAGCGGAGGGCCCTGAGCTTCCAAGCTCTATCGTTAGAAAGAATGCACTCACTTTTGAAATTATGTTTCATTGGCCACTGCTCTGCTGCTGTATTTGGAAGCATAATGTACACGCTCTGCTCCCTGGAAAAGCCACATAATACACGAGCTGTCTCATAAACACTGTCAGTAAGGAAATTTGTCTAAGCAGCCTAGGTAGTCATGACAACACTCATTCGTCATCGAGTAATGCAGAACGGGCCTCAGATAAAGTCCCCGACACACCCTAACCATATAATATTCGGTTGCCATCAAAAATCACATCACTATACGAGAGGCAAACGCAGTTTCGACGTCACCCTCACACCCACACTCATCCCGCAGGTTTTCCTAGCTAGAACCCTGTGCTACGACTACAAGTATTATCCATTTATCCTCCCTTAGTATTGACTCCCATTGATTTTCGCTATACCCAAGCAGTCAAATATTCCTGCATATTTCACTCCTTAGGGCTATATTGACTGCTTATATTTGACTGCTTACTATTTTTAGGGGTTGCGCAGTTGAACGGTGCCTAGTGCAGCATTGTCACTGCACGAGTAGGTGGTGGTGCAACGGTTGTGCAATCATAAAACCGGGATTCATGAGGTTATCGTTCTGGAATTTGAAATACGGACTGTTTGTCGTGATAAATCTAATATTGACTTCGTACTTGGTCAGTATAGGAAATAAAAACCTCGTAAAAGACCTCGGCTTCGCCTCGGTCTTTTACTCGGCTTTTATTTCCTATATTGACCTTGTACTCAGTCAATATTAGATACATATTGCAGGTTTGTCACTGATCCCCGGCACCCAAAAAGTATACTTAGCGCTCTCAACTACTTGCACGGCCCTCAACACCCTGGATGTGGTGTGAATGCTGCTCGATGTACACAAGAACAAATGCAGTGACGTAATGACAACTGGTTCAGGGCTCCACCAGCTTTGCATTCTGGGTCGGACTTCACATCGCACAACCGTAGTAATGGGACACGTAACAACATGTACATGTATTGTGAATGTGTATAGAAATGTAGAAATTCACCAATGGTTCAAGATTAAAATGATAGCTTGCATAGACCTCGGTCCTACCGATAGGACCATCATACACAGACATGCTGCACGGCCTCTGTTCTAACATTGACCTAAATCTTTACCCTAAACTGTTTCTATGGAGCTAGGGAAGGAGTCCACAAATTTTAGACGTGATCGTACAAGGCATATTACAGTAATCCATGGCAATAGGGCTTGAAAGTGCTACGTCACAGCATAGCAACAATTTCAAAAATTCAAAAACTGGATCCACTTGGATCCAGTTTTTGTATGGATCCAAGCACATTTCAAGCGGTCTTACTCACAGGAAGGTGATGTAGCCAGTGAAACTGACTGATTTGGCTAGTGGGGGGGGGGGGTGACAACTGGTGGCGAAATAAAAGTCACACCTGCATGCGACATGCGTGGGTTGCTATGCACCCACATACTTAGGCAATAGCAAAGTCACACCTTAGTGGATCCAAAATAGAAATCTGATGTCAACTTTCTACTCCCTTGCCGTTTTTGACGTCATTACTTTCAAGCCCTATAGCCCACGGTAACCATGGCAACGGAGTATGGAATTTTGCATACCACGGCCATGGTAGGCTGAGAAAAACATTAGGACCTCACCACGATTGATGTGCCATGGTCAAAATTCACTTTGGACAGAGTTGCTAGTGCTCCGACAGGACTCATGTGCGGCCATTTTGACAATTGATAAAACAGCACATATGCAATGCTCTGGACATAGTCTTGCATTTTGCGCCATTACTTTGCCTTATAAAGACCTCACATCAACAAACGTTTCAAGAAAATTCTCAACCAAAAGCACGTTTGCAGCGCGATTTCTTGGGTCCTACCGGTAGGACGGCATGCAAGCTATCAAATTTAAGGCATCCTCACCTAACTGACATAGCTGTACTGAATATGTAGATACTCTCATCATAGGAAAAAGATGGAATGTGCATCTGGAGCAACGAGAAGGAGAGAATGACAATTCCGATTTCATTACAAGTGTCATGGCCAGTGATCCATCTAGTGGCACCAGGCCGTCGACCAATATAGTCGACATCAAGCAGATAAGTAGCTCACCTGTTTCAATTCTCACACCTGAGTGTAGAAGAGGGTTGAAGGGAAGCGGTAGGAAGATACTTTATTTGTTGCATCACGGAGGCTATTTATTTTATGTGATTTTTGTTAATATAATATCGCATTGTTTCAGTAATAATAATCATAATAATTAAAGTGTCAAGATTGCAATACAAGGGGAGCTCGCTCACCCAGGTGATAACGTGTTCAACACGTAATATATTCATAGTACAAGGGGAGCTTGCTCATCCAGGTGCAATCCAAAACAGCCGCTTGTCGTACGGTGAATAGAGCTGACACAGTTGCCGACTAGTCGCCTTCGCGCCCGCAGGCTCTTCCCTCTCAATCCAGGTCCCCGTAGGGTGCAAGACGGCAATGCCGTGTTCCCGTCAGCGGGCCGGAGTCTAGAGTATGAATACTGTCGACCCTTTGCGTCGTACGACACGAGAAAAAGCGTCACACTTGCTCGACTTACAGGGCCTAGGGGTGTCAGCTCCCTTGCAGGACTAAGTGTGGCTTCCTCAAGCTCAGAGTAGTGAGTACAAAGCTGGCGACTTGTACGGAAGATGTTACTGACGCACGACAACACTTGGTGGCTCTAGGCCACGAGTTGTAAGCCATGATTGCTCAACTAACGAAAGCGCCAAAATCCTTCGCAGGACTAATCATGGTTCTTACAGAACTCAGGAATAATTCGGAGTCTAGCTTTGGCTGCTGAACTCAATGCGTGATCGCTTTCGCGACGAGTCTGATCCGGGTCATGACACAAGTCACTGATTTTGCTATGACTGCAGAAAGACAAGTTGATTTTTCTATCTATCAGCCTATCAGGAGCAGCGCACAAATATGGAGCTGCTCTGAGAACAGAAGCCAGTCCCTCACCGGCTAAGTGTGGCAGTGTCTCCAGCGGAGGTGGAAACAGCGATGAAACGACTCAAAAACGGAAAGGCTTGTGGGCCGGACAAAGTCCCTGGAGAATTACTGAAGTATGGAACATCACAGCTATCCATCGTAGCGGCAGACATCATCAACCAAAGCGTAGCAGAGGGTGCCGACATGTCATCGTTCATCGGACTTGGCACACTGATTCCTTTACAAAAACCAAAAAAACCTAGAGGACCCGTGACTAGCCTGCGTCCCATTGTCCTCCTGAACACCATCCGAAAAGTTTTCTCCCTTGTAGTGCTCTGCCGAATCGCAAAGGACGTTGCTCGTTATGTTGGTCCAACTCAATCTGGCTTCAGACAAGGCCGAAGTACAACAGATGTGGTATGGACACAGCGCTGGATTGCGGCCAAGGCGACTCGATACAACTGGGAATGCCACATGCTGGGGATTGACATGTCCCGTGCGTTCGACACGATCGATCGCACCAAACTGTTAGACGTCATGGCATTAGTGACTGGCCCCGATGAAGTGCGCATGATCCAGCACCTACTGTTCCACACACAAATATCAGTGAAAGTAGGAAAGGCAACTGCCAATCCGTTTCTCAGCACCATCGGCACCCCCCAGGGAGATGGCCTGAGCCCTGTTCTTTTTATTTGTTACCTGGAGGCAGCACTGCGCCAAGTGAGAGCAAACCTTCCCGAACGCCCTTTCGCCGACCGTCACATACCCAGAGAAACAGGTTACGCCGATGATGTGACATTGTACTCAACCAGTGAGGAGTGGCTGAAGCGAAGCCTCCCCATCATTAGCGCAGAACTCGGGGATTGGTCCTTTACAGTAAACGAGACCAAGACCGAATTCTTGCATCTGACATCAACTTCAGACTCCTGGCGGTCCAGCAGGCAGCTAGGGTCCCTCATTGGCGACAGTGAGGACCTGGAGCGGAGGAAAGACCTCGCTTCGAGTGCATACGGCAGGATGTATAGCCTCTGGCTGAGGCGTGGGAAGGTCAGTGAGCAGAGGCGCATCCGCCTGTATAATGCCCTGGTTCTGCCCGTTCTTTTGTATAACTGCGGCGCATGGGGGCTCACGGCAGCACAAGCAGAATCGCTTAACGTTTTCCACCGGAAGCAGCTCCGACGGCTCATTGGCATAGTCTACCCAGCCAGGATATCAAATACTGAGCTGTATGAGAGGTGCAACACGGAACCACTATCTGACATCGTGGACAGGAGAAGATGGCAGCTAGCCGGCCATATTCTCCGTATGGACAGGGATGCGCCGCCATGGATCGCGCTGACGGGCTATTTTGCGGGAGATGCCAAGGCTGGGCGTGGACGTCCAAGGACATCCATTGCGACGCGCATCACAAGCGACTTACAGAGGAGGAACATCGACTTGAAGCGCAGCAGTCAGCTGGGGAATGTGAGGGCCATCGCTCTGGACAAGCCTACATGGAGAAATCTGGCCGACAATCCATGATCTGGCGTCACAGGTCATCAGTGCGCCGTGTTAATAATTACCTTGATAATGGAATTTGATCATAGGAGATAGGACAGAAGCGGAACGTATAATTATACCCACATAATTATATTATTACGCGTGCTGTGGTATTATTATTATTATTATTAGCATCGCTGGCTACAAGCGAGGGTCCCTGGTTCGAGTCCTGGTGGTGACAGTCAATTTTTTCTTCAGACTTTTCCCGTTTGTCTCTTTCCCTCAAATCAGTCAATATTTTATGACTTGGGGCTCCCCGCGTGCTAGTTTGTACGTGAAGTGTGTGGGTTACAGTGAGGGCTGCGTCCCACCCGCCTGTGTGGATTCACAGGAAGTGTGAGTTACGAAGTCTGAAGAAAATGTTGAACGGCCTCTGCTGGGATGACGACTACACCATAGCTCAGTGGTTAGAGCATCGCTGGCTACAAGCGAGGGTCCCTGGTTCGAGTCCTGGTGGTGACAGTCAATTTTTTCTTCAGACTTTTCCCGTTTGTCTCTTTCCCTCAAATCAGTCAATATTATTATTATTATTATTATTATTATTATCTGAGAACTGTGCATTGTCACCCTACATGGTTAGAACACGACATTGGTGTCATCGTTCACAAGATATAATCTCTACGGTGAACAACGCCACGGATCAGTTTGTGTTAAGAGAGGCTGGGCATAGCACATTGACCAAGTCACAAACACGTATACAGTGTATTAAGGCCTCGTTTACACGACAATGATTGAAAAACATTTTTCAAAAGAACACGCTTCCACATATTTTGATAAGAGCGTTTACACGACAATGCTGCCAAACGTTTCAAACACGTTTCAAAGCAAAAACGGCCTTCAACGTGTTTTTCAATCATTTTCGTTCCGTTCTCGTGTACACGGCAAAAACGTTTCGCTGCCATGGAAATGCCAGAATGGTGTGGGGAAATGCCAAAATGGTGTGGGGAAATGCCAAAATGGTGTGGCGGGAAATAAGAAAAAGTATGAGCGAGTATTTAAACACCCAAAAAGCTGATCATTTTCGTGTACACAGCAAAAACGTTTCAAACACGGAATGAAAACGTGTTTCAATCGTTGTCGTGTAAATGAGGCCTAACACTGCTATCACTGCATCAAGCGTAGTGTTGAAATGTAACAAGTGCAGCACATGGCAGGCGCGTCGGATCCGGTCCGGTTGGTCACGGGTTATCGCCGGACTAACGCGTTGGTCATCAACACATGTTTTACTTCTGAGGAGGTCATGTGTACCCAGTATATTATCATACAAGAAGGACGAAAGGCTATGGTATGGCCAGACCAATGAAAAACTGCTTGCGGCAGTGAGTCTGCATGGGATCCAATGAACCAATACAATGACAGCGCGCCATATAGTAAACACCTAAAAGCGGCTTGTGACATACTCCTCGGCACCAATGCAATCCACTAGGATCCGCAAATGTTCCCTCCCGAACATAACCCTTTATTTTTAAACTCGAATCATAGTCAAAAAAGACAAAGCCTAAAAAAAACCCGATTACAAAACAATAATCACTTCACCTTACCAGCTCATACTCGGAGTTAAGAAGCTCCCAAACTGAGAAGCATGGCGATTCTTCCAGTGAATCAGACACAGTCTCCTCGGCGGCAATGCGCTGTTCTCTTACTTTGCTTCGCTCTCTGACCATCGCGAGCGTTGAGCGCTGCGAACATTTCGAGAGGACTCGTGATGTCCAGAAGATGAACATTACAGTAGCAATGCAGATAAGAGACACCAGTGGTACAAACCGCGTCTGTTGCATGCTTTCTACTCCAAATCTTGGAGGCGGTGAAGCAGAGAGTTAGCGCACCTTTTCCAGGAAGAGGCTGCAATAAAACCCCAGAAACAGCAGCAGAATAGTATTCCGGCATTTGAACTGGGAAGGAGGAAGAGAAATGCAAGCTTGTTACACCTATATTGTGTGCAACCGACCTCCTAACGCTGTCTCCCTAACAACTGGTCTTTACCCCCAGTGAGTCCCAAGTCAAATTTAGTTGTCGGGTGGGTGCAGGAGCCGCTGACCAAACTCGGAGTTACATCTGGTTTACCATTGCTTTTTGACTACTGTACTGTTATGCATACATAGACAAATGTATAGACAGTGAGAGCAGAAAAGGGCATAAATCAAAAAATCACACCATCACCCAGTCCGTGAATATTCTGTTACCCGATACAGGTCCGTCCTTGAAAGGAGATAATCTCTGGGCCATCAAATACTAGTATAGTGTCTTGCGACTAGACTTATCCTGTAACAGTACTTGCAATTGAAGGTGCAAGCAGTACTAATTTGCATTGCCACGGGTGTACAGCGCATAGGTATGGGACCATATTCGACCGCGTTCAGGGCCGAACACTGTATCGCAGCCTCCTCATACCAAGATTTTCATCCAGAATGCTACAGGCTCTGGGAGTTTCACGTTCAGCCGTGCTTCTATAAGAAGTTTAAAAGTATTTTTTTCTGCACAAATCCCTTTCTACAAATGTAGTAGGGCGCAGTCACCCAGTGCGCGAGTTCGATCGAGAAGAAGGGAGCATCTCGGCTTCCTCGGACCAAGGCCATTCGACTTTTTTTCGACCCAGAAGACTACAACAGTGGTGAAACTTTGACTTAAGACCTTACTTTCCTGGCCATTGGGGTTATGGACTCAATAAAAATCAATCAATCATGGTAATCTACCACTCCAATTGGCTGTGAAAGCCTGCACTGAACACGCGTTTGGGCACGCATGAACCGCAAACCATCGGTGTACACGCGCCAGTTATTATTATTATTATTATTATTTTTTTTAAAGAGGTCGGAGGCGGATAATACTTTAAAATGAAGGTAAGTTATGGGTTATTATTATTATTATTGTATCATCATCTCGTGGCAAGTAATGCCAATATTGAATGAGAGAGGGGTGATAGCCAACCACGGCCAAATCAACAAAAGAAAAGTAGTAGACATACATGTATAAGAAAGAAGAAAGAAAGAAGATAACTCAAGAGATACGAATTACACAGTGGCCCAGAACAAGTGAATACCTAGCGAAGTAAAGTAGCAAAAGTGGAAAGTCTTTGGCAAGTCTTGAGGTCCTGTGACAGCAACGACCAATGTGTATATGCCAAAAATAGAGGAGACTTCAGAAGAGTGGCTGTGCGAGAGATAGGGAAGCAGAGAGAGTTTCGGGTAGCTGAGGACTGATGAAACCAGTTAAGCTGGGATGAAACATGAGGTGGGGCAAGACCAAGACGAATTTTATGAATTGGTTTACATGATGAAAGTCTGAGCCTGTTAGAGAGAGGGCAGCTGGATGCGATAGCATAGACAGTATGAGAGAACGTCAAACGGGGAATAGCAAAGACAGCGCGAATTAAGTGACGATGTGTGACAGTTCGAGACGATTCGTGAGCGATGTGCTGATGCCAGCCCAAATGGAGGAACAGTAGTCAAATACAGGCAGAACATAGCATTTATACAGCATTAAACGGCAATCACGGGGGAAATGAGATAAGTGAGAGGAGAGGAAGCCAACAATAGAACTTGCACGTTTCTCCAGGTACGTAATGTGGGGATCAATGGACAGATCGGCTGATCCAGGATAATCCCAAGGTGTTTGTGCTGATAGACTATTGAGAGACAGGTACGGTCATCAGGGAACGTGAAAGGCGAGGGACTTAATACAGGCAAGTCACTATTGGGACCAGGAGGAAAGCAGAGAATAGCGGTTTTAGATGCGTTCGGTTTCAGCTTCCAGAGCGTCATCCAATTGACAACTTTGTTGGTGTGGGTCTGCAATGTGACAGATGCAGCTGAAAGTGAAGAGGAGGAAACATGCAGTGCTGTATCATCTGCGTAGAGGTAGGTATGTGGAAGGGAGGCCAGATCGTTTACATAAATGATGAAAAGCAGAGGACCTAATATAGAACCTTGGGGGACACCAGACTCTACTGTGGCTGGGCGAGACAGATGTCCCCTGACACGAACACACTGGCTGCCGCCAATCAAGTAGCTAGTGAGCCAATTGTAAACGTTCCCAGAAAGCCCGAATGCTCTTAGCTTACAGAGTAGACCTCTAGTCCATACCGAATCGAAGGCCTTGCTAAGATCAAAGAAGCAGAGCAAGCTAAATTGTCGAGTGTCCTTGGATGTATGTAATGCCTGTACCAAACGCAACAGCTGCCAAGACGTGGAGTCCCCGCGACGAAAATCGGACAGGGAAGGGCTGAGGAGAGGGTTCACATGAGGATAGACATGATCAAAGACAACACGTTCACAAAGTTTGGATATAGTTGATAAAAGAGAAATAGGCCGGTAGTTGGTTGCACTTAAGCGCGAGCCCTTGTTCTTATAGATGGGTGTGACTATCGAGTGCTTCCAGAGGGAGGGAAATACGCCAGTGGAAAATGTCATGTTGAAAAGGAGACTAAGGGGGTACGCGATCGCTGGAGAAAGAAGTCGAAGAAGCTCATGACTGATGCCATCAACGCCCGTGGCCTTCTTCAGCTTTAATTGACTAATATATTTCTTGATGCGGGAGGGGGTTGTGAAAACAGAGGTAAGTGGAGCCTGGTATGTGGTGTTGTGGGAAGTCAAGCACAGACCAAGAAGGATCATCTTTGGTCCCGAAGTTTACGAACTGCGTATTTAGCGCGTCAGCAATGGCAACCGGATCCGTATGAACAGTATTCTCCTCACAGAGCTGGGCTACGCCATGACCATCCGAAGAGGCAGTAGTACCTGATCATGCTTGACGCACAAACTGAAAAAGGTTGGGTGCTGGAAGGTTGCCGTGGGCTGAGCTGAGGGACGTCAATGAGGAGATAAACTCATGATGGGCTTTGCGAGACATATTCTGGGCCTTGTTCCGCTCAGATTTGTAATGGGTGAGGTTGTCAGGAGTGGGGTACTTCTTGTACAGGCTGTAGGAGTCTCGCTTGAGCTTTAACTGAATTCTTAGTGCCGGAGTGAGCCACGGGGAATTAACTTTATTGCGGCCTGGACGTGATGATTGGACTTACGCTGGCAAGAAGGAGGAGCATACACTAAATAAAGCGTGGTAGAAAGCTATCAGGGTAGTATCCACATTTTGATCTTGGACACGTAGAACTAGAGGCCAATCAACATTGGCAATAGCAGCTTGGATATCCGAAGCAGAATCCGAGGTCAGTCAGGAGAGGTCAAATTGGCGAAAGTTCGGGATGGGTGTTGAGGTACTACTTGGAGTTCGAGAGGGCGTGGATATCGGTGATACTAGAGTACGGGGGAGGGTCAATCTACCAAGCACAATAGAATGGTCGGACTGCCCAAGCGGGGCCTCAGGGCAGAGGGAGAATACATTGTCAGGTCGATCGCTTATGATCAAATCTAGAGCAGTGCCAGCGGAGCCCAATGCACTATGGGTTGCAAACTTCACGTGTTGGGTTAGTGCATACATATTCAGAACACATGAAAGTTGATGGCCCGGATTGTCGGTAGCAGAGCCATACCAAGCGGCAGACTTCGCATTGAAATCACCCATGACTAGGATGGAAGTGGACAGTGTTCGAACCCGTGACAGACATTGTTGGAGGGAAGTCATGAAAGAGTCCACCTGTGCAGAGCTATTGTTTGGGGGGCGGTAAACAGCGCCAACAATCAGACAGTTGGAGGACGAGCCCTGTGAAACCCTTGCTTCCACCCACGTGGCTTCAAAACCTGGAATATGGAGGTCAGTACGGTGGCGTAGCGACGTAAACATCCCTGATTTAGCAAGAATGGCAACGCCTCCATATGCCCGGGCGTCAGTTGCAACTACTCGATTATCCTCTGCTGGACGATCACGTCTGAAAATGGAGTAGCCAGGGACGGCAAGAGG
Organism: Sycon ciliatum; assembly: GCF_964019385.1. NCBI lineage: Eukaryota > Metazoa > Porifera > Calcarea > Leucosolenida > Sycettidae > Sycon > Sycon ciliatum. The sequence goes on from NC_088643.1 coordinate 48,686,038, forward strand.
AATGTTAGGAGACAGCCAAGTCTGAAAGGCAAAGTATAGATGGTGAATGAGTGGCACAGACATCTACCAGTTCGGCACATTTGTTCCTAAGTGAGCGGGCATTGATACAGGCAATGGGATGTGAGGTGAGACATGTAGTTGAATGAGAAGCAAAAGGGGGCGTGTGGGGATTTAGAGTTGAAGTCTGGTGGGACACACAAGTTATGGACACAGCTTTATAATGAATGAATCAGAAGACGAAGCCTAGTGCATGTATCGCAACCTGCCCGTGCTCTGACTCATCTAAGGCCCCGGTCACACTGAAACAAGCCACTTTGGGCTTGTTATTGCTGGCGCTCAGCTGGCTTGCGTGGTCCCTGTGACGCGTTCACACCAGACCTTGTGTGCAAGCTTGAATGGCTTGTTTTTCTTACCCGCCAAATTTTGAATATCTCGAAACACACCAATGTTTGCAAGAAACCGGAAAGCAGAACGTTAGCGATCTACAACAACAGTACTTGTTCTAGTGTTCAGTTTTGATGAAGAAGCAAAGGAAGCCCGGATTCTGAATTATGAAGTCGTGCTCCTTTTTTTTGTTCGGTGTGCATGGACGCGATGGTTCGGGTTGTGTTTCCTGATGTCAAGCTTTCTGCCCCGCCGGTTGCCGTTCTTCAACTCAGTTGCAATCCACTCTCTTCTTCGTACCCGGCTTTCTTCATGAATTCGGTTGTGAGTGTGGTGCCTTGTCTTGGCCTCAAACCACAGCTCCAACAATCTACGCAGCAGTCTAGAGGCACAGCGGCAGAAATCCATGGTCGTCGGACAAAATCCAAATCAAACTGAATACAGTGTAGTTGGATAGACAGACTCAAGGTCAAAACCAAAGGCACAGGGATAGCACGGTTCCACGGACACAAGAAAGAACATCAATATCAGTTCATCATGTCAACTAGCTACATGGTGTGCATGTGCTCCAAGCGCACTCAAATTATTTTTTGAATTTCGGCTTTCAGCCGCTTGTACAAGCTGTGGCTGAAACAAGCCGAAAAAACCGGCTGAGCGTCAGCCACGGCTGAAAGTTGCTTGTAGGACATTTTTCAGCCATTTCCATGGTAATAGTGACGTAAACAAGCGCTTTTTTCGGCTGAACGGCTGAATCGAGCTCGGTGTGACCGCGGCCTAAACAAGCGCTTTTTTCGGCTGAACGGCTGAATCGAGCTCGGTGTGACCGCGGCATAAGCCTAGAATCCTGGTTGCCGGCAAGTGTTGAGTCCATCTTCAAAAATCAATTAATTTGTTGCCAGACACAGTTGCACGAAAACCTCGTCAGTGGCTATCCAGCTGAGGCAGATTCCAGCGAGATGCCGGGTGTTTAGTAAGACGGACTACAGGACATTGTAGAGGGGACGGTTTCAAATAGGACACCGGTTGCAAACCGGAACGGACTCAATATTCACTTTCTCTCTTGGTATTTTGATTAGAAAACATATGTCACAGTGAGACTACGATGTGTTATACTCCGAGCCAAAATTTCATGGCTCTGCGATGACCAGAAGCGCCATATCAAGCAGGTGAGTTTTTGACGTGTTGCTTCGCACTGCGACTTGAGTTTTACGACTTTCGAAAAATCAACTTCTTGTCGCAGGTAAACAGCGGCTCGCCTCTCGCCAATAAAGCACCGCATACCAATCAAAACTAATGGAAGCACACACAAGGCTTATTGTTACTCTGTACTGGCCGTCGTGGAGCGATAGCAATTACCTAATTTCAGACCCAGAGTGAATTTGACGTGCACTCTAAAACGTGTCCGGTTTGGAGCCACCTCTGATTTGAACTTTTTTGAAGCGAAAAATTGGGCAACTAATTTGGAGGCAATGGGTCAACACAAAGGAGTGGCTCAGTTCGATTGACTCTGGCCCCAGAGCAAACTTCAACATGCCAGTTTCCTTCCACAAACATATTTCGAGTGAAAAATCAACGCTGATGATCGGTTTGGGTCTATACAAATTTGGCTGTCAAAACGTCCCGGTATCGAGCCGTCCCCTCTACAAGTAGTTCTTTACGCACATCATTTCTCACACTTCACCTATCCTAGTGAACTCCGTCGCTCTTACCTGGGACAACGTAGGGTAGTACCTCCGCAACTAGGACCGCAACCACGTAGAATCTACGTCCGAAACATCGATCGTGTTCGTCCACTGCATTACCGCTCGGCTGTAGAACTAGTACTAGTAGTGGTAGAAGCAAAACGAGTTCCGTCTTCGCGCGGACCATTCGGCTTCCCGGCCGGCGTGGAGGCCAATAATTATTATGAAGCCAGGCACCGGGGATATCCGGATACACACTAACACAGACAGGTACCGGTATGTTATGTATTGTATGTCGCGTATGATTTGACTTTCAGACATGGCACGTGCTTGTTGCCAGGTGACGGCTAACGAGCTGCCAGAATAATTATGCGGTCAAAAACAGCAGTCGTAGCATCGCGCCGCACATATATACATGTGCACTATTAAACCATTAAAAAATTTTCGAAGTCCTTGCCTTGGACAACATCTCCGACGAGGACTAAATATTTGTCTCGCTTCTCCAAAACTATTTTAAAACTCACTACTGTCTTGAACGTCTGTGGGGAGACCAGAAACGCCAACCGACCTTGCAGCTGGTCCTGTTTCTCCAGGCGAAACGTACACAAGGCCAAGGGAAGCAGACCTCAACAAGTACATTTTTGTACCTGCCCTACTGCAGCTTCTCCGCTCTTGCATTTGAAGCAAGGGAGTGACAAGACTCAAGAGTCATGCAGTGCAGTGTTGTGTACATGACACGTGACATAACTAGAGTAAAAATAGATGTAGGAGTAGCAGTAGTCAGTTTCCTCTGAGACAAAAATGCGATAATACTCGTGAAAAGGACACACTTCAGGCTGATCATTACGAACATCTTGAAAGTGTTTGTCTTCACAAGTATACTTTCAAGCTTCTCCGCTCCAAGTAATTAGTTCCAGCTCCAAGTTCCAAGTTAGTTGATTTATCACTTCGAGTGTCGGTGTAACATAGTATAGTTACTCCCCAGAATTTGTCCCCCCGGGCAATCTGCTATATAGTACATTGACCCCCTGGCGAAGAGTACTATATAACAGGTTGACTCCCCGGGAAGAGTACTACCTCGGCAATGATTATGTGAGAGCCGATATGTAGGTAGGACTCTTCAACATCTGGACGCACGCATCCGACAACACGCACCGCTACACCTTATTCCACAACACGCACGATCCACTCGACCACGGAGGGGACGTCCAGCAAAGAATGCTGAGCTACCTACTAGACACTGCAAGATTAAACCAGCACGTGTCTTTTCCGACCTGTATTTCCAGAGGCAACTTGAAGTCCTGCCTCGACGTTGTCATCTCCAACGTACCAGAAGAAGACCTATCTGTCACATCGTATCCCCCTGTCGGAGCGTCAGATCATGTACTCATCGGAGGAAATGTGTCCCTTGCATGCCCACCACAAGCACCAACACCCCAGCAAAACGTCGAAGCTTGGCGCTGGAACTGGGACCCTGATCGCGTCGTCGCACTGAAAGAAGCCCTGAGCTCAATGCAGCTTTTGCCACCAGCTGAGGAAATCCCGCAGTTATCAATGACAGACCTCTGGTCGCATTGGCATGACTCGCTTATCAACACAGCACACTTGTACTGTACTAACTTCGCACCACGACGTACACACCAGACATGCCCAGGTCGGCGACCATGGATGACTCAACCGCTTCTTTGCAGCATTAAAGGGGAAGTATACCCTAAAATCAAATTTTCACCAGTTGTAGTCTTCTGGGTGCTGAGTCGAATGGTCTTGGTCCGAGAAAGCTGCGACGCTCCCTTCCTACTTGAATCCCAATCGAACTCGCGCACTTCCACCGAAACTGGGTGACTGCGCCCTACTAGATGGGGATTTGTATGCAAAATGTCACTAAAAGCGCCATTTCGTTCTTATAAAAGCACGGATGACCGCGATTGGCCCATATGTTGTAGTCTTTTGGACGCTGAGTCGACTGGTTTTGGTCCGAAAAGGCTGCGATGCAGCGTTCCTCCTTTATTCCCAATCGAACATGGTTGAACAAGCGGTCACGTGCTCCTGGGTGCCCAAATCACCTGGTCACCGCGCCAGCAGGCGAGAACTTTCACACCAAGGTTCAACTCGAGTTCAACTCGAGTGACAGGACTGCACCCAAAAAAGGTCAAACAGGCTAGTAAGTTGTACCCTGCAGGCACGGTGACCAGCTGACTGGTGTACGCAGGAGCACGTGACCGCTTGTTCAACCATGTTCGATTGGGAATAAAGGAGGAACGCTGCATCGCAGCCTTTTCGAACCAAAACCAGTCGACTCAGCGTCCAAAAGACTACAACATATGGGCCAATCGCGGTCATCCGTGCTTTTATAAGAACGAAATGGCGCTTTTAGTGACATTTTGCATACAAATCCCCATCTAGTAGGGCGCAGTCACCCAGTTTCGGTGGAAGTGCGCGAGTTCGATTGGGATTCAAGTAGGAAGGGAGCGTCTCAGCTTCCTCGGACCAAGACCATTCGACTCAGCACCCCGAAGACTACAACTGGTGAAAATTTGATTTTAGGGTATACTTCCCCTTTAAACTCAAGCATCAGCTCTACCGTCAGTATCTCAGAACTCGCAGCGCGGAGAACTGGCTCACATTCGTTACTCAACGCAATAGGACCACAACACTACTGAGAGAAGCTAAATCCGCCTTCGTATCCACTACCGCGCAAGGCGACGTAACTGGTGTCCCGCAGCGAAACCTGTACAAGTTAATGAAATCACTGCGGTCGTCCCCGAAAAAGGAGCTTCCACCTATTACAGCGAACGAAACAGTGGCTAGATCAGATGGAGAAAAGGCGGAAGCGTTTAACAATTTTTTCATTTCGGAAAGCCAGAAGTCCGTCTCCGGACCAACTGAAGCCGTGCCAGAGATTGGCGTGTCGCGCATCATCGGAAGCGAACTGAAGGAAATCATCACCACCCAGGAGGAGGTCAGAAAACTCCTTTCCGCTCTTGATTTCCGGAAGTCGGCCGGGTACGATGGCATCCCGACGAAATTGCTCAAGATCACTGCAGACGAAATATCGTGCTCCCTCGCAACACTTTTCAACGAGTCCTTCTCGCGAGGCGAGCAGCCACAGGACTGGCGCGACGCCACTATCAGTCCTCTACACAAGAAAGCCTCTCGTGCAGAGGTCACCAATTATAGGCCAATCTCGCTCCTAAGCGTTGTCAGCAAGGTTCAGGAGAGGATTGTTCACCAACGCCTCTACACCCACATTGAGCCCCACCTACCGGCCGACCAATCTGGATTTCGATCTAAGGATAGTACTGAACTACAGCTCTCCCGCCTAGTGCATGAGATTTCCGCCAGCCGAGATTCCGGTCAGGCAGTGTCAGCATGCTTCTTTGACTTATCAAAGGCTTTTGACCGAGTCTGGCATGCTGGCCTCCTGGCCAAACTCGAGCACCTTGGTGTCCGTGGCATTGCCCTTACCTGGCTCACAAGCTACCTGACTCGCCGCCGACAACGCGTCAAGGTTGGCTCCGCTTTGTCATCATGGAAATCCATTCCAGCTGGAGTACCCCAGGGCTCTGTCCTGGGGCCTCTTCTTTTCCTGGTGTACACGATCGACCTCCCCCCAGCATGTACAAACTCTCACACTAAATGCAGCCAGTTCGCCGATGACACGGCACTCATCGCGACGCATTACACGAGGGAGTTGTCAGCTGCATTCCTCCAACGTGCCGTGGACGCAGCAGGACGATGGTTGAAGGATTGGCATCTCCTCGTCAACACCACGAAAACCGTCGTCCTTTCCTTCCAACCCCAACACACCATCCACATCACGCTCCACTCGACTCGGCTGCAGCAGGTCCACCAACATAGGCACCTTGGTGTTACACTCCAAGACGATTTGCGATGGACCCAACACATCATAGAAACCACCAACAAAGCCAAAAAACTACTACACCAACTCCACAAGACACGTGGCACAATGAACGCTTCCAGCCTATTGTTAATATACACAACCTACATCCGACCCATTCTCGAATATGGCAGCCTTGCCCTCTCCAACACCACACAGCAACAGCGGGACACACTGGAGAGAATTCAACGCCGTGCTATACGCATCTGCCTTCGGATTCCCCTCTTTGCACCAGTTCACCACAGCTCCCTCCTCCATCACGCAAAGCTCCCCACCCTTAGCTCACGACTCCTTGTTAAACAAGCCCTACTAGCATGGGACATCCACCACCAAACCTCCCCACCACACCTGCAACAACCACATCTTGCACCACAACGTCAACACCAACCATACACCCTTCGACAGACAAGGACCTACTCTATCGGACACGCACACACGAACAGGCACCGAGATTCCCCCATCAACAGTGCCCTCACCCTCTACAACTCACTCCCTATCGACATCACAACCCAACCTCGTAGAAATTCTTTCCGAAACAATGCATCCAGTCTTCTTTTGAGCAGTACCTGCTCCTGCTCCGCGCATCCCCCTGGTTTCTGATATCTCGAACGTGTACTTAACTATCTCGATCACCCCTGCTAACGTTATTGCCCCCGCTTGTTTTTCAAGATCCATTGCTTCTTGCCTCCCGGTTAATTTCCATCTAGCTGTTTCTGGCTAGTACCAGTTCTATCGCACTTATTAATCATCCTTATTGGCGTCACGCCATCGTGGAATAAAGGAATAATAATAATAAAGAATCATCCTGGTACAAGATGGTCTAACGCAGCGGCATCAACACCAAGCAACATCTAGACCACCAGAAAAACAACCGGACTGACACGACACCTACTGGCAGGAACCGCATCAACTAGAACTTAGAGTAGAGTAGAAGAATGACAAGATCGGCAACGACGGCGATGGCAGCGACTAAAGCACAGACGTGAGGCACTTGAGCTGTTCAGCGACTATCGTGAGGCACTTGAGCTGTTCAGCGACACCAGTGTCGTCGTTACGTGTAATGGAGCTCGGTACCTGGGGGCGGCCATCGGCTCAGCTGATTTCAAGGAGAACTTTGTATCAACTAAGGTCCGGGAGTGGGCTGATGAGCTAACTCGGTTGGCTGATTTCGCTCGCTCGCAGCCCCAGGCAGCATATTATGCATATGTCTCGGGCTTGAGAAGTCGCTGGGCTTTCCTATGCCGCGTTCAGTCTATTTCTCCGTCCCAGTTCCAGCCACTGGAGGACGTGATAACCACGAAGCTTATACCAGCAATGACGGGTCGGCCACCGCCTGGCACAGTGTTGAGGGAAGTACTAGCAATGCCCTGTCGTTTGGGTGGCCTGGGCCTGGTCAGCCCGATGACTTTGTGCGCCCAGTATGAGTCGTCTGTCGCCATCACAGCATCTCTCTCCCGGCGTATCGTGGATCGTGTTTCTGATATTGGGAATTCTCTGATTGGCATCCAGCGGGAGAAGGCGAAGAGGAAGAAGGAGGTGCGTCATAGCCAGGCGGAGTCGGCACGGCGTATCAGCAATGACGCGTCGGACGCCTTGCGACACACCATTGTCCTCGCCCGTGAACCTGGCGCCTCGAGTTGGCTGACTTGCCGTCCATTGAAAAAGTATGGCTTTTCACTGAGCAAAGCTGAGTTCATGGACGGCTTGTGCCTCCGTTATGGTTGGATGCCGCCGAGGTTACCAACTCATTGCTCTTGTGGACGGGACAATGGTATTGACCATGCCTTGTCATGTCCCCTTGGTGGGTTTACCATTATCCGCCATAATGAGATCCGGGATGTGACAGCCTCCCTCCTTCAAGAGACCTGTCACAATGTTTCCATTGAGCCACTGCTGCAGCCACTCACTGGAGAGAGAATGAGATACAGGTCTGCTATTGTGGAGGAGCATGCGCGGCTTGATGTAGCGGTCAGTGGTTTGTGGGGCAGTCGTTTTGAGCGTACTTTACTTGATATACGGGTTTTTAATCCTCATGCACGCTCAAATCGATCTGCACCACACACCACTGTCTATCGGCGTCATGAAAAAGAAAAGCGACGATGTTATGAAGAGAGAGTGAGAGAGGTGGAGCATGCGACGTTCATGCCTGTTGTGCTGTCGGCAAGTGGTGGCATGGGAAGAGCGGCGACATCACTCTATCGCCGAATCGCGTTATTGAGAGCGGAAAGGAGGAAGGAGCAGTACTCCCACGTAATATCTTACATCAGATGCCGTCTCTCATTTGCCCTGTTGCGATCATGCATCATGTGTTTGCGGGGTTCACGGGGTCTTTTCCGTGAGCGATCGGTTCGGCACCCGGAGTCTGCTGAGCTGGTTGTTGCTGAGGCCCAGGTTGCTCGCATGTGAGAATCTATAAATTGCAGCAGATTATTTTTATTATAAATACTGGACATGGATATTGAATTAAACTGTACTCAGTGACTTTTTACATTTTACAGGCTACGTTTTATTGTTATTATTATTATTATTATTTAAATAACCGACGAGGAGACAACAGTCGTAAAATAGCAATGAAAAATATCAATTGTGCACTCATAATCATGTATAAACAATTAAAATGAAACAATTCCAGAACGTTTTCGTGTGACCATCATCAGTGGAACATCGTCACATAGTAAGAATCACTAAAACAACCAGTTATATAGCTAGAGTAACATGAAAAGAAGCGTGAGAATGCAGCACAGCTAGCGGTTATGCATAACGCGTGTAGTGTGAACCTTTGCAGTGTATCTGAGAATGGTAGCAGTAGATGAATGTGGCAGCTGTGAGTGCGTGTGAACAAAAACTGGTGAGTGCGTATTATTTAAAAAGTGTGAGTGCTACAACATTTTCTTTTTGCTTGCATAGAACAGGGTCACGTGTGCGAATATATACAGCTTCCAACACCTGCAACTGCTTAAAGAAACGCGCGCGACAAATAACACTAAACCAGGAATCGTCAAACAACTTACGACAATCCGGACTGGACACCAAATGCTTGTAGATGGCAGACTTGCTCTTGTCGATGTCGAACTCCTCCTCGTCCGTATCACTCTCATCCTCCACTTCCCGTTCCTGCTCACCCTTACTTTCCTCCTGACCATCCTGTTCATCCCCATCATCATCCTCCATCTCCATCTCCTCATGCCATCGCTTCTTTCTCCTTGACGTGTTCACTGCTGCGCCCGTACTTTCACCTGCCACTACTGGTTCCGCCTTCTCCATTTTTCTCAGTCGTGTCTCCGCTAGTCTCTGGCTTCTCCTCAGATTCGTTTTTCCTCCATTTTCATTTCGTTCTCCTGGTGATCTTTCCGTTACCGCCATCGGGTTTGTTAATGAACGGTCGTCCGGTGGTCTCCCATGCCGTGTTGTTGTCGTCAAGAGTGACACCAGATTCGTGTGTTGCGCTACTGTTGAGTCCGGTGTTGTATCCGTTTCTGGTTGTGTTGTAATACTGACAGGCGTAGTAGTAGGCAACGGGTGTTTTCTCGGCCTCCCACGCTTTGGCCTGCCTGCCCTGGCCGCTTTTGACATTCACTGCATACGAGGAGGAGTTCGACATCGACAAGAGCAAGTCTGCCATCTACAAGCATTTGGTGTCCAGTCCGGATTGTCGTAAGTTGTTTGACGATTCCTGGTTTAGTGTTATTTGTCGCGCGCGTTTCTTTAAGCAGTTGCAGGTGTTGGAAGCTGTATATATTCGCACACGTGACCCTGTTCTATGCAAGCAAAAAGAAAATGTTGTAGCACTCACACTTTTTAAATAATACGCACTCACCAGTTTTTGTTCACACGCACTCACAGCTGCCACATTCATCTACTGCTACCATTCTCAGATACACTGCAAAGGTTCACACTACACGCGTTATGCATAACCGCTAGCTGTGCTGCATTCTCACGCTTCTTTTCATGTTACTCTAGCTATATAACTGGTTGTTTTAGTGATTCTTACTATGTGACGATGTTCCACTGATGATGGTCACACGAAAACGTTCTGGAATTGTTTCATTTTAATTGTTTATACATGATTATGAGTGCACAATTGATATTTTTCATTGCTATTATTATTATTGTAAAGCTTTCCTTTTGAAAAAAAAAAAAAAAAAACTAAAGCACAGACAGAGGCAACGGCTAGGGTCCACTCGACTAGCCATGTGATATCGGATGTGTCCACCGCACATGCTGATTGTTCTGATCAGGGAGTCGTAAATACCACGGTATTTTACGACTCCCTGGTTCTGATGTTAGTTCTGATAAGTATGAGTCGCCCATTGCTAGTCATTTGTTTGAGCATCCTGATTGTCGTGCTGTGTATTCAGATGATTGTTTTTCGATTGTGTCACGTGTACGCAGTGCTAGATTGTTGTTGTTGTATACTTTATTTATAGTGGAAATCAAAACAGGCAAAATGCCTAATAACATTGGACCCACTGTGAATAACATGTTAAAGGATATTGTGGAAAAGTAGATACAAGAGAAAAAGAGAAAGGAAAAAAAAACGGAAGGTTGGTTGCAACGAGCAGATATCAATCCAGTGAGCATTGGAAAACCTATGTCGCTGATAATAATTATATACTGCAAGGCTTGAGATTTAAAATCCAAATACCTATTTGAACATTTTGCTGCTGGTGGCAATCTATTCCACATAATGGCTCCAGCGTGCGTTAGGCGCTGAGCAGAACGAGCAGTGCTAGCAGGGGGGACCACAAGCAAGTTGCTTTGGCCTCCCCGAGTGCGAGTTGAGGGCACAACAGCAAAAAGGACTGAAATAGGGTGCTACATGCATCATGCAAACATCGCCAGATGAAACAAAACATATTCAAGTGCACAGAAACCTGTATACATGCATTCGATTTAGCAGGGGAGCAGTACTGGTCCACGGTGGTGACTTGCAGACTGCCCGAGCGGCACGTTTGAACAGCCTATGTAGCCGTTGTTCCTGGGCAACTGTCAAATACGGGTAGTAACTAATAGAAGCATACAAAAATTCAGGCAAAATGATAGATCTGAAGTAGGTGAGTCGGCATGGATATGGCAGCGAGGAAGCATGTCGCAGCAGGACAGCAATTTTGCCGGCAACACGACGAGCAACATGGTCCACCATTGTGGTCCAACTCATGTCCGAGTCAAAATGCAGGCCAAGGTATTTCAACTATTTGGCAGATGTGACTACTGTATAGGACTTGTGAATTGCATACAACATAGTCATTGATGTCGAGGGCTGCAGCTAGAGACTATGGTGTGGTATGGGGAGTATCTGCGTCTCAGTCCACGTTTCTTCAACCAAGTGGCCAGGTACTGAACTGCTGCAGTGAGGCGCTGCATTGGGAGACAACTTCTGCAAGTTCTGGCTGTGGACTGCTCGGCTCGCACGCAGCGAGATGACATCAGCAAACTGAATAGTGGTGACGTCATGAGGGGCAAGGTCGCCGGCAATATCCCTCACTGCTCACAATGAGTCACATACAGAACGAAGAGCAAAGGTCCGAGAACTGACCCTTGAGGAACCCCGGACTGGCTGTCATAAGTTAGTTGTACTTCTGGTTTTTCCTGTCTCCACGTATTGCCGGCGATACATCACGTAGTCTGAAAACCATTGCAAAGCAGTGCTAGTGAGACCCAGTTCAAAGAGGTCCTCAACCAGAATGCTATGCTTTACCTTGTCGAAGGCTTTAGACATGTCGACAAATGCTACTCCTGTGTGCTGCCCAGCGGCTTGTGCTTCATTGATGTTCTCTACAGCTAGCGCTAAGGCATCTGCTGTGGAATGCTAGTGTCTGTAACCATGGTAACCAAACTGACTAGTAGGCAAGATATTGTTCGTGTTGAGGTACTGCAGAAGCTGCTTATAAACAATACGGTTGTTGTTGTTGTTGTTGTTGTTGTAGAAGTTTATTTAACGTCGCACCACAAACAGGCGATTTCGCCTCCTTTGATACATGTGGACGACAGAAGGAATGAGAGAGAGGGGGGGGGACAGAAGTATGGAGAGAGGAAGGGTAGAAATAAATAAGCAATCAACCTCAGGGCTACACCAAAGCAAAAACGGAATGGGAACATACTATATACAAAATAGCTTCATACATATTATTGCAAAACACGTTTACTATTCTTCAGTCCGCTATACCACAGAAACACACTAGCCGAAAAGCATTTAAACGGAGCCATGATGCGCTTTTAGCAGGGCACAGAACTGAAGGTGGCTGGGCTCGGAACGGAGATCAGGCGGGAGCTGGTTCCACAGGACTGCGCCGATGAACTGCATGGTCGCTCGACCCGCAGGTCCGGGCCAAAATGGTACTCGAACGAGGTGATGTGATGCTCCCCGAGTGCGGTCACCAGTAACTCTCACGAAGAAGCTGGTGAAGAGAGAGCTAGCTCGGGAGAACAGACAACGGTCAAGCATTTTCGACACTATCGGCAATAGGGAGACTGGTCGGTAATTCTTGGGTTGGCTGGGGTCTCCAGCCTTGAACAGAGGCCGTATCTTACCCACCTTCATTGCCGCAGGAAACTGTCCTTCTCTCAATGACTTATTAAATAGTAGCGTGAGTGACGGTGCCAGGATGTCAGCATGCATCTGGAGGAGACTTGCTGGAATATCATCACTCCCAGTGGCTTTTCTGGTGTCCAACTGTACCAACATTTTCCGGGTAGTTGCAATGGAGACTGGCGAGAATTCCGAGAAGTCCACCGCAGGTGGAGGCCCAAGGGGTAGGCGTAGCCGTGCAGGGCGAACTGGATCTTCCACAACTTTCGAAACTGAAGCGTCTCGAATCGCATCCACCGTGCACTGTGGATCCCTGTACGTCGACTGTTTGAATGTCAACTCCTTGATTATTTTCCAAGTCTCTCTGGCATTTCCAGTACATTGCTGAAATTTGGAGTTGTAGAATTCCTGTTTCCTGGTCCTATTGTACAGTCCATTCATAAAAAAATGGGTCCTGGCTCTGGCGAGCTCCCGTATTTGGCGATTTTTCGTGATTTCATCGTACACAGTGCAGTGCTGCGAACTTTGAAATTTGAAAAAGGGTCCAAAAAGGGTGCCTGAACTGGGGTTCGAACCGCAGAATGCACTGTTGCAGGCGGGGTCAAACGGCCTGGATTTTGATGGTTTTTCCCAATTCAGTGCTTTTGGGGCAAAACCTGGCCGAAATCCTATTCTTGCTATGGCTTGCTTTTTGGACAAAAAACTTCAGAAACATAATTGGAAGAGGATTCCATATGGGATTGCAGAAAAAAATTCTAAAAAAACTCAACGTTTGACCCATTTATGGCCAAAAGCTAGAAGTTCATTTTTTTCTGAATGGACTGTAGCTAGTTGCCGGTTACTGAATGTTTTGGAAGCCGTATACATCCACACAAAGAAACCCAACCTTTGCAAGCAGAAACAAATTAAATTCACACTTACTATTAGGTAGGTCGTCAAAACCTCGTTAGTTACATGTATGTCCAGTGGTTGTCTCTTGTTGTCGCACTACATGTCACGCTTATTGAGTTTTCTCGCACTTGCACCTTTGTGTCATTATTGCAATTTTCGCGGTTTACTTTAGCTATCTTCTTCTTTGCGCTGTTTTACCACCTCCTTACTGTATTTAATCCACTGTTCCCCTTCCTTTTCCCTTGCCTGTATTTCACCTGACGAGAAGGCTTGAAAGTATTTACTCGTGTAGACTGTTGTAACCTCAACACACATGCAGCTGCACGTGCACGCGCCAAATCTCTGAAGCAGACATGAATATTTATCTTCGTTTTGATTGCTTTGTATTGTGTTACGCAAGTTTTCTCTTATGCATCACCATTTTCACCAGGCACAGTACCCCACAAAATAGGTCAACTCCCTTGACAATTGCATTCCTAAATGTTTGCAGTCTGCGACACAAGACACATGAAATTAAGGCACTCCTAGATAGCTCCCAGATCGACGTGATTGGCCTTGCAGAGACAAGGCTGGATGAGACTATCAGTAATGGAGAACTAGTCATCCCAGACTACTCCCTCGTGAGACTTGACCGTGGGCGCCCAGGAGGCGGCGTGGCATTCTACTATCGCTCATCTCTTGCTCTCCAACCTCGGCTGGACCTTGCGCAGGATGGCCTGGAAGCTCTTTGGTTACAGACAACGAATTCTGGGACAGCCCACCATGTATTTGCTTGTGTCTACCGCCCACCAACTGAGCCTATCAGCTTTTGGACCCGACTAGAGAGAGCGCTTAACGGAGCCTCACGGATAACCCCATCGATAACTCTCCTCGGCGATTTCAACACGAATGCCAGACCGCCTGGTATTGATACCAGCAGGACACACTATCAAACTCGCCATCTATTTGACTTGGCAGGTGCATATGGTCTGGCAAACCACGTGGATAGTGCCACGCGCGTGACGCCTGACTGCCCCCAAGGTACCGTAATCGACCTAATCCTAGCCCGCCGCGCCCCGAAACAGTAGCGATGTGCCATGTCATTCAGTGCACGATCAGTGACCACTTTGCAGTTCTTGCCAAGCTGGACATTTCCGTGCCCAAGCAAGCCGGCTACATCCACCCGAAATCTCCGCAGCATCAATATTTTTTTATTATTATTATTTTTTTTACTATGTTCACATTCCCAGCTCGAAAATAATAAAGAAAGACAATGATACTGAGACTAGGACGAACGTGACAACTATTGAGCAGGGGCTGCACCGAGACGCAGCAGTGATGGTGGGGCATTGATGGCTCTGCCGACCTGAGGTCTCGGCATCACGGCCAAAAACACGCACCAAAAACAAAAGATGGAGCTCTACGAGTCAGCAAAATGAAAAGAAAGGAAGGGTTAACACCAGCGAGTGTGCGGGAGAAACTGTGAGAATTACAAGGTGTTTGCGCCGGTATTCTCACTCACAACACAGAGTCTGAGGTTTATAGAATATTATCACTAGGAGAAGACTGTATCCATTGCAAACTGATTGCAATACTTCAAAAAGGCTAGCTACTACCTGGTAGTAACAGAAACAGCCAAAGAGAAAGAAAACCACAACTGCACCCGCAAGCTCTTTCCTTGCACTAACCTACAAATACATCAAAATCAAGCAGCAAAATGCAAATCCGCACGCGTGTTTGCCGGAACTGAACTTCCGTAGCGCAGCTGATCATTGCGGCTGCACGGGACGACCATCCCACCACAGTAGGGCAAAGAACTATGCATGGAACTAGCAAAGAATGCATGCAGCAGTTATGAATAGGGACATCAACAAGACACAACACACAGTAGTCATGAGCAGGCTGAGGTAACTGAGGGCCGGGGAACAGTACAGACATGTGCACAACAGCACCTAGGTTTACTACTACCCAAGGTTATTCATGTCTTGGTCTAAACTGAGCAAGTTACTAGTGGAGATCTGTGGGGTGACTTGGTCGTACCAACATCCTCCCCCCGGTGACGTCTTCAAGCGTCACCCTCATTCAGAACGTCCAGCACACAGATCTTTGACACCGGCCTGCGGTATGTCCCGGACGCTGTCTTCTTCGCGTGGTGTAGCTGCTCCGGGCTTTTCAACTGGCCACTCCGACTCTGGGTGTCTCAGGAAGTCAGGTCCCTTCAGCCATTTCTCAGCCAATCCGCTGTCGTTACGTGGACGGGTTGCTGCATCAGCTGGGTTCTCATCGGTCGGCACCCAGCGCCACTGGCTTACATCGGTCACTTCCGTAATCTCTCCAACCCGATGAGCCACGAACGGCTTGAAACGTCGGGCATCGGCCTGTATCCACCGTAGCGCTGTTACGGAGTCAGTCCACAAAGTGACGCTGTCGATGCTGATGTCATGTTCGGACTTGATCGTCTCGGTCATGCGGCTGGCCATGACAGCTGCTTGTAGCTCAAGTCTTGGAATGGAGAGTGGTTTTAATGGCGCTACACGTGTTTTTCCCAGCACGAAAGCGACCTGGGCACTCCCGTCGGCGAAGGTGACTCTGAGGTAGGCTGCAGCCGCAAAGGCCGATTCGCTGGCGTCTCCAAAGACGTGTAGTTGAACTTGGGCTCTCTTGGTCATATCTTCACTGTAGGGGCGTGGCACAGACAGCTCGCTCAGCCTGAGTAGCATTTGCCACCACTCTTTCCAGCGTGTCACGAGGTCATCCGGTAGCGGCTGGTCCCAGCTGACTCCGGTGCGCCATATCCGCTGGAGAAGTACCTTTGCTGATACCGTGTGAAACGCGAGGTAGCCAAGCGGATCAAATACTGACATGCACATGCGTAGCACATGTCGCTTTGTCGGCTGCGTCACTTCTGCTTCTTGTGTCACCAGTCGTGCACTTAGCTTGAAGCTGAAGATGTCCTCCCGCGGGATCCATTTGAGGCCAAGGGTCTTCTCGGTCGGGGTGGCCGTTTCACCGCTGTCGATCGTGAGAGCGCTGTCGGACCTGAGCTCGGGTGGCACGCTTGCTAGGACCTCTGACGAGTTGCTTACCCAGCTACGAATGGTGAACCCGCCGGCTTTGTGGATCTTGACGACTTGAAGCGCTCTGGCGACAGCTGTCTCCACTGTTGGCGTTGAATCGAAGTAGTCGTCCATGTAGTGCTTGCGGTTGATTTCGTAGACAGCTTCTTCGTGGTTGTCCCTGAACTCCTCAGCATTCCTCCGCATCACGAACTGGGCCGAGGCAGGCGAGCATACCGCTCCGAACGTCATCGCCTTCATTTGGTACGCGTCCGGCTCTCTGTCACGTTTCATGCCTCGCCAAAGGAAGCGTTGGGATGGTTGATCTTCTTCCCGAATCTGTACCTGGTGGAACATCTGCTGTATATCGCCGCCGAAGGCAATACGGTGCTCCCTGAACTTGAATAGAACGCCGGTGAGAGAATTCAGCAGATCCGGACCCGGAACCAGGGCGTCGTTTAGGCTCACGCCGTTGCTTGAGGCTGCCGCGTCGAAGACTAGTCGCAGCTTCCCTGGTTTGTTCGGGTTCGTGACACCAAAGTGCGGCTGGTACCACTTGCGCTCGTGGAATGCTGTCTCCTCTTCTGGTGTCAGCTTGAAGGCATAACCGGCAGCCAGGTACTGTTCGATCTTACTGCAGTACGCGTCAGCGAAGACTTGATCCCTGTCCATCTTTCGCTCGATGGAGAACAGCCGCCGGAGGGCCATGGGCTTGCTCTCTGGTAGGAGTATGCCACTCTCTCTCCACAGGAGTCCGGTTTCCCAGCGGTCTTCGACTCGTCTGGTGGTCGAGTCCATGATCCTCTCAGCTCGCGCTTCCTGTCGGGACCGGATCTTAGTGCTGGTGACCTTGACACCAAACGAGTCTGTGGTGAAGAAAGACTTGACGAGCAGATGTAGGTCGTCATCGAAGCAGCCATCTTTGATTTGCGCTGACAGGCTGCTGTGTGCGTTTTCGGTGCTGAGATCATCGACTCTGCCGTGGATTGCCCAGCCTAGCTTGCACCGCGTGGCTACCGGCGATCCGGGCGGTCCCTCGACCCACTCTCGGGGCATGATCAGGTCACAATTGTCCTGCCCGATGAGCATTCTGGGCTTCTGCATATCCTCCACTGTCAGATCAGCGTCTCGGAGGTGTTTCCAGTGCTGGCAGGTGCTGTTGACGTCGAGGTCTTGCTTGGGTAGATCCAGTGTAACGGTTCGTACATCGTTCAGGTAGAACTCCTGCCCGCTTCCGAACACCGAAACCTCCACCTTCCTGGAGTTGTTGTCAGTCTGGCTGGTGTCGTCCGTCCAGGTCAGTGTCAGCGGGCAGTGCGTCCCCTTGGCGCCGATCTCCTTGGCTAGGCTAGCGTCAAGCAACGTGACTGTAGATGCTTCGTCGAGCAGAGCGAACGTGTGTACCGTCCCCTTCGCGCCTGTGACGTTGATGGGTACTGTGCGCAGCATCACCCTCCCACTGGTAGGTCGTCGAGTTGCGTTGCACGGCGCTGGCTGGTCCCCCGTCCTCTCCTGCGTGCTCGGTTGCGGCAGATGGAGGAGTCGGTGGTGTAGCCTTTCGCACCCGTCACGTCCGCACCGTGCTTTCTTCGGGCAGTCCCTGACTTGGTGTCCACAGCCAAAACAGACGAAGCAGCGGTTCTCATTCTTGATCCACTTCCACCTGTCCTTGACTAGGGCCTTCTTCAAGGTGTTGCAGTTGGCAGCGGAGTGTCCGGCTTTCTTGCAGAAACCGCATTGTTCTTCTCGTGCGGTGAAGGTGTTCCCACGGAGGCCGCCTGGTCGCCTGCCAGATGGCGGCTTTTCAGCTCTGTCAGTGGCGGTGAGTCTTCTGACGTGGCTGATAGCGTCCGCTCGTTGTGATAGCCATTCGGAGAGTGTTGCCAGGGTCACTCCGGTCTGTTGGATATGGACGAACTCCCCCCATTGCCGCTTCAGGCTGTTGGGAAGTTTCATGATCACTTCCTGCCGCAGGGTGGGATTTGTGAGATGTCCGGTATCGTTCATGAGCTGCATTGTTGCGACGAGGTTGCCGACCGCATTTGCCGTGTCGATGAGGGCCTCGAAGTCCTCTTCTCCAGCTGGCTTCAGTTTCTTGACGCCGTCAATTATGGTCTGTATCACCTGCTCTGGCTGCCCGAACCGCATTTCCAGAGTCTGCATGACACGATCGACGTTATCAGGTACGATGAGCATGGCTTTGACGGTGTCCTTAGCCTTCCCTTTGAGGGCTTTCTGTAGCCTGGCCATATTCTCCGCATTGGAGAATTTGCATTCACTCGTCGATGACGTGAACATATGGCGGAACATCGGCCAGGACGCCGGGTCGCCGTTAAACTCTGGGAGGTCCTTTGCGGTGGACTGTCGGGCGACTATCTTGTGAAGGTCGCTGCCAGTATCTTGGGAGCCATGTCTCTGCGTGGCTGTCGTCAGGTGTCCGGCCAAGGCTTCCGCAAGCTGGCTGACAGCTGTCACCACTGAAGTCTGAGCGGCCTGGGCCGGGGTGTGCTCTTCATCTGCAATTGGCTGGTCCCTAGCGCGCGCTGCGGGCGGCAGGTGTTGTGTCGGCTCAGCCTTGTCGCCAAGGGACTCCACATCCTCGGTATCTTTCGGGACGGGTTGGTGGTACTCAGCTGGAGTCCGGCGGTGGTATGACGATGACTTGTCCACAGACCTCGCTCCCCTGAGTTCTGCAGGTCGAGGCTCGTACTCGTGGACGGCGTGGAATAGAGCATCGTTACCAGGACTACTCGTGTCAGTCACGGTATCACGTCTCTGTTCGACTGCCCGGTCTGCAGGGCTACCTCGCGCTGCGCATTCCTCTAGGAACAGCTGGCGCCACTGGTCAGCTTTCCTTTGCTGCTGCTCCGCAGATTGCCTGGCTTGACTCAGGAGCTCACGTAGGTGATCCTTGTCACCCTCCGCGCGCGCAGCCTGCTCCTCGATCTCCTGGAGTTCTTCGCGTGACCGCTGTCTCTGGCAGGCCATCGCCTCGAACTCTACCTTGCGCTGCTCCGATACGCGCTTCATCTTGTCGAGTTCAGCCCGCAGTTCGGTGTTGCAATCATACAGGTCGCTGTTCTCAGCTTGAGCTGTGCTCTTGTGGAGGTCTAGCTCGCGACGTGTTCGCCGCAATTCAGACTGAAGGTGTTGCACGACAAGATCCTTCTCATGACTTTCGTCAGCGGACTGTTGTAAACTTTGCTGCAGGCAATCAATCATCCGGTGTGCGTGACTGAGTGCGTCTTCGTTGGCCTGTGGCTGTGCATTGTGTGCGGTTACAGCTGACTGCTCAGGGAGATTCACAGGTTCAGGACTACCCTGCAGTGCTTGGAGCGGTGATGGCGCTAGAGCTAGCGGTGTGGCATCTGCGCGTTCTGCCATGCTGTACGGAATGTGTGAAGAGGCACTAGTACCTTGCTCTACCTGCTCCGTGCGCTGTGTACCGGTACTTACTGAGTCTGACACTAAAACTGAGTTTTTGCCAACTCCTTGAAGTCGCTCTACTGTCCTACCGCTTGTAGAACGGGACTTGACTGTACGTGGGTCGCAGACACTATCTGCACTCAGGTCTATCAAGTCCGGGTCACTAGTTTGCCCTGACTGTACGGATTTAGCAGGGTACAACACGCTCACCTCATCGCTGCCATTTGCAGCTGTGGGCGCTTGCATTTCAGATCGTCGCTCTTCCTCGAACACTTCCTCTCTCATCGCGGGCGATGAAGACTTCGGTGTGCCAGAGCGTCTGGACGCCCTCTCGAGATTCAAGCTGGCCAGGTCAGCCTCCGCCTCTGCGACCCTCTTTCTCGCTTCTAGCAGGGCGCACCTTGCTTCCATCACTGATGGCGCACTTCCTGACGTGCGGCTTGATGCGAGCGACGGTGTCTGCCTGTTGAAGCTGGTTCTTGGACTGGTCGCACTCTCTTCGTCCTCAAACCCCAGTCGCCTGGGAGCAACTCCCTTGGTTGAACGAGCACTCGTTCTTTGTTCCTCCGCCATTCGCGATCCGGCTCGAAGGACCAATGTTTGCGCCGGTATTCTCACTCACAACACAGAGTCTGAGGTTTATAGAATATTATCACTAGGAGAAGACTGTATCCATTGCAAACTGATTGCAATACTTCAAAAAGGCTAGCTACTACCTGGTAGTAACAGAAACAGCCAAAGAGAAAGAAAACCACAACTGCACCCGCAAGCTCTTTCCTTGCACTAACCTACAAATACATCAAAATCAAGCAGCAAAATGCAAATCCGCACGCGTGTTTGCCGGAACTGAACTTCCGTAGCGCAGCTGATCATTGCGGCTGCACGGGACGACCATCCCACCACAGTAGGGCAAAGAACTATGCATGGAACTAGCAAAGAATGCATGCAGCAGTTATGAATAGGGACATCAACAAGACACAACACACAGTAGTCATGAGCAGGCTGAGGTAACTGAGGGCCGGGGAACAGTACAGACATGTGCACAACAGCACCTAGGTTTACTACTACCCAAGGTTATTCATGTCTTGGTCTAAACTGAGCAAGTTACTAGTGGAGATCTGTGGGGTGACTTGGTCGTACCAACACAAGGGCTGTTACTGAGAGGAGCATCATCATGGCTGATCATGGCGAGTCGGTTGTCTGAGCCAGTTGTGGTGCATAAATAGGGATAGAGGAGAACGACGAGAGCATCATCATAGCGAGTCGACTGCCCAGAGCCAGTTTGTGCTTCGCAGATGGCGATAAACATTAGTTTTGAATGCTTGCATTCCCTTGCTGTGGTGAGGCTGGGACAGAAGAGCGGCGGGGAGGGAGTTCCAGTCACTAATACTGCAGTGTGGGAACGAGCGCTTTAATGCCAGCGGGACAGATGCAAGCAGCTGGTGTTGGAGCTGGTGGTCATGGCCAATGACGCTACCGTGCTCGCTGCGAGTTCTGGGGCTGGATGAGGGGAAATGGCGCGGTGGCAAAACAGAGAGCAGCTGCGAAGGGCCAGGCAGGTAATGCAGCTTGTATAGGCAGGCAAGCGAGGCAACAGTACGACGGATGGCCAGGCTAGGTAATAGTGCACCTGGACCGATGATTCGCAGAGCACAGCGTTGGATATGATCCAGGCGTTGCAGGTAGCTGGGCGGAGCACCTATCCAGATGAGGGGGGCATACTCCATAACTGGTCGAACAAATGCCTTGTATACTGTGGTGCGGCCGGCTGGAGAGAGAATGTGCGCTGCACGGCGCAGGAAGCCCAGGCGTTGTTTGGCTCGAGTGGCAACCTTCCGGAGATGAGTGCTGAATGACAGCTTCGAGTCAAAGGTCACTCCAAGTAAAGAGAGAGCCTTCTCCTCAAGGACAGGAGTGCCGCCGAAGACAATGCGAGGCAAATTGATGGGGGTTCTGCGGAGAGTGGCGGTCATGGCTTGGGACTTCGACGGTTCGAAGGAGATGCGCCATCTGCGGCCCCACTGATGCAAGCGATCAACAGAAGTCTGGAGGCTCAATGCTGCGTCGGCTGGGGATGTGTCGAGGGATATCAGGCTGTACAAGGTAGTATCGTCGGCGTACGCCTCCAGGTGGGCTCCGGGTGACAGGGTCTCTGAGGCGTCGTTCACGTAAATCAGGAAGAGTGTAGGGCCGAGTATGCTCCCTTGGGGAACTCCTGCTGATATGGTATACAGCGATGAGGTTTGCCCGCCCACCAAGCATTGAATGGACCGTCCACCTAGGTAGGAAGAGAGCCAGGTATGCAGGGGGCCGCCAATGCCAAGATGGCGGACTTTGTGGAGGAGGCCAGCATGGGACACACGGTCGAATGCACCGGCAATATCCACGGCTAGAATACGTGCTGCACCGCCTCGGCCGACGGCTGTGATCCAGGCGTGGTGTAGAGCCTGTAGCGCATCTGAGGTCCCGAGGCGGCGACGAAACCTGAACTGGTGGGGTGTCAGGAGTTTGTAACGCTCAAGGTGATTCATGAGCTGACGATTGATAACGCTCTCCATGATCTTAGAGATTATGCTCAGCAGTGAAACTGGACGATAATTCCTTAGGGCGGATCGTGAAGATCGCTTGTGGATTGGAACCACGCTGGCAGTCTTCCACATTTGTGGCTGGACTCCGTGTTGGAAGCAAAGAGCAAAGAGCTGACACAGTGGCTTGGCAAGTTCTCTGGCGCATTCCTTCAAGACACGAGCGGAAATATCGTCGGGTCCAGTCGCCTTTGAGGCATCCAGGCGAGCTAAAAGCCGGTGGACTGCATCCGGGCGAAAGTGGACTGTCGTTAGTGCAGGTGCGTCAGCGAATGCCGTGTCCGGTAAGTCCATCGTGGTAAGGTCGCGGCCTTGCACACTGCACTTGTGGGAAAAGAAACGTGCGAAAGCCTCCGATTTCTCATAGCTTGTGGCCCTTTCGCAACCTTCACTATCAACGAGCAGGGGAATGTCAGTGTTCCGACCCTCGCCACAAGCGCACTTTAGCTTCGTCCACCATTCCTTCTCCTTCAGGGACCCATTCGACAAGCTATGTCTGAGGCTGTTCTCTTTGGAAACTCTAGATCTAGCGAGGACTGCGATAGCATTGTTTACAGAACGGGTAAACTCATGTTTCAGTGCAAAATCGTGAGGGTGCTTCCTCCAAGTGCGCCAGCGTTTGTCCTTCTCCTTCATGGCGGCTGCACACTCAGGTGTCCACCATTTCGGATCCGTTGACTTCACTGTCAGTGTCTTGGACGGAACGAACTGGGAAACGGCTTTCATGATTGTGGCAGTAACGTGCTCACACGAAGTTTCTGGGTTGGCAGTAATGACGGTTGACCAATCAACCTGGCGGAAAAAGGATCGGAGGCGGTTCCAGTCTGCCTTTTCATAGCGCCAGACAGTTCGTTGCACCGCCGCTTCATGGGTAGGAAGAACACCTGTGAAGTCCGAAAGAATTACAGCGTGGTCAGATCGACCAATAGGGGACATTATCTGCGTGGTCACTGGAGAGTTGAACTTGGACATCACCAGGTCGAGTGTGTTATCCCCGCGAGTAGGACTCTGAACGTGCTGCATGAGAAAGTGGGCTGTGCATGTGTCTTCGAGGGCTTCCCCCGCAGGTGTGGTCTTCGAGCTATGGAGCCAATTGCGGTTATGCACATTAAAATCACCGGCGAGTATGAGGTTGGCACCAAGTGCACGAGCAGAGGGAAGGATGTCATCGAGATGGTTAATGAGCGTAAGGTCACTGGGCCCCGTCGAACCTGGCCTGTAAGCAGCGCCCAAGACTATCTTTTGTCCAGGGGACAATTGAATGGATAGCCAAATGAGTTCGTGATGTGGAGAAAATAACTCATCAATTACCATGGCTGGGAGTGTAGATCTGATCCATACCGCCACTCCGCCACCGCGTGCTGTTCGATCCAGCCGGAAGGTGGTGTAGCCAGGGAATGTGGAGTCGGATGGTGGAACGGTTTCAGAGGAAAACTTTGTTTCCGTCACTACTGCTATGTCGGGATTATGCTGGTGCAGTGTGTGCTGGAACTCAGCTAGCTTGTTTCCTAAGCTAAATGCATTGGTGCAAAGGAGTCTGAGTGAACATTTAACGGTATTGTGATGAGTGACAGAACTAGGCATGGGTGTAAAAATGAAAGGTAAATGTGTATCAAAGCGGTAAGTTTCTGAAGTGACTTACTGCAGGACTTGTTGGCCACTCTCAGGAGATTTTCGTTTCCGTTTTTTCCGTTGCTTGGATCCAGTGGTGGTAGCACTCTGGTCCCGATCAGGTGTGACGCTATGGCGTGAACGCTTGGATCGGTTGACTTCCCACCCGCCAGAATCAGGATCATCGTCGCTATGGCCTCCCAGCTGTGGGCCTAAGGCTGTACATGCATCGCTGTCTGCCTTCTTGGCCTCCCTGTCGGAGTCGCAGGGCAAGTTAGACAGCTGCTGGTTCTCTGGCTTGGATAAGCTTTCGTTGTCGACCAATGATTCAGTATCAGCAGAAAGAGGCAACTCTTCAGACTCAGAGGAGCTGGAGTCGCTCTTGTCAGCTGCTGGGAGATTAGCCTGCTTAGACCTGGATGTTGGGCATTGTGATTGGGCTTTACTTTGCTGCTCTGTCTGGGCTGGGTTTGCGACCACATCAGACAGGAGTCGACGTGTGCGTTCAGTGTCTGTACATGTAGGTGACGTTGAATGCCGTGACTGCTGTGTACTACCGGTACTGGCAGTGGTACTGCGGGCCTCAGGGCAGTCCTTATATAAGCGACTTCCGAAATGACCTTACTGCTGCAAACTTGTATGCTTTTCCTGCTCAGGCTACCGTGGATGAAATGTGGCAAGACTGGCATTCAAAGTTTATAACTGCTCTGGATCGCCATGCTCCATTCACTTGCAAGCAAAGCCGGAAACGCCCAAGCGAACCACCGTGGTCGGACAGAGAGCTGTATCAGCTCACTATGCGGAAGAACAGGCTGCACAAGCGTTGGATATCGGACAAAACTTGCCAGCAGGCCCACTCAGCATTCAAAAAGGCCCGGTCCGCTGCATCAAATGCCTACAGGCGTAAACGGAACGAGTTCTTTCGAAACAAGTGCGCGGAGAACACGGGAAACCCCCGTCAGCTATGGTCCGTCATAAACTCCGTTACCGGTCGAAAGCGGACACATCAGGGGCCATCGTGTGGTGTGGAGGCGATTACGTCTGCTTTCGAGACTGTCGTCACCGACATCACTCGGCCATCCGAACTACTCCTGCCTGCGGGACCCCCTGCAGAGCATTCCCTAGTGTCCTTTCCACCCGTCACAGTGGGTGCTTTGGAGCGCTTGCTGCAGCAAGTCAACCCGGCCAAAGCTACTGGAAGTGATGAAATTCCGGGTCTCCTAATCAAGTATTGTGCTGATATATTAGCTTCATCTCTTACCACATTGTTTAATGCATCACTATCCAGCGGCGAAGTTCCACAGCAGTTCAAATTAGCTCACGTTGTTCCTCTCCACAAGTCTGGTGATCCCTCTGTTCCCAAAAATTTCCGACCGGTATCACTGCTACCGATACTGTCCAAAATCCTTGAGAAGGTCGTGCAGAAATCGTTGGTGGAACATGTCGCACGGATGAACATCTTGCCAGTGACCCAATTTGCGTTCCGTCATGGGCACTCTACGGAAGATGCTCTTGCCCTACTAACTGACAGAGTCGACACTGGGCGAGATGACGGTCTAGTTGTGGCAGCCTGCCTTCTAGATATGTCGAAAGCCTTCGACAAAGTCAAGCACAGCATTCTTATCCAGGACCTTTTTGACATTGGCGTTACTGGAGGAGCACTGACTTGGTTCAAACATTACCTGTCAAGTCGCCAACAGCAAGTGCGCACTAGTACCGGACTCGGCAGGGTTGTTACATGCACCTGCGGTGTTCATACCGGACTCGGCAGGGTTGTTACATGCACCTGCGGTGGTCCGGGGCCGCTGCTCTTCAGCATATACACTAGAGACGTACCGACTGTTACCTGCCCGACTATGTCAATCCAGTTTGCAGACGATATAGCCTTGACTTCCACCCGCCGCAGCGCTGACCTCGTTTCTTCTGAGCTCACAACAGCCGTCTCTAACCTAGCTCGCTGGCTAGCCTCCCGTGGTCTCATCCGCAACGCCACCAAGAGTCAGCTCCTTGTCTTTGCAGGATCCAATGGCCAGAGTCCCAACGTTGTGGTAAAGTGCGATGGCATACCCGTGCCAAGCGTCACCAGTGCCCGCTACCTTGGCATCATCTTGGATGTACGCATGTCATGGCAGCCTCAGGTCGATGCGAGCATCACGAAAGCCAATAAGAAAATTGGAACTCTGTGGCGGACACGAAAGTCGCTAACACTTGCTAGCCGTGTGCTGTTCTTCAAGGCAGCTATCATGCCGGATCTACTGTATGGGTCCGTTGCGTTTAGCCCAGGTCTCACTCAGGCCCAGACCGACCGGCTCCAAGTAGCACAAGACCGTGGGGCAAGAGCAGTTTATGGCCGGCCGGGGTTCTCTCGTGCCAGTGATCTCCTGGAACGCATGCAGGTGTTCAGGATTGGAGAAGTACATCGGCAGAAGGTCCTGGTCTTTGTCTGGAGGTGCATACACGCCAGTTCGAGTACATCCCTCCAGGAGCTCTTCGTACGCTGCGCGGATAGTAGGACGCGCCTGGATCTCGCCCTGGGGCTCCGTCTACCAGCCACACGAACCCGCGCCGGACGATCTCGCCCTGCCTTCCGAGCGAGGTAGTGCCCTTTGGAACGTCCTACCGGATGCAGTCAGAGTACTGTCGTCTCTCAGCAGCTTCAAAGCTGCCGTCGTACCGTATACCCTCCGATCTTCCTGATGTTATGATTAGAAACTTGTCCTGAGACAGCTTCCTGTCTGTGATTGATTTTCACTGTTTACCATTATTATTTGCCATGGCGACCCCCGTAAGTCCGTAACTGGCAGGGCAGGGTTGGGCCTTTTATCCTCCCGATGTTAGTAGCAAGTACTCTCGTTAGCAGTAACTGTCAGTACTTTGTTTGTTTGTTTATTTTATTTTATTTTTTATTTTAATTTTATTTTCTGTATTTATTCTCTTTACCAGGCGTGGGCCATCCCCTGGACTAACAAAATGGGTGCCTTATTATTATTTTTTACTGTTTCTGTTTTAATGACAGTCCACTGCACGCCTGAAAAAAGTACTTAGTTTATTAGGCGGGTTACAGAACTATCGACTTATCGTTCGCTGGCTTACTTGTAGTTTGATAACGCTTCGCTCTTCATTGAGATATCTACCATTCTCTCTTTTTTCTCCTTATTTTCTCCCCAACCCTCCTTCCCTGTAACATAATAACATATTCGCTGCCTTGTCATTCAGCATTTGTGCTCGTTTGGATTTGCGAATTCAAATAAAGTATACAAACAAACAAACAATAGAGCTGGGTGGTAGAATGCCTACGGGGCCTACAGGGCCATGCTTTCAGCACCTAGACCTGAACACAGAGAAGTGAGGATTCATTAGCCAAGAGGGCTATACAATCAAGACATCGATGAATACATGCGGTTGAGGTTACAACATAGACAACAACTTTCAAGATGCTCGGAATGAGCCTGAAGTGTGTCCTTTTATGAGTAGTAGTAGTAGTCATTTATTTCCGAAATAGGGTTGTCTTTTTGCTTTGACTCTTACTTCATGGTGTTGTGAATAAAACCGTTCTCAAGTAGTCAGCTACAATTCAGTACTACTACTATACAGTACTACAATTGTAGCAAGGCAGAGATACAAAAACTACCTCATAATGCTTCATACAGTACTAGCAAGGCAGGGATACAAAACTGACTACGTCATAATGCTTCATACAGTACTAGCAAGGCAGGGTACAAAACTGACTACGTCATAATGCTTCATACAGTACTACAACGTTGTACTTGGTATATACAGAAGCCTTGCTTGGTAGTTAAGGCCTAAGGGCTATAATCATAATAAGACATAATGCTCTCGGTTTGGGTCAGAAAGGAAGAACGGCTGCACATATTCAATCAGCCGCTGAATCCGCCGCAATCATTTTCCACAAGCTCCACCATCTTGTAGTGTTATATAAGACATAATCGATTCGCCAGTGGTTGCTCTCCATTGCAGCTTTGACTGCAGGGCTATGGCTGAATAGTGTACAGTGTATCATTATTCTTTATGTCCACGATAGCCCATGGCCAATAAGGAAGATAATATGATTCAAATCAGTCCAGAATCATATAAAATCAGTCTAGCAAGTAAGGAAACCCGCAACACATTGGAGGGGGATGGGGTTACGATGGGGTACAGTGTGAGCTACTACAGGAGCATATGGATGATAGAATGAGGGTAGACGCCATTGATTTAAACGCATGCTTGCTATTTGTTTCACGCAGGTTGGGGGGTAGTTGGTTGAAATTGTGAAGGGACAGGTTGATGGGTGAGTTGGTGTGTCGGTATGTGTGTGATGTTCTCAATGTGTATGTTCTCATGTGTCGTAGTGCATATGGCTGCTCTGTGATTGGTCGTGCAAGGTGAGGCTGTTGCAGGTGAAGGGGAGCGCGGATGTACTTGATGTTGTGGGCAAGAGTAACCTGTCGTAAGAGTTGCCAGGAGACTAATGTGGGGAGTTGGAGATGATGAAGAAGTGAGCTGTGATGGACTGGTGCAAAAAGGGGGATCCGCAAGCAGATAACGGGCTGCTCGTCGCTGAACGCGTTCTAATTGGTCCTTCTGTGTGCGGGTGGTGTTGGATAACACGAGACTGCCGTACTCTATAACCGGGCGAATGTAGGCGGTGTAGATTACGAGCAAACTGGGGGTGTTAAGTTGGCCTCGTGTTTTACGAAGTTGGTGAAGGAGTTTTTTGGATTTGTTTATTATGTGCGTGACATGTGAGTTCCATTGGAGGTTGTTTTGTAGTATGATGAGGGCAGACTCAGGCTCGCCAATGATATACCTCCAGCAATGACTAGTTCGCACCACCGCGGCACATATGAATTCGTTGCGTAAGTAACTTTTTTCTTTTTTCTTTGAGCGATCTATCCCGCATTGTAGTATCGTCGGGCGTGGACACTGGTTTGCAGGCCTGCACAGGACAACACAGAGACAAGGACTGAGCATGCATGGATTAGTGGCATAGTCTCCATGTCTTGCTTGTTGTTGTTTGTTATTGATTTTTATTTTACTTCGCAAGGCCAAACGGGCAATGGTGCCCAATTCTGTGGACACGAATTTCAAAGGGGAGAGAGAGAGAGAGAGAGAGAGAGAGAGAGAGAGAGAGAGAGAGAGAGAGAGAGAGAGAGAGAGAGAGAGAGAGAGAGAGAGAGAGAGAGAGAGAGAGGGAGGGAGGGAGGGAGGGAGGGAGGGAGGGAGGGAGGGAGGGAGGGAGGGAGGGAGGGAGGGAGGGAGGGAGGGAGAGAGAGAGAGAGAGAGAGAGAGAGAGAGAGAGAGAGAGAGAGAGAGAGAGAGAGAGAGAGAGAGAGAGAGAGAGAGAGAGAGAGAGAGAGAGAGAGAGAGAGAGAGAGAGCTTGCCTACGAGATGCATGTAAGTGGCACTGAGCAAGGCCAGTGCAATGTTTCGCTTACAGGTCAATGTTACCATGGTGACCAGTACAAAACTCCATAAATTATTTTAGAATGTGAGCTGATGGGTCACCAGCTGCAGGGATACATGGCCATATGGGGATGTAGGGCTGCAGGGATGCCACTTTTCTCTGAGCACATGTAGAGTCGTGAAGTCAAGCGAAGTCATGAAAATGTCATGGCTTCGCTTGACTTCATGACTACAATGTCATGTACTACTGAGTACCTCTACCTATGTACTAATGTATACATGAAGTCAGGCTGAAATACTGTGCCACTACCCATGTAACATGAAGACATCAGATTCACTGTATGCATGTTAGTCTATTTGGAGAAATCACACACATCAATAGTAGCAAAACGTGGAGCGGCCCATGATCCTGAGTCCCCGGGCTCCCCACCACCACCATTATTATACCGGCAGTAAGATACACTTACAGATGACGATAATGATTCAGTCTGAGCTGTTTCTCCGGTGCAAGCATGGTCGCACTTCGTTCTTGAAAACCTTGGCAAATTCCGTTTCAAGAGTTTCATGGCTGAACCAATCATCAGACAACGATCCCTAACTACCTAAGTTTGTGTACACCGCTCTGCTGAATCAGGCATTGAGCACTTTCGCAGAACCTAAGCCTATTCGCCTCTGTGCTGTCTTTCTGTATACACAAATTGGGCTTATACAAACGTTGGGTTCTAGCCTAGCCCGTTCTCATTTTTAGCGAAAAAGGCTTCTAAGACCTTCAACTGCAGACCACACCACGGCACAAAACAATGGAACAAGAACTGAAGACTTTCTCTTGCAAAACCTACATACAGCAACTAATTGACGTCCACCAGCAGTCAACACTCTCTCGCTCACTGCTAGCCTCACTGCTTGCCTAGGCATGATCATCGTTGTTGTCAACTCGCCGTTTGTTCCACTCAATGACTATGTGCTATATTTACCTGTACATGTGCTAGCTTCAGTGCGCTGTGCGCTGGGCCGCAATGCACTCAGAAGGAGCACATGACAACACTCTCTCACTTTCACGTTTTACCTAACTTACATCTTCAGGCTCATCCTCCTAACATTCATGAACCACAGCATTTTCAGCATTGTTATGTCGCCCCCTTCTTCTTCTCGATGATTTCCTTTATAACTGAACTTAGCGCTAATTCGTCGATGGTGCACTTATGGTACTTTACACGGTATAAAATAAGCCTTGTTTTGTTGCGGGAAGTATCTTGTTGGTTGACAGCACGTGACAAGAACAAAATTAATGCTAGTTTAAACGGACTAAGTATCAAGATGCTTTAATTAAGAAGACATCCAAGAACGAGCGAGGAATTCACGACTGACAGTACAATAACACAAAAAAAAACAGAACACTGAAACAACTCCCTAGTATACTGAGGGTCAGAACCAGGGCTAACACCCGTAGATCTACGGTTCAAATCAGGGAGTAGTAAAATACTGTATTTTACTACTCCCTGGTTCAAATGGTCGCAAGCCCGGGGCTCTGCCAACCATGGATGTTTGTAGTAAGGGGCACTGTTTCCGAACACGGTGTGTCCTCCGCCTTGTAACATGCTGTCAATCAACACATTTGTTATCATGAAAGTACAGTTTTAAGACTAAAAGTACATTTGTTATCATGAAAGTACAATTTTAAGACTAAAAGTAGTCCACATGTCGATGAGCTCAACTTCTCTTCAAAAAATAAAATAATGGAATTGGAGATGGATAGTTATTCCTCTTACAAGTGAAGGCTAGAAACTGCTTCTACTAGAGAACTCCTCATGCCTCAAGCTTTCTAAAAAGCCCAAGTTTGCCAACATTTCTCAAGGAAAACTAAAGTTATCATCAAAATGGGCTGTCCCCGGGGAAAATTGCGAAAAAAAATCGCAAAAAACGCGGGGAAAAACGCGGCATAATATGGCATAATTTGCGGTGAGTTTTCGGTAAATATGCGGTAAATATGCGGTGAATAACATTGATGTGCGGCAATTTTCAGTGAGTATGTAGTGAAATCAATCAGTTACAAGTCTCTGGTGTAAGCACTCGTCATATTTGAGTAAAAAGCCGCCACGATGACACGTTGCTGACCGAACAGTGCACTGTGTGTACGTGTAGTGCAACAAAAAAGTTCAAAAAACGAGGGAAAATCGCGGAAAACGCGGTCTTTTAAAAATCGCAAAAAACGCGGAAAAAAACGCGGCCGCGGAATCGCAATTTTCCCCGGGGACAGAAAATGGGTCGCGGGGTCTCACTGCGAATGAGAATTTGTCCACGCTAGTATTCCCAAAAATGTTCCGAGAATGATCCGCTCACCGCTACTCCCGGCTAGCCAGGGAGTAGGAAAATACCAAAAACCTACTCTCTGCTCCCGGCCAAATTATAATTTTTAGTACCGGTACAGTCATGTCAAATTGTCAAGTACTGTAGGTGCAGCCTCTACTCACAGCATATAGGTACCGTACATGTACATATACATGTAGCTGCAGAATTTCGAAGGCCAAGTCCAGAGATTGAGCCATAGGCGCTAGGGGTTGAAAAAGTGAATAGATCAGCTGCCAGATTTTCTTTTTTTAATCCTAACTGAGGTTTTAGTTATCACATGAATAGAACTCATCTCATTCTGCGCCCAAATATATAATGGATTCGAAAAATAATAGTAAAGTGAGGAAAGGACATGTCTGGGGTTGCAAACACCTATTCCAGCCGTACATGCAAACAAATCTCCTGTCCACTCCGATTCTCGGGGAAATCTGACGAAAAAAAAAGATATTTACATGGCCTAATGTAATAATTCACTAATAAAAGATTGAGGGTGTGTGTGGGGGGGGGGGGGACACCCTGTAATAGGGGTTATATCGGTTTTTCTTCAAGTATGCTGGCCTGCCATACTAGCCGTAGCAGATCACTAGCGGAGAGTAGACTATTATAAATCTGTAGGGGTGCATCCACCAGTGTGTAATGTTAGTAGCTTGCTCCGTAGCTCAAAGGTTAGGTCTATCTCACACTATCCCACACCGCTTCGGCGCGTATGAATCCGTTGCGTAAGTTCTTTGAGCGATCTATCCGGCATTGTAGTATCATTGGCCGTGAATATGTTTGCAGGCCTGCACAGGACAACACAGGGACAAGGACTGAGCATGGATTAGTGGCATCATTAGCTTGAGTTGAATAATTGATGGGAGTCATATCACTGAGGAAGACCAAGGTTTCATTCCACTGGATGAATGTATTGCATGAATGTACAGCCCCAGGCATAATTGTGACTGCATGCGGTCTAGCAGTATTTCTGCACTTTGACTTTGGGATCATACACACCGCCTTCGTTTCGCACAGGGTCATCAAACTGGTCAGATGTTTTTTTTTGGTATGCTGTAGTAAAATTCATAATGTCAGGAGGGTGAGCAGCAACTTTCAGTTTGTTTATTTGTGAAGTGAGAAGTACATTTATTTTGCACTTACAAATGCCGATAGTGATTCACCCTGAGTTGGTCCTCCGGTGCAATCATGGTCGCACTTCGTTCTCTGGGTAAACTGATGCGATGGACGGTCACAGCTCTATACACAGGCACGGACAACCACACAAACAGGTGAATACATGCACTGCTACCTCAATGCTGGAAAATATGAGTGGTATTGATCGAGGAACGGTAGCACCACGTTCGTGTTTTGCTTGGGCAAGGAAGAATGTTTCCAACCATGCTGCGCTTTGGACCCACGGTCCCATGGCCTACTGATTCAAGTGCTTCTGTTTGCTCTAATGGGAACACTTGAAACAGACGGTGGAAGAAATACTTCATAAAAAGGGGAAAGTGGTATTACAGCAGTTACAACCGGTGTACAATGATCATGAGGGACGTGTGGCTTACTTTGTTTTGGCTGTCTGGCAGAAGTATTTGAAACGGATCGGATCTGGATTGACAGCAGTGCGTGTACTGCTGATTAGCAAGGCATCTAGGTAAACACCAGAACATAGATGTCACAGCAAAAAATGAGTGCACCGCATGCAGGGCAGGGCCAGATGAAATCCAATCCTGCATCATAGTTTGTAAAGCTGTGACGCAGGGGGTGGCCCGGATTGTACCTATCCCCTCTGTACATTTACTCATGCAGTGATGATAGGTGAAATCCAACACAGTACAACTTTACATTATAAAGCTGTGGTCCAGGGAAAGGGATTTCACATGGCACCACTGGACATACAGTAGCAGACTTCTGCAGTTCCTACTTTCTGTAGCTAGGTAGCAATGCATGGCGGCATAATTTCCTTACTGTATATAGATAGTAAACTATGGCCCATAGCGATGGGAAATGGTGTAAAGAAATCCAGGGTGATGTATCGTAGGGTAATGGGACCCAGGGGCAGATGAAATCCAAGGGTGGTGAAACCCTGGGGGGAGGGGGAGGGGGTAAGACTCAGGGCTGGTGAGACCCAGGGGTGATGAGATCCAGGGGTGGTGAGACCCAGGGGTGGTGAGACCCAGGGATGGTGGAACCCAGGGGGCATGAGACCCAGGGCCAGGGGTTATAAGAGACCCAGGGGTCGTGAGACCCAGGGTGGTGGACACAGTGGTGATGAGACCCAGAGTCTGGGATGAGATTCAGAGGTGATGAGATCCAGGATTGATGACTCGGACCCAGGGGTTGTGAGCTCCAGGGGTGGTGAGACACAGGGCCTGGGTGGCGAGATCCAAGAAGTGGTTTAGCTAGTAGTAGTACGCTAGGATACATGACTCGATTTTTGAATGAGTCTTTTCCACTGGTAGATAGTGGATGGTGAGATGTAGCCACTGCCTGGTCCCTAACTGATTTCCTATTGTTGTACAGTCAATGTTGCGAGCAATGACCCTCAACCATGAATGAGAAGAGAGTCGTTATCTGCATGTTGTTATCCGTGAGGTTGAAAGGACGCAGTCACTAGGTCTGAGTATTGTGTTGTTATTCAGTTGTGTGTTGTTATACCCGAGGTCATTATTCACCAGGTTGAGGGTAAGTAGACTTGTCCAAAACGCACACTTGCTTGTTTCAGCAGCACAAACCTCCACTGAGATGTCACAAACCTTGCAGGTCACTAAGTGGACGGTTCGACATTCTTCTCGTGTGCTTCAGACGTCAGTCGTGAGTCAGTCTGAGTCAAGTGCTAGTCATTTGGCAGGAAGAAAGAGCTCCTGTGTAAAATATTGTTTGTCGTTTCCTGCGGACATGACAAGATAGGACGCTTCAATCAGTTCATTACATGCACATTCATCTACAATCTACCACACATAATATCTGGAATAACACAATACAGCGGGTCTACAACGGCAACTCACCATGTTGTGGAGGGTATTGGTAGTTGAAAGACTTCATGGAAATAGCTGCAAACTTTGTGAAGTTGCGCAGGAAACTCTTTACATCCCGGAACTGAGGCGCTGGTAGTACGTATTCATCAACGTCCACAAACAATATCCACTTGGCATGATCCTGTGCAAGGGGAAATGAGAGTCACATTGATCATTACAGACTTGTTCTGTTTGTGTAGTTGAAGCGGAAGTTCTTGGAAGCTGGTTAAATTCTTCAAAAAAAACAACAGTATTGGCTGAAAGGGCTGTGAAGGGCATCCTATTCTCTCCCTGATGTGATTCACTTCTAACCACTCCTTCCATTCACACAGTCGCATCGGAATAGACGGACTGCCAGAAACTGATCATTCCTGAACACTAATACAGCAATTTTTGAAGCACCAAACACTTTAGTTTCTGAAGTTTCCCTAGCGGGGGCCAGTGCATTTATATTCACCAATTTGATCACTCTGAAAGCTGCTACTACTCAGCTGAGCAATAGCCATGGACACATGTTTCACACTGTGCAGAGCAGGACATGACGGGTAGTGACAGCAGGTTACGCACATGTAGATGAAAAGTTATTTCTTAAACTCTGATCAGCGATCAGCCGAGTCTCAGCTGAAGAAATGGTGCAATGAGATGAACAAGATGCAGCACAAACCTTCAAGGAGTACAAGCAGTCGCATTGAGCTACAATCTGTCGGAAAATTGTTCTTCTCCCTGAGGGACACAGTGAGCAGGAAATACAGGTGTACGTAATATGGCTGTCCGCAGCCAACCCTGCACTGGCTATGGTCTTATGTGAGGTTCGAGAAATAAATAATGTGTAAAGAGCTGAAACGGAGTGTGCAAATTGAAAAGAAAGAGCGGATGTCAATATAAATGTTTTAGTAGTACATGCCCAGCCTTATTCAATTCGTTATCTGGTTCATGTTCGCTGGAAATTATGTTTGAGTTTCAGACACGTTTCAAGTCTTGCTTCATTTTGATGTACAAAAAACGATGGAACCCTTTCTCATCTAAGGTTGAATGCCTGAGTCTATCAACACATGTACATGAGATATCAAACTGGATAAAAAGAGTGTGCGCCTTCAAATGGTGGCTGGTGCCCAACAGGACGTTTTATAATACACTCACGCTGCGGTCACACCAGTTCAAGTAAAGCAACATTTTTCGATGAAGCGGAG
Organism: Sycon ciliatum; assembly: GCF_964019385.1. Taxonomy (NCBI): domain Eukaryota; kingdom Metazoa; phylum Porifera; class Calcarea; order Leucosolenida; family Sycettidae; genus Sycon; species Sycon ciliatum. Next base: position 48,722,021 of record NC_088643.1, read on the forward strand.
AGACATGGTGCATGTGTGCGCACACATGTGCGTATATGTGTGTGCGTATGTGTGTGTGTGTGTTTGTGTGTATGTGTGTGTGTGTGCATATTCGGCGTGTGTGTGTATGTGTGTGTGTGTGTGTGTGTGTATATGTGTGTGTGTGTGTGCTGAGGGACTCAACACCAGGCCCAGACACGATCCCAAGAAACGTAGGAGGGACATCACCGCTGCTGATCTGAGTGCTCGATGCGTGACAGGTGACTGGTGTGAATTGGCGCAGGACAGACGAGACTGGCGCCTCATGTGCAATCGTCCCCGGCCGGCTGTGCCAAAACCTAGAGTGTTCATTTGCGGCTGTGGCAGGGACTTCCGTCGGCCCAACGATCTAACTCGCCACAGGAAATACTGCAGCTCCTGATGCTATCATTGCACGGAGCAATGGGCATCCAAAGGTCCAAAGGTGTGTGTGTGTGTGTGTGTGTGTGTGTGTGTGTGTGTGTGTGTGTGTGTGTGTGCGTTCGTGCATGTGCGTGAGTTGGTGCATGCATGTGCGTGTTTCAGCTTCTGTACAGTTACCTGGCCAATGCTGTGCCATCCATGACTTGAAGGTTACCTGACTTGAGTCAAAGTATGGCCTGTGTTGAAACAACAGTCAAAGTATGGCCTGTGTTGAAACAACAGTCGAAGTGTACCCTGTGTTGAAACAACAGTCAAAGTATGGCCTGTGGTGAAACAACAGACAATGGAGCCCGCTTAAAAATTGACACGAATGTTTGGGACCCAGAAATACTTGCACTGTTATCAGGATTACATGCTAGCGAATATATATTCAGTATAGGGCATGCATTCCGGTGACGAAGAACCCTAGCTATTGCTGACTGAGGTGACTGAGGTGACAGCTACCAGACACTGCCTGAGAAGAAACGTGTGCAGGATGTACAACGATTAGAATAGATTATGTTCTAGCCTTTAAAAAGTAAGGAACAATATGCGCACACAGGTGTCGTCTCGGAAGGTTGAGAACGAACTGCCTCTTCTATCCTCGCCACGCCACACCTCAAAACGAACTAGTCAGTGGTTTTTCTCTAGAGCTAGAGAGAGAGCTTTTCATAGTTTACTTCAAGCGGCGACGGAAGAACTCATAATGGAGAACTAACACTGACAACGAATGACTGACGACTGTCAACAAACGTCTGACTCTGACAACGAATGACTGACAACTGACGACGAACGTCGGACAACTGACAACGACCGTCGGACAACTGACGACGACATGGCAAAAGGAAAAACATGATATCAGAAATTGGTGCCCTCGTCAGCACAAAAGGTGGTGTACTCAGCACAAAAAGGTGCACGTGTCAACAACAAAGCAGCGCAGCAGCATGTACGGGTCAGCAGCACAGAGACACAAATACAGCAGCAGCTACGACGAAGAGACAACACGTGCAGCCACATGTACACACAGAGACACAAATACAGCAGCAGCTACGACGAAGAGATAACACGTGCAGGCGCAGGTACAACACTATCCCCTACCAAAAAAAGACATCCACTCCTGTGGATGGAAGCAAAAGTGAAGTGTATAAAAAACGGAAGAAGACAGACCGGAGAAGAAGACAGAAAGACAGGGGAAATGAAATATGAAGCAACATAAACAGGCGACAATAAAACACAAAAGAGGTGGGCCACAACTGTTGAACGCATGACGAGTAGGCCAGGAGGGTTAACACCAGTCGGGAGCCCCGCAAAACTGTGCACCATCAACGGAACCTGCAAGCAACAGATTTTTGCAGAGGACCCGGCTGGCGAGCTGTTCGACCTGTGTTTGTCCCTTTGGATCTTTTATTCTTAGAACAGCACCAACCTAGTACGCCACCCATCCACCAGTCATGACAAAACAAAAGTACAAATGCATGAGAAAACAGGTTATGCCGACGGACCCAGCGACGCTTCCAGGAGCGGCGAGACCGACAGTACGCACCGACCGAGAAGAAGACTGGGGCAGCAGGACGCACACTGGCCGGCTGTCCGAAAACCGATGGCGCTACAGAAACTCCGAGAATCACAGGACACACACAGAAAGAGAGAAGGACTGACGCAAACATCTCAGCCATCACCAAAAATCAGAAAAGCACACGAAGGAAGGGAAGAACAGCCAGGAAGAACACGTCAATTGAAACAGGAGCAATTAATCAGTGAGGACACCATTGAGGACACACAAACAAATCGGTTACCAATACGCAAAAGATAATGAAGAAAAACCACAGGGCGCTACCCTGAATAACCACAGGTCTCTAACCTGAAAAAACCCACAGGGATTGAACCTGAAAAAAACCACAGGGATTGAACCTGAAAACCCGCAGGGATCGAACCTGAATAACACGGAACTTATAGTACATCCGCTCACAAAACCGAAAACCGAAGAAAAAAAACTGTCCGGCACCGACTGGGACGCACAAGGGCCAGCCAGCAACACACGGAAACCATAACACCCGCAAGGCAAACCGATACAAAAAAGCGCAGGATCCCTGCAGACCACCAAGCAGACCGTGGCTCACCATGATCAGACGCCCACCCAGACGAACTAGAGAAACCCACATGCCGAAACACAATTATTACAAAACCATACGCTCACAAACAAAATTCAACCTGGATCAAGAACGAGAATCCTACATGAAGTTCACACCTCCCACCAAACCGGAAGCCAACAGCTTTCCTACTTTGTTGACAGTGCATGGCCGAGCCTGACAGTGACAATGCTCTACACCATGTACACAGAACATGGAGAAACTACTACTAAAACGGTAAAAACACGAAACAAAACAATATGGATCGACTACATACGAGGCAGCACCTCGAGAACGTTCAGGTGGACATCTAAACAAATCACGCGACACAGTCACACTATCGGAGCAGTCCGACGGCAACTCCGTGACAAGCACAAGTGCACAACACAAGACGAGATCAAAGCTACCCATGCTGAATGCACGACGAACATGCAAACACAAGTTCCAGATTCGAACGAGTAGCGCACGAACAGAAGTTTGAAATTTTCATACACAACAGTACAGTACAGGGTAGTCAGAGCGACACAACTAACACAACGGGGCGAACTTCCAACGAGCAGCAAGACTACACTACGAGTACACACTCGAACACGAGAGAACAAGGTTCCACGGAATTCCTGCAGGGACCCGAGTCACCCGACGCAAAACAATTATTTGAAAATTCGAAATCGAATACAAGGTACGGCAACATTGCAACACATTACGCAGAGCAGACAATTACAAAGGCATGCTCACCTGAGTAGGAGCTCCGAGGATCTAGGAAAGGGTTGAACAGACGCAGCAAAGCGGAGCCATGGCGAGAACGCGAAGAGGAAAACGAAAAACACCGGCCGGAGAGCGACGAGCTTCAGGGTCGTGGGTTCGATTAGTTGGGCGCCAAATGTCGTCTCGGAAGGTTGAGAACGAACTGCCTCTTCTATCCTCGCCACGCCACACCTCAAAACGAACTAGTCAGTGGTTTTTCTCTAGAGCTAGAGAGAGAGCTTTTCATAGTTTACTTCAAGCGGCGACGGAAGAACTCATAATGGAGAACTAACACTGACAACGAATGACTGACGACTGTCAACAAACGTCTGACTCTGACAACGAATGACTGACAACTGACGACGAACGTCGGACAACTGACAACGACCGTCGGACAACTGACGACGACATGGCAAAAGGAAAAACATGATATCAGAAATTGGTGCCCTCGTCAGCACAAAAGGTGGTGTACTCAGCACAAAAAGGTGCACGTGTCAACAACAAAGCAGCGCAGCAGCATGTACGGGTCAGCAGCACAGAGACACAAATACAGCAGCAGCTACGACGAAGAGACAACACGTGCAGCCACATGTACACACAGAGACACAAATACAGCAGCAGCTACGACGAAGAGATAACACGTGCAGGCGCAGGTACAACACAGGCATTCCATTCATACATGATGACTCCAACTTGCACACACACACACGTACTAGTACATACACACACACACACACACACACACACACACACACACACACACACACACACACACACACACGCACACACACACACACACATACACACAAACACACACACACACACACACACATTCCTAAAGCAGTATTACCTGACGGCGTGCTGTAGACCTTCCCGTGTGCCAGTCGCACTGTACAAGTAGAAGTGCTCCACTCCGACCATTAGGTTGTACTCTAGCCACTGTGCTATGATTGGCCAAATCTGACAAAATAGTAGCAACAGGGAAACCAGACAGTACCGTGCGATGTTTGCTGCTGCTGCTGCTGCTGCTGCTGATGCAGAACACAGTACACTGTTGCTCCCCACAGCCAGGTGTACACTATAGAGAGGGGCAAAATGTGTGTTTCACTCAGTCTATGCAGCATTGCTCACATGCCAACAGAGAACATCATGATTGTTTCTCATGCCGTGGAGAGCGTGTTAGCTTTCAGCATAACCGCATCACTTCCTTCCATGCCAGAGATGCACGTAACACAATGACTATGGAAAGAATATGGTAGCATCCACATCCTGCATCCTAACCACAGCACCATGTTGGCATCAACTATTAGTACTTTAATAAGTACGAAGACAGACCGGGTGGATGGGTGTAACTTCTACACACTCCTACACCGTGATACACGGTGACACACATGCATGCATATGCGGACACCATTGGACGCCCATCGCCGGAGGCGATGATAGCGATGCTACAGCAGAAGCCATAGCAGCTTGTGCTGGGATTGCACCATTCAACAGCTTGCAAGGCTGAAGAATTGACCACCACTATCCAGCCTGGTCTACACCACACAGCTATGAAGTGGCTTTTTCTGGCCATGCGGACACACACACACACACACACACACATACACACACACACACACATGCCCATTGCGGAAGCGATGATAGCGAACAGCTATGTTAGACATAGCAACTTGTGCTGGGATTACACCATTCAACAGCTTGCAAGGCTGATGAATTGACCGCCACTAATTTTAGCCTGGTATCCACCACACAGCTGATTGAAGTGGCTTTTTATGGCCGGTGAATCCCTATTTTTCATTTCTTCATTTTTCCATTTTTTTCTTCTTCTTTTTCGACACACACACCACACCATATACTCCGGCATACACTGGCTGTTGGTAACCACCCAGGAGAATGAAAGAAGAGCTAGGAGAATGAGAAAGAGAAGAAAGACGCGTGCGACCATAATCGTCGGGAATTGAACCCGCAACCTCTCGATTGGAAATTGACTGCACATACCACAGCATCATATGGGACACACACACACACACACACACACACACACACACACACACACACACATACACACACATACACATGCGCACACACAAACACACACACGCGCACCCACGTACACACACGTACACACACACACACATCCACATGCGCACACACAAACACATGCACACCGCTGTTGCACCTGGCTGGTGAGACTGGTCGAAGGTCAGCTAGCATCGGTGCTTGACACCATACGCGGCATGAGTGTAAAGAAGCTTATCACTCCCCCCTCACGTGACCGCGGACTCCTGCATATACACTCACACAATAACCACACAACTGTTTGGGGATAGCGCGCTTATTGTATTATGCCAAACTTGACTCAGCTGAGTCCCTAACTGCAATTTACTGCTCTAACATGAAGCCGTGCCTGGAAGAAGGGAAAGAGCGAAAAAGAAAAAAAATTCTGGCCTTCTGCAAGCAATAGCAAGTAATGAGTGACGGCTGTGTAAAGTCGCACAACCATGCAGTCGACCGGATGATGGTGAGTGTCCGGCACACATCTTGCTCTGCTGCTCCACCTGCACATACCTGATACGGTGGTGCGCTTACGGGCGGGCTGCCTGGGCCCCAGATGCCTCCTTGATGCGCCACGGAGTGCCGTCGAAGCACCTGTATCACTTCGGTGATCCAAATGCGAATGCAGCCTTGCCGGTCGCCCGCCGGCCTGCCGCCTACGCGACCAGCCTGAGACTGGCCCTGCCGCATTTGGTGCTTCTAAACGCTGCGATCCGGTAGACAGCTCACTGGGCTGCCAAATACGTGACTGGCTTGAGGACAGTTCCATACTGGGCAGGGCGCCCAGCTCAGGTCGCACGCCGTAGCGGTGTGAGCTGGGCGCGGTGAGGGTTGGTGATAACTACAGTTTCCTCCTTCCTCCTCCGGAAACTTCCATTTAAAAACCTGTTGCACGTGAACAACAACATGTAACTTATAACTAACTTTCAGTGTTCTTATCACGTTGTGCATGGAAAGGATAAAATCACCAAACGTATCGTATGACATAGGGCTGACAGTTGACTTGACACAACTCACCCTTGATGTTACTGGCTGTGCACAAAGTGCTAAATAATCCCGACGGTGCTGTTTTGGCTGGCAGACTTTAAACCTGGCTATCAGTGGTGGAACGCTGGAGAAAGCAAACAGCAGGGTACCGATATACACCTTTAATTAAGTGCCACGTTGATAGTCTGAAGAAAAAATGTTTACTGTCACCACCAGGACTCAAACCAGGCTACTATTTCACATGTTTTGCTTTATATTGGGATAGCCCAGGACTGTGCAAGACCACCACAGTTTCTTTCATGTAACAGGTGCGTAGCGCCGTATTGCAAATTTCGCAAACAAATCAGCTAGAGTTTGCCGTACAAATGCAAATGTGCATGCGGCGCAGCGCAGTGTGAAGCAGGTAGTAGTAAATACTGGTGTTTTACTCCTCCCTGGTGTGAAGTGACTACACTGTGCAGTTTTTGTTCCAACTTGCTGCTCCCTGCCATTCGAGGAAAAGAAGCATGTTTGTTTGCAAGTCAAGATGTTGGAGCCTCCAGCAAAATGTTTGTAAGAAGCAGCCGATTGTACATGAGTGTAGTTCAAGATCAAAGGAGAATGATAATATAGACTCGTTGAATTCTCTCTCGTGCAGTTTACCGCAAAAAATCCAAATAAAATGAGCTGGCTGAGCCAGTATCCTGGGCTGCAAAAATGAAAATACTTAAATAGGGTGAATTTGGTACACTACGTCGTGTCACATGACCTTTCGAAGCAGGCTGAAAATGGCTACTAGTACACTACTACGCCTCTGTGTAATCATTATTACTCCGAATTCTAACCAAACTGTTCTGCCAAGAATAAGAGTCAATAGGTGCGAGACGGTTCAATGCCACAGTGTGTGAATGTTTGTCCAAAAGGTTGCATCGCACGTGATGGTTTTCCATACACGTGCGCGCGTACATATGCACTCACTCACATTCGCGCATGTTCCAATACCTACCGTGGCTCTTTCCTTGAGACATTTGATGAGATATGAAGATTGACGATCAGGCACATTGCTATGTATGTTTCTGATGCCTGATGCACACCTAATACAACGTATGTAGAAACAGAGCAGGAGGGGGAGGGGGGCGGGGCATGAGGAAAAACGTACAATATACCGTAAAATTCTGCTAACATTCTACTCCCCATGCTAGAGTATAGAGAAGACACACACGCGTGCAGGACGCGACACACCAAAAGACAAGAGAGTGAGTTTGGAAGAATGGGAATGTCGGGCAGAGTAGCTGGCCTCAATTGAGTGCGCGTTAACGAATTGTGTGGTCGGCCTACCGAGGGCAGGAGCTGTATATGACCAAGTGGGTCGGTCTGCGCTGAGCAGGAGCGGTTTGTGACCCATGCGAGTTGGTGGGTCGGCCTGCGTTGAGCAGGAGCGGTTTATGGCCCATGCGAGTTTAATAGTAGTGCACGAGAGGCCAGTTACGGAGGAGTGACCACATACGTGTGTTTCAAAATATGTGGAGTGTAAGAGTAAGAAATGGGATGAGGAGGGTGGGTCAGAATTTGAAAGCTGACTGCAGGCAAGGAAACTGGAAAGACAGCAAGCTCTGTTGTGCGCACAGGAAATCTGCGCATGCGCAGAGCGTGGGCATGTGATGTCTATGATACACAGCAGTGTGTAGAGAGAGCAAGATCGTGCACACACGTAAGGAGGGTTATGCAACCCGTTATAAAGGCCAACAGCGAAGCAATGGTACGTGACTGTTAACAACGGTTAATTCCTACGTCCACTTTACGCCCTGGGCTTATTTCGGGCATGGGCGCTAAAACGGACTTGAAGTGTACACCGCCTAAAACTGGGCTTATTATCGGACATGGGCGTTATTTAGGGTGGGCTTATTTACGGAATTTTACGGTAAGTGGGAAAGCTAACACCTTTGGTTTGACGCAGATTATAATGTGCGCTTTTCCTTACTGATGTTCGGGTTCTTTGCTTCACAACGAGACCGTGATCAGTTAGTTGTTTGTTGTGCTCTCGACACGTAGACAAGTACTACTGTGATGTCTAGAGAACACTACACACATTTTACTTCAGGGTGGGGGTGTATCAAGTTGTAAAAGGATGACCATTTTGGACAAAATTGCAACAGAGAAAGTCACGCCAGAAGAGCATGCTCACCGCTTCGCTGGATAACGCATTCCAAGAGAGGCTGCGGAATCCTACAAATCAGCACATAGTAATGCCTGCAAGCACAAACAAATACAAAGAAAATAGGATGTTTATTTGCCACAACTCTTTCTAAGTGTAGGCATGTTTTCAATATTTCCCCCAGTAGGTGCCAAATCTCCCGAAATCCGCCGACTTTTGGGATGTTGGTTTAAGTTCGTTTTGCCAAAACGAACTTAAACCAACATCCCAAAAGTCGGCGGATTTCGGGAGATTTGGCACCTACTGGGGGAAATATTGAAGGGGATGTTACCTTTTAAAAGAATCTCCCCATCTCTCGACAACTATAGACATCTTCCCTACTTTGTGCCACTCAAGTTGGCATCAAGCGTGCCTGTTACGCATGTACAAGTCCATTATACTCTCTTTTACTATGTACGATCTATGTGTTTGCAAGCTACTGAAGTAACATTTGCATACCCATTTCTACCGCTCAACTTTGAAGGCCAGAAACCTCCCTGCTGGTAACCAAACTGGGCTACTGGGGAGGTCTCAGTGGGTGCCAAAGAAAACACTAGTGTTAGGTACCTCCTCCCGTACAATCTTACCTACAACCTTTCCTTAGCTGGCCGGCCTGCATGCACCCGTACTATGTTGTTGTTGTTGAAATTTTATTTTGTATCGCAGACCAAACGGGCAATGGTGCCCAATATTATGATGGCGATAAAGTAACGGCCGAGAGCCAAGGATACAACAAGCAAGCCTCCACGAAAGAGAAAAACACAGAAAACACAGACTGCAAATACACAAAAAGAAAAAAGAGAAAGGGAAAAAAAATAAAAATAAAGAAATGTCATACTCACCTTTCGTTCCGTTGGCCTGGGTAGCTACTTGCGCGCCCATGTTTGCCATACTTACCCAGGCCCTTTATATTGCGTTGTTCCTCAGTCAAGCTCTCTCTCTCTCTTCAACTTAATCTCGCTCTCGTCAATAATCATAATGTAGTCGTAGTAGTTCGTCTTTGTCTCCGTCTCTTCGTCTACCCTAATAAATGACGTTCCACCTACCTGTCCTGTTGTGAATTGTGTCTGAAGAATATTGGGTCTAATTCATACTCAACACTAGTACAAGTTTGCTGGTCTGGGTGGAGTGCATGTGCATTGCACAGTTTACCATGTCTGTATGAGTATGTGAACCTTTCTGAAGGGGGGGGCTTGAACTACATTGTGTATTGCCGGAATTCAGGGATCATGGAACTTTTGTTGTTGCAGAAACCTCACATACTACTACTTACCCATCAACTTCATCCACTATTTGAGCTGGAGTGTAGTTGCCTGCTTGAGACACAGGCCCAAAGCTGCATGAAAATTGACCTGGATTCAGAAAGGCAAAGGAAGCAGCCATTGTTGTATATCACAGTAAACAGAGTATCAGATATTCATTGAGGTAGTTTCATTGCATTACACTTCTGTATCATTTCTTGAGACGTTCTCACTCACTGAGAGTTTTGAATATTTGAACACTTGTCATTTGAATGTGGTTGACATAACGCTTTTAATGGTTAGTATTTCATTACATAGTGAGTACATGAAGCACACGTCTACTTACGTCTCTCTTGCCCTGTTCTCTTCTGCTCTCTTGCCCTGTTCTCGGCTTCTGCTCTCTTGCCCTGCTGGCTCCTTGTTCTTTTTGGCGCATGCTCCGCGTATTGATTCATTCTAATTATCACTATTCCACAAACTGGTTATCGTTGTGTGCTGAGTGTAAACGAGAGGTTCGACCTCGTGTGTGCTATAAGAGGCCCGACCTCGTGTGTTCACTATATAACAGCCATGATGAGTTCTGTCATGGACTTCTGTCTATTCTTCTAAAGGTTTGCGTAGAGAATTGGTTGGACCGAGTTTCCCGCATCCGTAGGAACACCACCCGCCCTCAAAGATCAACGCGCAAATGCAGCTCCTAAAGCGGTGGAGGTGAGTAGCGGATCAGATCCAACACCAAAGTGGTGAAAGACCGAAAATCCCACCGTCCGCATCCATGTTTCCCTCAGATGTGTATGGTGACATGACGTCACGTCACCATACACATCAAGCATGGCTGGAAAAAAATCCTTCCGCTGCCACTTGCATCTATCCTGTCAGATACAGTATTGTACTTTACTAGAAAGGATGCACTCACTTTTGAAATTATGTTTCATTGGCCACTCCTCTGTTGCTGGATTTGGAAGCATAATGTACACGCTCTGCTCCCTGGAAAAACCACACAATGCACGAGCTGTATCATAAACACTGTCAGTAAGGAAACTCGTCTAAGCAGCCTAGGTAGTCATGACAACACGCATTCCTGATACAGTCAGACCTCGCTTAAAACCGCACACATCCGTTTTCCACAAAAATATCCGGATAGGCGAGGGAACCGGATAATCGAACACACATACTGTGTGTATGCATGGCAAATGCTGTAAATCGGTAACCAACAATTTTCTTCCGGATGGCGAGGGATCCGGATAAAAGAGGACTGGATAAGCGAGGTCTGACTGTACAAGTAATGCAGAACGGGCCTCAGATATAGTCCCCGACACACCCTAGCCATATGATATTCGGTTGCCATCAAAAATCACATCACCATACGGGAGGCAAACGCAGTTTCGACATCAGCCTAACACCCACACTCATCCCGCAGGTTTTCCTAGCTAGAACCCTGTGCTACGACTACAAGTATTATCCATGTATTGCAGGTTCGTCACTGATTCCACCCAAAGTGTATACTTGGCGCCCTCAATTTGCACGGCCCTCGACACCCTGGAGGTGGTGTGAATGCTGCTCGATGTACACAAGCCTGGTGCACATGCAGTGACGTAATGGCAACTGGTTCAGGGCACCACCAGCTTTGCATTCTGGGTCGGACTTCACATCGCACAACCGTAGTAATGGGACACGTAACAACATGTACATGTATTGTGAATGTGTATAGAAATGTAGAAATTCACCAATGGTTCAAGATTAATGATAGCTTGCATAGACCTCGGTCCTACCGATAGGACCATCATACACAGACATGCTGCACGGCCTCTGTTCTAACATTGACCTAAACTTAACCCTAAACTGTTTCTAAGGAGCTAGGGAAGGAGTCCACAAATTTTAGACGTGATCGTACAAGGCATATTACAGTATTCCATGGCAATAGCCCACGGTAATCATGGCAACGGAGTATGGAATTTTGCATACCACGGCCATGGTAGGCTGAGAAAAACATTAGGACCTCACCATGATTGATGTGCCATGGTCAAAATTCACTTTGGACAGAGTTGCTAGTGCTCCGACAGGACTCATGTGCGGCCATTTTGACAATTGATAAAACTGCACATATGCAATGCTCTGGACATAGTCTTGCATTTTGCGCCATTACTTTGCCTTATAAAGACCTCACATCAACAAACGTTTCAAGAAAATTCTCAACCAAAAGCACGTTTGCAGCGCGATTTCTTGGGTCCTACCGGTAGGACGGCATGCAAGCTATCAAATTCAAGGCATCCTCACCTAACTGACATAGCTGTACTGAATATGTAGATACTCTCATCATAGGAAAAAGATGGAATGTGCATCTGGAGCAACGAGAAGGAGAGAATGACAATTCCGATTTCATTACAAGTCACTGATTTTGCTATGACTGCAGAAAGACAAGTTGATTTTTCTATCTATCAGCCTCAGGAGCAGCGCACAAATATGGAGCTGCTCCGAGAACTGTACATTGTTACCCTACATGGTTAGAATACGACATTGGTGTCATCGTTCACAAGATAAAATCTCTACGGTGAACAACGCCACGGATCAGTTTGTGTTAAGAGAGGCTGGGCAAAACACATTGACTCAGTCACAAACCCGCATTCAGTGTACTAAGGCCTCGTTTACACGACAACCATTGAAAAACGTTTTCAAACGAACACGCTTCCACAGATTTAAAAGCGTTTACACGACAATGCTGCAAAACGTTTCAAAAACGTTTCAAAGCAAAAACGGCCTTCAAAGTGTTTTTTAATCGTTTTCGTTCCGTTTCGTTCTCGTGTACACGGAAAAAACGTTTCGCTGCCATGGAAATGCCAGAATGGTGTGGCGGGAAATAAGAAAAAGTACGAGCGATTACTTAAACACCTAAAAAGCTTATCATTTTCGTGTACACAGCAAAAACGTTTCAAACACGGAATGAAACCGTTTTTCAATCGTTGTCGTGTAAATGTGGCCTAACACTGCTATCACTGCATCAAGCGTAGTGTTGAAATGTAACAAGTGCAGCACATGGCAGGCGCGTCGGATCCGGTCCGGTTGGTCAGGTTATCGCCGGACTAACGCGTTGGTCATCAACACATGTTTTACTTCTGAGGAGGTCATGTGTACCCACTATATTATCATACAAGAAGGACGAAAGGCCATGATATGGCCAGACCAATGAAAAACTGCTTGCGGCAGTGAGTCTGCATGGATCCAATGAACCAATACATTGTCAGCGCGCCATATAGTAAGCACCTAAAAGCGGCTTGTGACATACTCCTCGGCACCAATGCAATCCACTAGGATCCGCAAATGTTCACTCCCGAATTTAACCCTTTTTTTAACTCGAATCATAGTCAAAAAAGACAAAGCCTTTAATAAAGAAAAACGATTACAAAACAATAATCACTTCACCTTACCAGCTCATACTCTGAGTTAAGAAGCTCCCAAACTGAGAAGCATTGCGATTCTTCCAGTGAATCAGACACAGTCTCCCTGGCGGCAATGCGCTGTTCCCTTACTTTGCCTGGCTCTCTGACCATCACGAGCGTTGAGCGCTGCGAACATTTCGAGAGGACTCGTGATGTCCAGAAGATGAACATTACAGTAGCAATGCAGATAAGAGACACCAGTGGTACAAACCGCGTCTGTTGCATGCTTTCTACTCCAAATCTTGGAGGCGGTGAAGCAGAGAGTTAGCGCACCTTTTCCAGGAAGAGGCTGCAATTAAACCCCAGAAACAACAGCAGAATAGTATTCCAGCATTTGAACTGGGAAGGAGGAAGAGAAATGCAAGCTTGTTACATCTATATTGTGTGCTACCGACCTCCTCACGCTATCTCCCTAACGACTGGTCTTTACCCCCCGTGAGTCACAAGTCAAATTTAGTTGTTGGGTGGGTGCAGGAGCCGCTGACCAAACTCGGAGTTACATCTGGTTTACCATTGCTTTTTGACTACTGTACTGTTGTGCATATATAGACAAATGTATAGACAGTGAGAGCAGAAAAGGGCATAAATCAAAAAATCGCATCATCACCCAGTTCGTGAATGTTCGGTTACCCGGTACAGGTCCGTCCTTGAAAGGAGATAATCTCTGGGCCATCAAACATGGTGTCTTGCGACTAGACTTATCCTGTAACAGTACTTGCAACTGAAGGTGCAAGCAGTACTTATTTGCACTGGCACGGGTGTACAGCGCATAGGTATGGGACCATATTCGACCGCGTTCAGGGCCAAACACTGTATCGCAGCCTCCTCAAACCAAGATTTTCATTCAGAATGCTACAGGCTCTGGGAGTTTCACGTTCAGCCGTGCTTCTATAAGAAGTTTAAAAGTATTTTTTCTGCACAAATCCCTATCTACAAATGTGGTAGGGCGCAGTCACCCAGTGTGCGAGTTCGATCGAGAAGAAGGGAGCGTCTCAGCTTCCTCGGACCAAGGCCATTCGACTTTGCACCCAGAAGACTACAACAGTGGTGAAACTTTACTTTCCTGGCCATTGGGGTTATGGACGTAACAAAAATCAATCAATCATGGTAATCTACCCCTCCAATTGGCTGTGAAAGCCTGTGCTGAACACGCGTTTGGGCACGCATGAACCGCAAACCATCGGTGTACACGCGCCAGTTCATGATGGACACAGCTTTAAAATGAATGAGTCAGAAGACGAAGTGATGCATGTATCGCAACCGTGCTCTGACTCGTCTAAGCCTAGAATCCTGGTTGCCACTGCAGTGTTGAGTCCATCTTCAAAAATTAATAATAATTATTTGTTGCCAGACACAGTTACACGAAAACCTCGTCAGTGGCTATCCAGCTGAGGCAGATTCCAGCGAGATGGCGGGTGTTTAGTAACACGACATTGTACAAGTACTTTAGTTCTTTGCGCACATCTCACACTTCACCTATCCTAGTGAACTCCGTCGCTCTTACCTAGGACAACGTAGGGTAGCACCTCCGCAAGCACGTAGAATCTACGTCCGAAACATCGATCATGTTCGTCCACTGCATTATTATTACGTTACCGCTCGGCTGTAGAACTACGAAGTCACTTACTTAGTGTAGTACTAGTAGTAGAAGCAAAACGAGTTTCGTCTTCGCGCGGACCATTCGACTTCCCTGCCGGCCTGGACTCTGGAGGCCAATATGCAGCCAGGCACCAAGGATACACACTAACAGTAACACTAGTAACAGTAATTATTATAATAACACAGACAGGTATGTCGCGCATGATCTGACTTTCAGACATGGCACGTGCTAGCCGTTGCCAGGTGACGGACAACGAGCGGCCAGCGGTCAAGAACAGCAGTCGTACAGCATCGCGCCGCACATGTGCACTAACCATTGGCATTTTTCGAAGTCCTTGCCCATCTCCGACGAGGACTAAATTTGTCTCGCTTCTCCAAAACTATTTTAACTCACTACTGTCTTGAACGTCTGCAGGGAGACCTGAAACGCCAACCAACCTTGCAGCTGGTCCTGTTTCTCAAGGCGAAAACGTACACAAGGGAAGCAGACCTCAACAAGTACATTAATTTTTGTACCTGCCCTAATATTTTAAAGTTAATAGGCTGCAGCTTCTCAGCACTAGGCTTTTAACCTTACTCTGACAATCATCTTCAATCGCAAGGGAAACACAGCTAACGTGTTTCTTGACGGACACCTCCCGACACATCAAATGGAGACAAACATCGTCGCTCATTGGCTACAACCATAGAAACGGAACTGTAAAAACCTGAATACTACTCAGTGACGAGTAAAGTACACTACTAGTATCAGTGTTGCACGCCGTCGCAAGCTCGATACCGGGCAGCATAATGAAATACATACTAGTACATGACTTGTACATAACATTGTACATTACAGTCATGTACTAGTAGTTGTCCGACGATAACGCAACAAAAATGTAATACTAATAAGTGTCGCCAGTCACCCGGCACTGGGACCGATACCAGCGCTCAGCATTGGGGAAAGGGGGCAGGATCAAGGTAATCCGTGACTAGAGTGTAATCACTCCTAGATCCGTCCTACTGCTAGGACCTAGCCGGCCAAGCCTAAGCTAGGAACCAACGAGGTGTTACTTCGCTAGCTACAAACTAACCACATACTGACATAGACTGATTGATTGATTGATTATATTTTACTTCGCAAGTTCAAACGGGTTCCTGGCCCAGTTATATGAAAGCGAAGGATAGAATTTGCCAAAATCCTAATGAGCAACAGCATAGGCAATATTATCATAGAAGTGGAGTACTATGCGAGCGAGAATACTGAGAAGAAAAGGAACATATCAAAACCTGACGAAACACAACCTATTCCAGGCATACATAAGGAAGGCAGGCTAGCTTAAAATCTTGCAATCTAGATACGGTTCGTACCTCTCTAGGCAAACTGTTCCACAGCAATGCTCCTGCGGTGGCGAATCTCGTTTGGCCACACCGACTGCGACTCGCTGAGCAGACCATTGGCATGCTGATGGCGCGTACTTCTGCCGCTGCATGCTGCTGGTTTGAGAAGCTGGGCTAGAGCAAGGCTAGTGGAGTCATTTAGACACCGCCAGATGAAGATCAGGAGCTTTTGTTTAAAAAGTTCAGTGACGCGGTAAATCGAGTTGGCAGCCAGGAGGGGCTGCATCGCGGAACATGGCGGGCTGCCATCAATGCATCGGATCGCCCGGTTTTGCATGGCTTGCAGACGCTGAAGTTGGGTCACGCGGAGGGCTGCAGAGAAGCAGCAGGCACCATAATATATCATATCCGGCATGACAATAGCCTTTACATAATATCTTGCGCGAGTTGCGGGAGAGGCATCGACGGGCTCGCCACAAGGCGCCAATCTTCCTCCCAACTTTGGTCACTATGGCGCTGACGTGTACATCCCAACTCAGGCGGTTGTCAAGAAAGACACCAAGATACCGCGCAGACTTCACTATCAGTAGAGAGGTATTGCAGCACACGATAGAGACCTCAGGCCCAGCATGTTGCGGTGAGATAGTCATTACCTGGCTTCTGGAGGCATTTAAAATTAGGCTGCATGACTTAGGCCATAATTATGGCGAGATCAGTGACAGCTGAAGAGACGGATTTGGAGACTTCCCCAGCGGAAGTTTTTGAATCATACAGGGCAATGTCGTCTGCGAATTGCACGCTGGCAATGAGACCGATTTCACATCACGGGTGTAGACGTTAAAGGGGAAGTTAAAGGCAAAAATCAAAATCTCACCAGTTGTAGTCTTCGGGGTGCTGAGTCGAATGGTCGTGGTCCGAGGAAGCTGAGACGCTCCCTTCCTACTTTAATCCCAATCGAACTCGCGCACTTCCACCGAAACTGGGTGACTGCGCCCTACGAGATGGGGATTTGTATGCAAAATGTCACTAAAAGCGCCATTTCGTTCTTATAAAAGTACGGATGACCGCGATTGGCCCATGTGTTGTAGTCTTTTGGACGCTGAGTCGACTGGTTTTGGTCCGAAAAGGCTGCGATGCAGCGTTCCTCCTTTATTCCCAATCGAACATGGTTGAACAAGCGGTCACGTGCTCCTGCGTACACCAGTCACCTGGTCACCGTGCCTGCAGGGTACAACTTACTAGCCTGTTTGACCTTTTTTGGGTGCACTCCTGTCACTCGAGTTGAACTCGAGTTGAACCTTGGTGTGAAAGTTGTCGCCTGCTAGCGTGGTGACCAGGTGATTTGGGCACCCAGGAGCACGTGACCGCTTGTTCAACCATGTTCGATTGGGAATAAAGGAGGAACGCTGCATCGCAGCCTTTTCGGACCAAAACCAGTCGACTCAGCGTCCAAAAGACTACAACATATGGGCCAATCGCGGTCATCCGTGCTTTTATAAGAACGAAATGGCGCTTTTAGTGACATTTTGCATACAAATCCCCATCTCGTAGGGCGCAGTCACCCAGTTTCGGTGGAAGTGCGCGAGTTCGATTGGGATTAAAGTAGGAAGGGAGCGTCTCCGCTTCCTCGGACCACGACCATTCGACTCAGAACCCCGAAGACTACAACTGGTGAGATTTTGATTTTTGCCTTAACTTCCCCTTTAAAGAGAACAGGCCCCAGGACGGAGCCTTGGGGCACACCACAGGTGCTGCCAGTAACTACGGAGAGTAGTGCCTGTCTGTTGTTCACGCTCATGACAATAATGCAGTGGCCAGCGGAAGGAGGTATTGCAACTGTGCCTGGTTGAAGTCCAAGGCCAAATCAGTGGCAAATAGCCCGAACCAAAACAACACCCTGTGCCTTCCAGGAGAACGTCATCCAAAACTGCCAGTAGCTTACCCTTAGAAATAAGCCATCGCCACCACCAAGTCCCAAGGTGGTTGGGGCTGGGGTAGATTCCACAGACACTTACGGAGACATCCCCACCACTCACACTCACAGCATGATTTACTTACAACGGTTCAACCGCACACGCAGCATCAACTCAGAAGGGCAGGGACGCGGCATATTCCAGCACCCATACTCATGATACTAGCGGTAATCACAGTAATCCAGTGACCTCGGAGAAAGACAGCAACGACTTTTAAAAATTAATGTAATGCCAGGAACGGTCGAGGCGTAGACCCGGGTGCTCGAATGAGACACAAGGTACCAAAACAGAAACAGCCTGAAATTGTACCTAAACTTGTTCCGATTTCGTTTAGTTTTCACAAATACCATCAACATACGGCCCGCTAACGGTATGCCAAATTTCAGAGCTGCCCGGTTAGGCCTCGGTCACACTACGGCAGTTTGAAGCTGGAGGTATATTATGGCACCGCAGGCCGCGCACCTGAGGGCCTTTCTGGAAGCCTTACTCGATCGGATAGAGCGAAACTGAGCACCCTGGGATGCGAGCAGTTTTTAGTACTCCCGGGTCCAAAATCTCACCACCAGGCCGGGCTGATCAAAACGTCTGCCGGGTCTGCAGCCTACAAACGTGGATCTGCCAACACTGTGCTGTCGACGACATGTCCCGCAAGGCACCTTGCGTGAAAGCAAGGAACGCTTTTTTTTTAGAAAGGAAGCTTCTTCTCCAAAATTTAAAAAAAATTGAAAATTATTCCTTCTGAAAATATCATCGCGCTCTTGACCTCGAAGCTGACTGCTGAATGCGATTAGGAAAGAAGATTCCTGAAGATGCACCAGACTGATTCTGGCAAGCCGTCTGTCGTCTGGATATGCACTGTTGTTCGTTATGGTCAGCAATCTTCTTCGTTCGTCCTTTCGTTTTCCTGACCACGATGATGACAAGCAGCTCTCATGCTCAGGTTAGTGCTACTTGTATGTCTGGGCACACAACACATCTGAGATGCACCCACTGACGTTATCGAACTGAAGAATGCAGCAAGGGTTCCTCGGATTCTCTTGATTTCGGAACAAATTTCCTTCACTTTCACTTTCACCCTCTCAGTCTCTTCCCCATGTGCCCTCCATGCATGCACAATGGAGCTTGCATTTCAAATGTTTTTTTTTACTTTGGCAGTGCGTTCGATAACGTTAGGACAGTCTAAGTTAAGTGTTCTTCTCTTCAGGCTTATTGGGCCTGTAAAAATTCTAAAAAATAGCTTCCAAAATGTAATGCTTAACGCAGGTCCCTATGATTATGAATACGGTTCTGCTGGGCAATGATGTTTGCACCAATCTACACTCTATGCTGTCACAGCACCCACAACTGATCCTCTCTCTCTCTCTCTCTGATCACTATTTGATAAAGCTAATCTTTAAATCGCTTTTGCACAGGATCTCAGGTGCGAAGAAGCGATGAATCGATACATGGCATTGTGAATAAAAGAAGAACAAATTCACAGTGCACGTGAGACTCGGTTAGAAAGACTGCGTTTCCGCGTTCGTAAGAATGCCACACGTACACCCCGCGGGCCCGGGGATCATGATAAAGAAAATATGTCGTGAAAATGACTGACAAAAAATGAAAATATTTTTCTGTATTTGTGCGGAAAATCACTCCTTGTTCGCACTACAGAATTTGGGCAAATGGTACAGAAAATCGAAGAGGATCAATCAGCTGTGTAGAAGCATTGCAAGTGTAAGCTGAGCGATGAATAGTCTTGTACCAAAGTGAGTGCATGCCGTACCACGACAACATGTACATGTAGCACAAAAAATAATGTCGTGAGTGCAAGTCACACATGTTTTACACTACCAAATGCAGCCTACGACATGCATGTGCGTGTCAAAAAACTTTATAGTGCAAGTATGCATGCAATGTACACGGCAGTACGCAAAACACTGCAAGATACGGAAAATCAGAAGTCTGAGTACGCAAAACAGACTCAATTGGTGGGCAGCTCTGTACTGGCCTGTACGGAGGGAGTGAATCTCAATGTGTGCAATGCATGGACTTCGGCTGACAGTGAAAATTATGCAAGTCGTGTAGGTTTGCAGGATGAACGCGAGTCCTTTTAGACAAGCGCCTTAGTGAAGTAGCCCACCGAAAGAAGAGTACTTGACACCGCAAAGTGGAGTCTGCGCATACAACAGTGAGGGGGTAAAATTAGCTATGACTGATTCTGCATGTGTGTCACATTACACTAGCAGATAGGCACACGTGTTGTTCCAAAAAGATGCTTACGTCAGTGTCTGAATATGTCATGTACCAGGTAATATTGTTGCCAGGATCTCACGGTGAGAGTCAGACTTGGATATGGTATCAATTAGGGGTGAAACGATTACACTTTTCAACTATCGGTTAACCTACCCTTGTATCGATTCGATTATCGATTATGATTATTGATTACTGCGTCCTAGAAATTGTCGCGCCAGACCAGCACAAAGCATGCCGTGTTGAAATATACACATATACATGTACATACACACGTGCAGATAAACCGCGTACTCTACGCAATGCAGTGGCACATCACGTGCAGGTGCAGACAGTCAGTTTTTTATTTTTTATTTTTCACAGCCCTACTGGAAAACATATGGACAACAAAAAGAAACGAGGAAAAGGACAAAGTACAGTATCTAGTAGTGCTGTACATGACATCTTTTGATTCTTGCAGACGTTTCTTTTTTTTAGAATCGCGTAATCGAAACAGACAGCGTAATCGAAATCGTTTCCTTGTAATGATCGATTAGACGGATAACCGATATAATTGTTTCAGCCCTAGTATCAATAGATTATCAATATCATACATCACCACCCAAATTATAATAGCCGAAGGGCCCGTTTGTGTGGTGGTGTATCATTTTGTGAGCAAGATGAAGTGGCTACAGATGTGTTTTATATAACACCCTAAGAAAAGATCATCAATACTGGGGAAAGTGATTCTGGTAGCATGTTGTATCCAGTGTGGCATGACAGAGACTCCCTCGATTTAGGCTAAGGCCTGTGGAGAATCCATGAATCAATGAATACAATACATACAGGCATCGCAACCTTCGGATTATATGCACTTTTGCTTGCCTCCTGGAGTGTGGTTGTACCTTGGTTCAGTAGACTTTCGAATTCGTTTCTATAACATTAGGTTTCTTTGTGTTGCTGCTATGTCTTTTCATGTGTTTTACAGGATTGCCATCTGTTGATGAATACCACTCTGAGGCACTCTCACGAGCGAAGGTGTTTGAGAATCCATGTCGGAATGATGGTCGTGTTGGCCTAAAGGTGCATTACATTGCCGATGCTCGCCACCTCCACCCTGGAACATGTTCAATTTCTGTTTCTCGTATGGAAGGACCGAACAGGTTGTTTTCCTGCCTCAGTGGACCACTCAAGACTGAACAGCACTGATGGAAGAAGATTTGCCGCGAATCTCGTTCTCATAATCAGCCTGTTTAATTGCTGTACTGAGGTGACTGCTTCATAACAATGACCATGCTGCATTAATTTTTGCATAGTACTTTAGTGCCCCTAAAATTGGAGAATATCGAATTTCTCTGCTAGCATTGTGATTCTTTTGTGAATAAACATCACTACTCTTTTTGAGTAGCATAGCAATGACAGAGTTGGTTTGATGTATGACAAAAATGGAGCTGCTTTTTTAAACCTGTACTGTATAATCAGTACCGCCGGAAGCAGTTTTTGATCGGTCTGGTAGTTTCATGGCCTTTTATACTTTGTGTGTGATATGGCGGGTACACACGTCCTCCACAGCAGGAAACATTTGTTGGTGGCCAACAAGTTGGTCCGGTGATAACCCGACCAACCAGACCGGTTCCGGTGGGCCTGATAATTGTGGGGTTCATGAGCAGCTCAAGTACTTAGCATGGTTTTGGACATGTCCTCAGTTGAAACCGACTTCACCCAAGCGTTCTCTGAGGGGACCGAGGTCTACTCTATCAGTTCATGTATTCTGTGAAGTGACATGACCATTCGTGGGGACCTTGCTCATAACTGCAAAAGTCCTTGTCTGATTTTCCACATCAATTGAACGTTGTACATGTGCATGTAGTGAAAGCCACATGCAAAAGGCTGTTCCATGGCACCATGCCACCAAGCTCTGGGTTCATTGGCTGAAAATATTCTTCGGCACAGTAAAGTCGTGCGCCCAAGAGCGTGGAAGCCTAGAACATCCAGCCTGGAATACTAAGAACACCACAGCCCAAATTTAAGAATTGTGGTGCTGGGTTTGTGCTGTTGTAAAACACGGGGATTGTTATTGATTGTCATGTTGTACATATATTAGAGCTTTACCACTACATACACGTCTGTCTATACACAATACTCAATCTGCGGACAGCATGCTGTTTCGCTCATCAATGCAGCACAGAGAAAATGAGGCAGATGAATGTCCTGCTAGAGAGCATCGAATATAGGTATAGAATCATGCCTTGCAGATCTCGTTACGGCCCCTTCGATGCATGCATGTTTGAACATTAGATGGCTGTGTAGCTTCAGTAATCTCAGAATATTTATTTATCCAGCAGCAACAACGTTGGGCACCGATTAACTGACACACAACTATTCACTATAATGAGTATGCGTTGGAACACTTTACCCCGAGTCATACTATAGCAGTGAATGCCATGCATGGGTTTACCTCACAAACTGAATTTCATAATTTGACATCCAAATCACAGAAGAGTGAGTGGTGTTCCAAACTCACTCCATGTCCTGCGAGCTCCAGTAGAATACTTTAATAGAATACTTCTTATAGCACGTTCTTAGAAACAAATCGTATAGGTTTGAGGCTGTCAACCCAGAAATTTGTGATTTCACAGCCATAGATGTTACCAGTCAGGTCACTGTATACAGTAGGTATGCAGAAGAAAATAGTAGTAACTCTTTGTGGAAGAGCTGTGCCAAAATGTGTACAGTACAGTAAATTAATAAAAAGTGAGAAAAGCAGTGACAAGGCTGTGCATGATGTAGATCCACCAGTAAGTACAGTGTTGTACTGTGTACCGGTATACCACTATAATGATGGCATGGCCCATGCCACTACAATCTATTTGCAGTGGGCCGCAGTAGGCCAGTGCAACAGAAAGCAATTCAGTAGCTGTGTGCAATGTGAACATCTATGACATGCAAGTAAACTGCCATACAGCACAATCGATTACTCTCAGCCCACATAAGTACAATGTAGGCCAATCAGTAGTATAGATACATAGAGCACACTCTGCATCATACATAGTCAGCACCAAATCTATATTGTCGATGTACTTTGCAATGATGAAATGATGGCAAGCGTGCTTGATTCATCATAATACTGACTTGAACTTGGTTGGAAGTTAGTTGTAAGTTCAGTGGTCGAGGTAAGAACTGAGCTGCTCCAGCTTTCAGAATCCTGCATGAAAAAGGCAGAAAGCAAACCATTGCCTTTGGGTTATCCGTCATAATAATAATAATAATAATAATAATAATAATAATAATAATAATAATAATAACCCCGTTGGGGACGGTTTAGCTTTTTGGAGCTCTGGTTGCTGACCGCCCTTGGGCTTGCAACTCGCTTCAATATTCTTTCAATTTTAGCCCCTTTCTCTTGCTCTCTCTCTCACTCTCTCTCTCTCTCTCTCTTCATTGTGTAATCCGTATTGTCTTTCCTAGTTCCCAAGTCTGTGTCCTAAGCGTATGCCACCTCGTCGAAAATGGAGCGGTATTGATAACCGAGAAGCCCTGGAGTGCCACTTCAAAGCCATCTGGCCAGATAAGCTCGGATACAGGAAACGGCAGCTTGCTAATTGGACAGAGCGGCGACCAAACGATGCTATAACCGAGCAGTGTCTTGCTGGCCAGATATCCCTTATCAGCCGAAAGTATCTCTCTCTGGTCGAACAAGAAGCCATTGCTCAGCAGCTCGTGGAGCGAGGGGAGCTTCCTAGCGCGTTTCTACAACGTTACCACGCAACGAATCACCAGGGAGAACCGGAGCCCTGCGGGTCCAGCGCTGCTGGCGCTACTGGCACTACGCGCACTGATGACGCCCAGGCGGATCCTCGAGCCGCTGACACTAGTACTGGTGCTGGTGCTGGTGCTGGTGGTGCTGTCAATGATGTACATGTGCCTCCACCCAACTCGGACGGTGAGTCACCTGTCACTGGATCAACGTGTGAACACGTTCCTGCCTTGCATGCTGATGCACTTGGCGCTGCGGACAGTGGATCTGGTGGTGTGTCGTGCACTGCGGAGGGCCCTTGCACAGACTGCAGAGCACAGACTAATCGTAGCTTATCTGCTTGCCTAGCTAATGCATGTAGTGCTGGTATCATTGACTCTAATGACAAACAGCTCGTGTGGGCGGTCAAGCATATCTGTGTATGTATCAAGGCTGCTGTGGTGGAAGACACTGGTAGGGTCCTTGGTGGGCTGGTAGCCAGTGTACAGCGTTTGGGTGTTGATGAGAGGCCAAAGCTTGCAGTCCCCAGGAAAATCCCATACCTCCGTCTTTCAGCTACTGTCGCAAAAATCAACTGTGGCATCCGTCAGCTGGTTGCTGCTAGTGAGTTTGACCTGTCCATAGAGTTCTTGAGTCATGTTGCGTATGCTGCTGCTGTTCTCACCCTACTGGTTTGTGGTATCCCGCCGGTTCCGGCAGCGCGCATGAGTCCGCCGCAGCCGGAGGTTCCGGGTTGGCAACGCCGGTTACAGCGAAAGGTTGACGCCCTTCGGAAGGATGTCTCTAGACTGACAAGCTACCTGGCATCTGACAACCCGCAGATGTACGAGCGCTACCCTGTGGGAACTCGGCACGCTGCTGCTTCACTTCTAGGAACAAAGAAATTGGAACTTCTGGCCCTTGCGGGTCGAATGCGCAGATACAAAGCTGATATGAAACGAAAGCAGGAGAATCAGTTATTTCGCTACAATGAACGTCAATTCTATCGTAACCTGTGTGCCAAGAAGGATAGTGACCCCGAGAACCGTCCATGTATGGATCAATTGGAGCAGTTCTGGAGAGACATTTGGTCTCACCCTTACCCTGTGCGTCGTCAGGCCTGGATCCAGCGTGAAGGCACGTACGCAGAGGCCATCCATGCCCAGGAATCTGCTGTCATTACTGCTGACCTTATGTCTGCTGCGACCTCCAAGATGCCACACTGGCGTGCTCCTGGTTGTGACCAGATCCCGCCATTCTGGATTAAAAAATTTACTGCTCTCCATCCAGCTCTACTTCGAAATTTCCAGCTGCTTCTGGATGGTGAGCTGGATGCCCCAGCATGGTTTTCACTGGGCCAGACGGTCATGATCCCAAAGAAAGGAGACCTAACCCAGCCGCAGAATTGGCGACCAATCACCTGTCTGCCAGCCATGTACAAGCTATTCACCTCCGTGATTGGTGAGTTGATGTGGATCCATATCCAGACCAATGACATTCTGGCCCATGAACAAACTGGCTGTACTCGTAACCGAGGAGGCTGCACTGACCAGCTGCTGATCAATGCTATGATTACCCAGGATGCTAGGCGTCATCACCGCACCTTGGCAATGGCTTGGTTGGATTTTAGGAAAGCGTTCGACAGCCTATCGCAGGAGTGGCTAGTCGAAGTCACACGCCTGTACAAATTCCACCCCAAGATCACTTCGCTCTTGTCTGTGCTCTCATCGCAGTGGCGTACCCGGCTGCGCTTGGGAGCTGACATGAGTGAGGCAATACCGATCCGGCGAGGCATTTTCCAAGGTGACTCGTTATCCCCTCTGCTCTTCTGTCTTGGATTGAATCCAATATCAGGTGAACTCAGCAGAAGTGGCTTTGGATATGCGTGCGGACTTCAGCGGACAACAACCGTATCCCACTTATGGTACATGGATGATGTGAAGCTGATGGCCGCAACCAGTAAGCAGCTTAACTCAATGATCAACATAGTATCGTGCGTTGGGAAATCCATTGGAATGGAGCTTTCTCCAGCAAAGTGTGCTAAGCTTGTGTGCCCACATGGTGCTGTTGATCCAGATCAGCCAGCAACTGTCACAGTAGATCAAGCCTCCAGCATTGCCTCCTTGGCGGACGGCTCCGTGTATGCCTACCTTGGCATAAGGGAGTGTTTTGGCATGGCGGAACAGTCTGTTAAGGTGGCCACCACCAAAGAGTTCAGGAGGCGCTTGCGGCTGGTGACCCACACATCTCTCAACGCCTGCAACCTCTCTCGTGCTATTAACTCTTATGTCATCCCAGTGCTGTCGTATGGCTTGTGTATTGTGCCATGGACGAAGGATGCTATTGCAACCTTCGACAGGAATGTCCGAAGTGCGCTCCGCGCAGTGGGAGCACACCACCCACGATCTTCCACCATCCGCTTTCACCTGCCGAGATCTGAGGGCGGCCGAGGGATTGTATCAGTTGAGCACCTGCTGGAGAGGAAATACATCCGCCTGTCTAGGTATCTCCAGGCGCACTCTGACCTGCCGCTGATTGCTGCGCTGCATGCTCATCATGAAAATCTTCCGCCTACAAAGTCGATCATCTCCCGGGCGGCCACGGCAATGGAGCACTTCAACATCCTGGACATCGGAGGTGCAACAACTGACGTTGTTAAGTCTGCTATCAGAACCTCCACCCAAGCTTCTCTGCGGCAGAAGCCCCTGCATGGTCGCTATTGGCAGAGGAGTGGCGGTGTATTGGACATGCCTCTCTCATTCAGCTTCTTAAAGTCTCCAACATTGCGTCCATCCACTGAGTCATCCGTATTTGCTGCTCAGGATCAGGTGGTTAATACCAGGAACTACCAAAGATCGGTTATTGGCGACACTTCCGTGGTGGACGTGTGCCGTTTGTGTGGAGGTCCGGGGGAGACTGTTGACCATATTTTGGCATGCTGCCCCGTGTTGGCACGGACGGCATACATTACTCGCCATAATCGTCTTGCCGCTATAGTCCACCGGGCACTCTGTCATCGCTACAGACTGGTATCTCCTGCTCCCCCTGGCCACTTGCCACACTACGTCGAGGATAGTGAAGGCCGTAAGTTAATGTGGGAAATGCCAATCCCTACAGATAGGATGGTTGGAGCAAATCGGCCGGATCTTGTGTGGGACGATGGCAAGTCAGTTCAACTTATTGATGTCAGTGTGCCACTGGACCATAGAGTAACACTAAAACATGCTGAAAAGAGAGCGAAGTACTTGCCCCTCGCAGTGGAAATTGGGCAGATTTGGCAGCGAGAGGCAGTGTCCGTAGTGCCCATCATAGTTGGTGCTCTTGGTGGCCTGACGAAGGAAGCGGCTACCTCAATTAAGCAGCTATGTGGAGAAGAGCGGCACCTTCATGAACTGCAGCAGGCTGCTATCCTTGGCTCGATGGCCATTCTAAGATCTGTTTTGGGTGCAGCATAGGGCTCTTCGCTGTCCCTGGTGGGCTTTTTATGCTCTGTATGTTATTGTATTCGTTTTAGTTTGTAATTGAAACACTGTGGTATTTCTGTGGGTATTCGTATTTGATCTTTCTGTGGGTGCGCATTGGAGGTTGTGCCCAGTGATGAGCTTTGCCGGCCTGAATTTTTCGCCAACTTCTGATGCTCCCCTTTCTGCAATACCTGTTGCCATGATACCTCTGGGCTTTAATGCCTGTGATGGTACCAATACCTGTTGCCATGATACCTCTGAGCTTTAATGCCTGTGATGGTACATGCGCCTTTCTCCCTTCCTCTCTCTCTACCTTATTTTTTCCATATATTATTCCGTGCTGCTTACCTTTGGCTATGATAAGTCCGGTGAGTTAGTGTAATACCTCCAATTTTTATTTTTATTTTCAATTTGGAGTGGAATAAAGACTCATAATAATAATAATAAAAAGGTTTGCTCCCCACACCGGAGCTCGCGCTATTCCGCCGACTTTACTTGACACTTGACTGACTCACGACTGCCATCCAGAGCACACGAGAAGTCGATCGAACCTTCGACTCGGCAAACCTGTAAGAAAGCACCACTCCCTGCTCAATACACAGTGTTTCGGGGAATTCACCCCTCATCAGTTGAGCTTGAGTAGGCTGAGGAAGATTGTGCCTGAAGAGCACCACTTATATAGTGCTGTCCAGGCACAAACATCACCAGGGATACAAACTTACAGAGACGCTCCGCTTCCAGCGCGACAAACACCTCGTGAACACCAGATAGCAGCGTGAGTCAGTGTCACGAGGTGTTTGTCGCGCTGGAAGCGGAGCGTCTCTGTAAGTTTGTATCCCTGGTGATGTTTGTGCCTGGACAGCACTATATAAGTGGTGCTCTTCAGGCACAATCTTCCTCAGCCTACTCAAGCTCAACTGATGAGGGGTGAATTCCCCGAAACACTGTGTATTGAGCAGGGAGTGGTGCTTTCTTACAGGTTTGCCGAGTCGAAGGTTCGATCGACTTCTCGTGTGCTCTGGATGGCAGTCGTGAGTCAGTCAAGTGTCAAGTAAAGTCGGCGGAATAGCGCGAGCTCCGGTGTGGGGAGCAAACCTTTCTGACAAATCATCGCCGAAGTCGCAACCACTACTTCGTAATAATAATAAATGTAGGTATAATAGTAGCAAGCTGACGTAAAGAGCCTGTCTTTCAATCCAACTATCCACTGCATGGACAGACCTGGTGCTTCATTCACCTCTGTTTCTTGCTTTCTCAGAAAACCTACTTCCTCCTTCTGCCATCTAGCTCATGACATACATTTTCTTTACGCCTTTTCAGCCGTGGTCGACTTTCGCCCCTCCTGTTTGATTGGCAATTGCAGTCAACCTGGGGAATACTGACCCTCGATTGTGAATGAAAAAAGTGTCGCCATTGGTGTATTGTTGTTACTCGTGAGGTTGGAAGTATGCAATCAAATGGTCACTAGATCTGAAGATTGTTATTTGCGAGTTGTTTTGTAAACCCGAGGTACATTATTCACAAGTTGGATTGTACATGCTATGGGATGTAGAATAACTAACCAAACAAGAATGGTGTAACAACGATTGAGTCCATTTCCAATTGGATGAACCTAGAGCGCATGATCCATTCCAGAAAGGCGACTTCAGTGAGTCTTGAATTGTCAGCAGCATCATACTTCCATTGAGCTTTTTTTCTTTTTCGAAACGACCCTCTCTTTTCAATTCGAACGAAGGTCAACATACGATTACGGCAGGCATCCATGCACTGATCTTCACTGTATACATGTGCATGTATACTGTACTGTAGTCTGTACAGTCAACTAGTCGTGGTCCACTTGGCTTCCATAGGTGCAACTTGGCTTACGGTAAGTGTCACTACAAGTGCATAGTAGCCCCCCCCCCCCCCGGAGTGCGTGTGAACAGGAACTGTGAACTGGTAAAAGAATTATTCGACACCTTCGTTCGTTTCAATGGAGAAGGTTCATTTGGCAAATTGAGGCCTTCGTTTCACCCCTAGCCCCAGGAGCGAAATTTTCACTCCTTGGCTGCCTGTTTGAGCCATCCTTGTGGAAGGGTTGATTTATGCATGCCCGCATATAGACCTTATTCGATAAACGTCACGGTCAGGTGAACTGGGGACCAGGGAGCGGCAAGAGACCTGCACTCAGTGCACAGAGGACTCGTCGTGGGAACATAGGAACAGAAAAATACCGGTATTTTACTACTCCCTTGTACGAACTGGGCCTTTCTTGCCACGTTTCACGTACGCGTGCCCCAGCTTACGACAAATCCCTGGAGGCGAGTCCAAAAATCACGTATGTATCTACATATACAATGTAACCGTAACTCTACCAATGTTGCGGACGATGATCCCCCCCCCCCCCCCCCCGGCATACAGAAAGTTGCTATGTCCTGGCCCTCATACAGCATTGCGGAGGCACTGAATCACTTCTGCAAAAAGGACTAGCCGAAAGTGGCACAACAAATTTCTATTCCCAGAAAAGCGGTGTTCCAGCCGAGTTTATCTTCTAATTAAATGGTTTTCTCGGTTGGGATTTCATACCTGACAACCATCCCGACATCGAGGGCGGTAATAGGCACCCAAAAGAGCATTAGTTCCATGCCTCACCGCGAGGTATATTTGTATACATTTTCATGCCTAGGTATGTCATTCGATCTCAGGT
>NC_088643.1:48752398-48769898 GCF_964019385.1 Sycon ciliatum
GGGGCAAGAGTACATAACCCCCCAGAGTGTGCAACTCCACTATGGGTGCTGTCCCGACAGAATTTCAAGTTGACGTCATTTTGATGATGCAATGCGCACTGTACACGGATTATCAGACGAATCCGGAACCTGTGGTTGACCGAAGCCGATCGATCCTGTACAAATTATTGCAAAGAAAAACGTGTGATGCGTTGACACCCGTACACATGTTGTAAATCACTGTACTGGTGCAAGGAGCATTGCATAATATTGCGTCATAAATAATGACGTCAACTTGAAATTCTGTCGGGACAGCAGGGTATGTGGGAGTTGCACACTCTGGGGGGTTATGTACTCTTGGTAGGGGCAAGAGTACAGTCATAACCTAGTTAGTACTAGTACAGTAGTAGTTATGTACTCTTCGTAGGGGCCCGGGGGGGGGGGGGGGCTCTCGTAAAAAAAGGTTATGTACACACAGCTAGCTACAGGCTACAGGTAGGGATATCAGCGAACGCACTGCGCAGCCCATCTGCGCAGGTCAGCCTGGCCCATCTACACGCGGCCGACAAGAAAACTCATGAACGCTTTCATTTTTTTGCAAAATAAATCGTGCGAAGAAGATGCACGGAATGGCTGAAAACTAGGCTAAGGAATAGTAGCATCCAGAGACTCTCAAACAAATTCATGGTTCATCGCTTCTGACAATGGCAGCGAAGACATCAGGGAGCTGATTGCAGCAACTCTCTACCAAGCGCGATGCTGGTTACTCACCAGGGCAGGGCGCTTCCATCGCGCAAGAAATGGCCGCGAGCGAGAAATGGAAGTCCGATTTTGGAACGATCCAACCAGGGAAATTCCTTGAAAATTGGCCTGAACACCTCTCATACTGGTGTTTCACGATGTGCAAACTTTCAGAGAAATCGACGGGGGAGAACGTGGTGAGTACGTGGGTCCTCGAGTATCGCGTATGATTTGAATGGTCGCGGGGACAGAAGAACAGTAATTTTACGACTCCCAGCGGTGCAAACAGACCGCGGCCATGTTTTCTCTGTCGGCCGCGATCACGTTCAAAAAATCGATGACGCAATGCATGCGCAGAGGCCTGCGCAGTGCGTTCGCTGACATCCCTACTACAGGGCCAGGGACTTGTAGTATTCGACTGCATGCATATGCGCATGCAGGGCAGGGAGACGATTCCCTCGTATCTCATCAACTACTACATGTGTGTGAGTCTGTGCATGTGACGCTGTGTACACACGACACACGTAGTGACGTACGTACACGTAGATACACGACGTCACACGTACACGTACACACACACATAATCATTGCACCAAAAATTAATATGATTGAAGATGACGTCATGCACTTTCGGCACATCTTTTTTACTCATCCCGATCGATCCCACATTTTGCGAAATAACTTTTGGCAAATTTTATTTTGGTCGACTCTGAACTTCGAAACCTCTGGATCGATCGACTTCTCTTCTGGTTGTTGGATATAGCAGATTTGATTCATCCCTTGAAATTATCCTCGCTGTTGGAGTAATTAGAGATGGGGAGCAATGAGGAGAAATTTGACGGGATGCTGATGCACATGGCACAGCAGCACCCTGGTGGAATAAAGGAGGTAATAATTGTTTTCCTTTTTCATGCTGGAACGTGTTACCAGTAACTTCAAGTCCATATCAGAAGGAATCGTCCTTCAGGAGAACAGCAATCCAGTCATTTTCTTTTCTTTCCCGCAATGTACCGCATAGCTTTTGGACACTTTCTTCGGATTCTTGCGAAGGAGGACAGATTTCTACACTGGAGCTGAGAAAAGCTTTTCCGAAAGGGTAAGACTAAGAGCATGTACAATTATGACGATTAAATTTGATAAATGGGACGTCTCTGGATTTCAAATCTTTTGCTGCAAATCGTCTTGGGAAGTTGGGAGGGAATACGGTAGGTGTCCTCTTGGGTCTAATAGATACCTGGTATTCAGTTTGCAGAGGTCGACAACCAGTGCACTATGCCGCGTCGAGTATTGCTTTGGCTCAGCCAATTCTGTTGTCTGCATGTAGCACGTCAGCACACGGGCAGCTTTCTGTTGTGACGGTGGGAGAGAATGAAGGGGCTATTCTATGGATGGGCCCAGAGTTTGCACAAACGTGGCTGGCAGGGTAGTGTAGCTTCTAGCGCTTTCAGCTGGGCGAGACCACGAACACGGGCACGTGACAACACAGAGCCAGCTGTTCTGTTGCCAACCACCTCATTGCGAATGCTGATTGTGCTCGTGTGTATTCTGATAGCCACTTCTCTATTTTGTCACGTGCCCGTGTTCGTGATCTCGCCCATCTGAAAGCGCTAGAAGCTACACTACCCAGCCAGCCACCTTTGTGTAAACAAAATAAAAATGTAATATCTCTCAAGTTGTTTACTGACACCCCTGACCCCACTAGTTAATGCAGCGTCCATTTGGGGCTTGTCTTTACACAGTGTGTGTTTTAGTTCCTCTTGTCTCACTTCTCGCCTTCTCTTTCTCTCTTTCCCCTTTTTCATATCTCCCCTTGTGCATATATTCTTCGCTAAATTTATCACCTAGCTGTAATGGTTACCACCCTTGTGATCTGATGCT
Organism: Sycon ciliatum; assembly: GCF_964019385.1. NCBI lineage: Eukaryota > Metazoa > Porifera > Calcarea > Leucosolenida > Sycettidae > Sycon > Sycon ciliatum. Next base: position 48,754,997 of record NC_088643.1, read on the forward strand.
ACTTATCCTTATCTTTCATTGGTTCTGGTTGCTTGTAATTCATTTGAAGAGAATGCCTGAAAACTGGTTCAGGAATTTCGGAGTCCTTGTTGATGGTGGTGAATAGCTTTAGATTTGAAGTGTTTCCTGTCCCTGATAAGCTTCCTATCTCCAAGAAAGTTATTAAATCATAAATGAGTGAGTTTGCTTGAATTGTGTGAGGTCAGTTTTTAATTATAAGAGAATTGTACTAATCAACCCTGTCAATATCACTGTGTGCTTCTGTTTGTTCTAGGTTGTAATGGAAAGCTTCAGTGTGCACCAGAAACATGCCTTGGAGGTGAGTGCATTGTGGTATTCAATCAGTCGAGCTGTGTTCCTTCGGAGTCGTACTTTGTTGAGTCTTCGGAACTTGACGTTTGGAGACCTGAAGTGAAAAGAAAGCACTGCTACTTTTACTACAGGTACAATAATTAAACATGCTCAAGGTTCAACTACATGTACAAAACATACTGCAGGCTCAACTACATGTACCCCCTCTATTATCCCCATGGCTGGCTAGCACCCACATCACTTTTTCATTGGCTGGAGCCATGTGACTGTGAAAAAATAAATAATAAATAAAGAGAAAGGACCAATAAGTTACGAGTTATGACTAACAGTCCACCAATTGGTCCTTTCTCTTTACTTATAAGGCCATCATTTTTTATATGTATGTTTCGCGTCAGTTCAACTTCCAGAATCATATGCGAGAGGTGGAAAGAAATAAAAAGTTGCAAAATAAAAAAATAAAAAAAGGATTATCAGAGGTGTATAGCACTGTACATACTACATAGCCTATTGACTATTGTCAATGGCTCGTGCATGGTGTACATTCGAAAGAAAAATCGTACATCGAAGCACAAATCTGGGTTATCAGCAAGAGGAAATATTCACTTTGGACAGAGGAGGCAACCGTTGGTGCCCATTCTTCGCTGGATTATTGTACTCAGCCTTCAGCAGCGGTGCAAAGAGCTCCGAAACGACGCATCCTCTCAGCTTGAGGCGATCGATGCGGTCTGGTGTAAGCTCAAAGAATTCTGCTCGCAGATGCAGAACAAACGATCTATCAACGCTGGCCTCGAGGCCAAATCTGAATCCCAGCTTCGCCGTATGCAACCAGTCCACACTGATGACTCGCACGATCGTACACTCACTGTGCATGTTCGATTTTTTTATTTTTTTCAGAAAAAAATCAAAACGTATGCGTGCGGACAACGCGAAAAATAGATATAAAAAATTATGGCCTAATATTGGCTCAATGTCCGAGTTTAAATAAATAATAAAATATACACTGAATATGTTTGCGAACTTGTACTGTTTTTCTTGTGCTAATTGTGCAATATCCATATAGGAGAAAGCGAAGGAGGACGCTGCTGCTGAGGCTGCTGCAGCTGCAAAGAAGGTAACCTGGGAGTGGGTGATGTACTAGTAGTCTGTTGCATTAATGTGGTGAAACAAGGGTCCATGCTTACCTGGACAGGGTCAGTACATGCAGTCTCTTTATTTGCAGCGGTCGCTTTTGTGTGTGTGTGTGTTTTACTGCGGCTAGCTTGCTCCTTGCTGTACAGTTGCAGCCTTATCACACAAGTTATCAGACACGTTTCTTTCACCTTTGCTTTGATCTGCTTTTCAGAAGCGCACGGAGAGCCCTCCTGCACAGAAATCCAAAATCGTCGAGCTTGCAGATGGCGAGTTGGTAAGCCTTGTATTTCAATGTCCACAACAGTACATACATTCACGTATGGGCAGTCCGTGTACAAGCATACAATGAATCTTCTACATGTCATGGAGAAGATTCACTGGTGACAACGAGAATACTGGCCTGAGTGTCAGGACAACACTGTGCCATCGTGACTCGCCCTCGTCTAACTTGTGTGCAACGATTATTTCTGCTTGTTGATACAGCCAAGCGATGTTCCCGTCGTCAGCTCCCATGGGTCCACGACAAAGTCCACTTCATCTGATGTGAGTTGATTAGTGTACCCTCTTTCTTTTCTTTCACTTTCAGGAAATCTACAATGTAGTTCTAGATCCAGGCTGAATCTTTGGCCACCTTTTGGGTTTGTCTGTTTGAACTTATTGACTTGTGCTTGCTTCATACAATTGTTACAACTTGCTACTTGAGTGCACTGGAAGTTGTTTAGCACTACTAGTATTAGCTAACCAGCCATGGGTTTACAGCACCATGATACACACTCAGTACTCAATCAACCATGCCGAACTAATATCTCGAAGTATTGAAGCGTGTACTGTAATTGAGATTCTGGACAGTCCGTACCTTTCAATGTAAGGCTGGACGGGGCAGATAATAGCTTACATTGTAGTTTTCTTATCACCCGCAGTAGCCAGCAGTCATACAAGTTACAGCCCTGTTAACCCTTTACCGTTTTAGGTATTTGTACAGCATAAACCGACCGTCATTGTTCATGCCGTAACTTTTTTATTTTTCACTTTTATTATGTACAAAATGGGGTGATTCTGAAAGTAAAAACCCTCAGGAATGCGATGCAACAACTTTCAAGTCCAGAAAACGAACACAGATTTCACTATTTAGCACTAATAATTATTTGGATTTATCCCGATCGGGCAAACTGTTGCAATATGCAATAAATCAGATCCTTGCACTGGAGTGGCTCCCTCAGGTAAGTGGATACCAGGTTCGTTCTCTGGGTGGAATGTAGGAGTGTTACCAGTCACATCGGTGTCAGCATTGTCCCAAGTATTGCAAATATCGACTAGTGCAGGTTGCACCGCTGGCTGTACATAGTACCTGTGCACCACGACCTCTACCGTGACGATGGCCTATTCCACGGCCGAATCCTCTCTCTCTGCCACGTCCCCTTCCACCATTAGTGGCACTCATCTCAGCGACACTGTCATCGTCTGTGACATCCATGTCACTCTCACTGGCGCTGCTTTCACTCGCCATGTCATCGTCGCGGTCGTCGTCAGAATAAATATTTTCAACAGGATTGTCTGGCTCCACAAACTCATCTTCGCTGGATGAGGCAGCGACAGAGTCGTCAGGAAGGGTCTCCAAAAGCGAAAGAGCTTGCTCCGCGTCCATGGCTTGCACAGCAGGGCAGACAGTCGTGAGGCCAGCTCAAGCAAAAGTCGAAATAATCTGCAGGCAATACCAAAAGTCGCAGGGTACGCACTTTTCCCAAAGCGCATTTTTCAAGTCGCGATTTTCGCGATTTTTTGTATTGCATCACACAAAAAAATTGTCCGCACCCTCTGCGCGTACATCTTGGCTACCAGTAGGGAAAATCCCAGCTCTCTGCGGTGAACCAGTCCAGCGCTGTGCGCATAGAAGTCATCGACCGCGAGCGGTCGAAATTTGTACGTACAAACGGTAAAGGGTTAAAGACTGGTCTATGGTGCACGTGTTTGTTATGTGTAACCTTGACGTGCGTAAATGACTGGTTGTTTTGCAATCCTGGGTGGAGAAGTTGTCTGTTGCCATTTCCTGTACCATAGCTACTGCAAATGCCGTATATGTGCTTTATTGTTGCCTTTGCTTTTGAAAGGTACCCAGTGAGGCCACATCAAATGGAGATAGCGCTGGTCCTGCGACAGCAGCAGCGACGGCAGCTCCAGCAGGTGATGCTGAGGATAACGACCAAGAAGAGGAGGATGACCCCACGAAAGTGAAGCCGAACGCAGGCAATGGTGCTGACCTTGAGCACTACAGTTGGACTCAGGTACAACAAGTTTGTGCTAGCATGCATGACAGGCCTGATATCTTATGGGTTGCCGTGTTTTTTGATGCACATCTGTGAGGTTGTTTGATTCACCTTATGTTACCAGTTTCTATTGTAACCCTGTCCATGGTATCATGCCAGGCAATGCTTTCACTACTGGTACTGTGTTGGAACTTGCTGCGCTTAAACACGACTTTGTATGGACTGCTATACACATGTCAGAGTGCAAGTGTTTCTTTAGGATGCTACTGCTTGTGTATAATTATGATGTACTTGTAGGGCCGTGCTATACTGAGCGCTGTGACCTACTGCTTCCCGCGCATGTGGCCTAGTCAATTCAGAAGTGGCAGCTGGTTTCTTGTTTGGCATTTTTCCCTCTCTTGCTTCAATGCGTATTGGCTTACTCTTGTGCTCTCTTCCATCATAGACACTTGGCGATGTTGAGATTCGCATTCCATTGAAGGCTGACTTCAATGTTCGAGGCAAACATGTTGATGTTTCATTCAAGAAGAAGGCACTAAAGGCTGGACTCAAGGGCAAGGAGCCTATCATTGATTCCGAGCTTAGTCATTTGGTAAGGGCTGCTCTTGTACAGCTTTGCAGTGACTCTGCTGCATGGGTACGTGTTTGTTGAGTCTGTCAATGATTCGATCAGCTGCTCTCAATGTTCTCGATCTCCTCTGACTAGCCCTCTTTTTGTTTGCCTTTTTGTTTCTTGTATTTAGATTCAAGTTGCAGACTGCTTTTGGAATATAGAAGACGGTTCACACTTGGTCATTTCTCTTGAAAAGGTAAGGCACCGTTGCATGCCGAACAATGAGTTGGAACCGCTGTACATAATCATTGCGTACACTTGTAGTATGGTTTTCAGTGGTCTATGCCCGTCTTAACATAAACTTGCTAGCATAAGCGTTAATGAGGTGCTGTTTGCTTGTGGGCTGCTGTACATTCTAGGTGAACAAAATGGAGTGGTGGAGTCAAGTCGTGACTAGCGACCCTCAAGTGAACACCAAGAAGGTTCAGCCAGAGAATTCCAAGGTTTGTGGAGTTGTGTGTGTGTTTGCTCTCTTGTTTGCTACAGCATTGTATCCACCTACTAGTGCCTACATCACCTCCTTCTTGTACTATACCGAATGCTTCTCGGGTCATCTAATTTCAGATTTCAGCCGCCCCGCCTCCAATGAGGTGACTGCGGTACTGTTGCATCGCTTGTAGCCTTGCCTCTTCATATACAATACATGTCTAGTCAATGAACCACCCAGCATAGTTCTCCCTGTTTCATTGTTTTGTCCTCTCTTTGTTGTGTGTGTGTGCGCGTGTGTGTGTGTGTGTGGGAACACGTGTGTTGTGGCCACAGCTGTCAGATCTTGACGGGGAAACTCGCGGTATGGTTGAAAAGATGATGTACGACCAGAGACAGAAACAGGTTAGTGCAAAGACGGATAGCGTTCTGTGGTGCAGTGACTTATCAGAATGCTGGTGATATGATGGATTGGAATGGCAGTGGTTTGCTCCTCAAGATATGTTTTGTTCTCCTGGAAACTTGTGTGCATGTACATGTACAGTCAACTTCGCTAATAGCGACTGCGGATATAACGACAATTCGCGAACAACGACAGAATTCCCATGCCCAGAGCAAAGTCCCATCCAACTGTAATATCTAATGAGACTTCGGGTATAACGACACTTCGCGAATAAGGACACTTTTCTGATGCCCCGCCGATTGTCGTTATAAACGAAGTTGACTGTAGCTATTGTTACTGTCAGTTTGATTCAATCTCTTTTGGCCCACCTCTTGTACTGTGTCAGAGTAAGCTGCGTACCTGAAAACTTGATTTATCGTTCCTGCTGACTTGTTACTTATAGATGGGCAAACCAACATCAGATGAGCAGAAGAAACAAGACATGCTACAACAGTAAGTTACATGTGTGTGTGCTGTGAAAGCATGCTGGCTGTGCTGCTGTAACTGTTATACCGGAGCCCGGTTATGACCATCCCAGAGCTTGAAAATCCCACACTGGACCGTGCCATGAGAATTGTATTTTGGTTGGGGGCTTGTATACTCTTGATAGCATCATGCAGCTTCATCCTCGCAATGCAGAAAATCAGAATGCCCGCAGTTTCCTTGTGGTTTGAAATATACCCGGTCTGCAGTACTTTGGAACTGAAAACAGTAAACTGTCCTATGCTTTACACTTGACATGCCGGACTGATACAACAGATTATGTAGCTTCATGTTGACTGTCTATTTCTCAACTGTTTCTTTCTCTTTTGTTCAGATTTATGCAGCAGCATCCTGAAATGGACTTCTCCAAGGCTAAGATTTCATAACAGTCCTCTAGAAATCATTTTAACTAACATGAAATCTATTTTTATCAGTTCCGGTCTTCGCAACGTGAGGCTATTCATGAAACTAGGCAGCCAGGAAGACGGCTCTTCCGTTTGTTTTGAGGAGACTTCCAACGGCCACTGCATGCAACAGCTGTGTTCCATGTACCCGCTCTGACTTTATTGCGCATTGGCTGGCTTTCTAAGTCCTGCTCAAGTTGAAACCTTGATGAGCTGACACTTCCTTCGTATCATACACAACTTCAGCTCGGTTCTCTTCAGGTACTGTTTCCAGGTACTGTTGAGTTAAGGTGCGCTTTGGTTTTGTTGTTTCATCATCAAGTCCTGGATTCTCTTCTCTTCTTTTTTGCGCTTTGTGCTTAACTATTGGTGTAGACTCGGATGTGCGCAGTAACAAAGTAATGTTGCGTGTATGTGTGCGTGTGGTGCGTCTGTGTGCCTGGGTATGTGTACGTGTGTGACTGCCTCTGTGTAGCCGTGTATGGGCATGCATGCATGCGCGGCTGTCTGTCACACTGTTACTACATAAGCTGCAGATGTAGGTGTGATGTACGCAGACAAGCTCTTGCCGCTCTTCTTGGGCAGGCGTTTCACACACAACCTCGTGTTTCAGTTGTGTCTATCGGTTCCTGTGCAATAGGCCATTCCCAAGACGTGCAAACTCACTTTTATCGTACCGTTTCCAAGGATATTTACTCGCGTACGATACACTTGGACACACACGTGCAACTGATTTTTGAACTTGGCCAGGGCCTTTGTGCTCACGATTATACTTTGCACGCCAACAAAAGTGTCGGTTGTTGAAAATGCGTACTGCAAATGCAGTGCTTGAACAAAGGAATTTTTTTTAATTTCCTGGCATTTTCAGGAGGCCACTCAGGATACATTGACGCATGCAAAGTTTGCCCAGCACCGTGTGAACTTTGTCACGGCTTGCCGGTGTTATCTTGGTCACACACGTGCAAGTGTTTGCACGTCATGTGAATGGCCTATAACTTTTTGTTTTGCATTTTCTGACAGCCAACGAGTGTACCAATATGACAAGCACTCCATCGGCAGTTGGATACCTACCGTGACTGCACCGTGTACGGTAGACTACTGTCCAAGTGACTACAGTATCTCCCAATATCTGACTATCTGTCCTCCTGAAAACGCCTCGTAGAGATAAAGAGATGGCGAGAGAGTCGGAGAGGGGGGGGGGGGGGGACCAAAACTGGCACAAGGGCTTTGTGTGGTCATACACCATCATGAGTATTCCAAGAGCTCGATCACTGACACTGTACTTTTTGTACATTGTAATCATGTATCACTTCCCTGGCCCGGGAGTTTATTTACTCACCCTTGCGGTACCCTTCCACCCCACCCTGGGGGGTATTGGCTCTTGGTAGTATCAAGAGTGAGGTTTTGTGTAAAATTTTATTTTTCGGCTATCACATTTCGTTCTTACTTTTTAGACGGGATCGACGTCCATGACGGTTTGGAAAACAATTTTATAAATTTTCTATAGGGAAAGGACCCAGGACTAGACTACAATAACTTTTTTAGAAAGCTGCCATAAAGCAGTTTTTATTGCTATATTAATACCAAGAGTATAATTATAACCAAATGGGGGGGGGGGGTTATATACTCTTGTCAGTCTTGATAATACTGTATAGTAAATGAGTACTTGACAAGTACTTAGTTGTACCAGGGTCCAGGGAGTACATTCTTCACACATGTTCCGCCAAACCAGCAGCAGGAACGGAAGTACGAGAAATAATCCGAAATACCGACGCCGCGACGGTACGATCGACTCGTAGATCTAGCGCGCTAAGTAAAATTAATTTTAGTTACCTGGCCTGGTCTAGTAGTAGTAGTAGTACGAGTCTGGGCCCGGCTAAAAGTAACGGCGGTTGCCGTGACACCGAAATATGGCGTCCTTGTAGCTTCCCCCACTCGACCCGGCCGTAGATCTACGTCCGGCTGCCCAGCCTGCTGACTCTGCTGAGTAGATCTACGTCGAGTGCAGTGTTGTACAAAGAATCTGTGAATTCTCATGTGCAGCCTGTTCACAGTGGTTCATGTTCATCATGATTTGAGTTTGAAGTGACGTGTGTTTGATGAAGTAAAGGACAACGACAGTCGTCAAAATTTATTGAAAATTTCTACATTGTAGTATGTTGAATTTGTTTTTGAGCTAAGGTACATAAACTAATCTCAAATACAGTGCAAGGCAGTCTAAGTAGAAGCTAGACGCATTCAGTTAGTCTGGTTGTCGCCTGGAGAGAAATAGGAGCAATGGCACGTCGGTGCCTTCCGTATTGCGGACTCATTTTACTTCTTGGTGAGTTTGAAAACATACTCATTACCACCCAAGTCTCATTCTAGGCAACCCACTAGTTCACAATGTGTTCAACGGGAAACGACCAGGGTGTGGCACGGGTTTTCGTGCTGACTGCTTTTTGTGCTCATAAAGTATAAGGTACATTGTACTATGGTGACAGCGCTTCATTGATATGCAAGTGTGCGTGTTTGTATCCGTGTGTGTGTGTGTGTGTGTGTGTGTGTGTGTGTGTGTGTGCCCGTCCGTGTGTGTATGTGTGTGTGTCATGGGCGTGCCAGTGTTTGTTTTTCTCGCAACCACAACAAAATAAGCTCACAAGAGTCATCGTTAACCACCACACAAAAAAACTGCGCTCTCCAGCCGACCTCGATACGTTGCCAAGAGGTTGGCTGGAGAGCGCAGTTATTGTATGGTGGTTCATGATGTACAGGGTCAAATGCATAATGTTGCTGCTTACCCTTTATTTTATTCACAAGATTCGTTTAAAATTTTAAATGATAGCAGGAGTGCATAACTTCCCAGAGTGTGCAACGCCTCGTTAATTAACTTCCGCCACGACTCGCTTCTGAATAGCTTCATGGTTGTGATACTGTATATTGCACCGGACTGCACACTAAACTGCGCTGCTTGCGCATGCGGTCAACCTCCCGTCCCGAATGCATACTTGCAGTTGGTTATCATGAAAAATTACGTGAAGCTAAAAGTGAGCCACGAGAGGTACCCGTTGACAGCTACACACACCGGGGAGTTCTGTACTCTTGATGGCAGTGATTAGAGAGGTGTAGCAACTCATCAAACTGAATGTTCTCATCCCAAGTCCAGCTATGATGACGGGGGATTGTCATGATTGTTGTACGAGTTCATCCCCTGTTACACTGTTTACAAATTGCCAATCCTCACGATTACTGCCTTTGTTGTGCTTCCGCTCGAGCGCGTATGTGTGCGTGTGTGTACGTGTGTGTTTGTATACGTGTGTGTACGTGTGTATTGGTATATGTACTGTAGGTATCATCGCCAGTAGCAGTGGCTCTAATCAGGTAGGGCGAGCTGGACATGCACACAACGCATGATAACAACTGTTGTTCATATGCCGAGGGTTGCAGCATGACAATACAGTCAACTAGTAGTGAAGATGCCGCAGAATCCCGCAGATAAGCCCATGCTTGCGCATAAGCCCAGGCCAAGTTCGAACATCGCGAGGCTTCGTTGTACAAGCCCATGGGCCGAGCAAGCTAGATCGTATCATGCACGTAGTACATGTAGGTTTTTTTGTACATTTCAACACAATCATCGGTTGTTTTTGTTTGCACAGTGGTTTTCAGCAATGTACTTCTCACTTCCTTGGTACTTTTTCAATAGCACAATTTGGCTTCGGTGTATAAGCCCATGCCCGCGTATAAGCCCACGTTCTTGTATAAGCCTACCGAAATGTCCTTGTGAAACAGATAAGCCCCATGGGCTTATCCGCGGGATTCTACGGTATACATATTAAACATGAAGTAGCAGTTTCTAGTACGGGATGATATGACCCAATGTGATACATGTACAGTGTACTGTATTTGGCATAACTGATGCCAGTCCCACTAGTACTACAGTCAAATCTGCCGTTAGCGACCTCTGCTGTAGGCGACCATCTACCGTTAGCGACCGATTTTCCGTGCACCGACGGTTTCACATACAAATTGATCTGTCCAGAGCGACCATCTGCTGTGCGCGACCAGCGACCGCGATTTCATGCACGGTGGCTGCATTCAAATCTGCTGTAAGCGACCGCGACCCACGTTCAGTCAGGTGCGAAACTGTACTTGGCAGTGTGCTGTCAACTGCAAGGTGTGAAAATGCGCTGTCTTGCAAGTGCGCCCCTATATTCTATTGAATATCCAATAAAATGATATCAAAAATCACATTATTCTCGTCGATTTGAGTACATGGAAGCATAATTATATGCATGCCCGGTATGCCGGATTTACCATACATCTCCCGTAAGAGACCATCTGCCGTAAGAGACCGCTTTTTCTTGCACCAAGGGGCGGTCGCTTACGACAGATTTGACTGTAGTAGTATTCAGATCTTGTTCGCTATCGTTGCTATAACAGAAAATCTGTGGATGAACATCCAGTGCATTTGCAGATTTGCGTGCTTCTCTTGCGACGGGCGTATACATGGTACAGTCTGTATCGGCTATAGCGTACCCTTTTGATTTCCGTGATTTTATCACTATAACCGATGCATCACTATATGAGATACGATCGATTTTTTTCGATCGACACATGAAAGGCAGGGAAATACTTCCAGCATGGCGTTTTGACAAATGAGCATGCTGCATAGTTGACAGTGCCCGCATTTCCATAAAAAATTCTGTTATGTACATGTACATGTGTCACTATCAAAATAAGCAACGTGAAGAACGTGAAGAAAGTAAAAAAAATAGGGCCTTTGATATTAACATGTATTTTAAAGTTATCACTATAGCCGATAATAATGCAGTGTGTTATGCATGTTTTGATTCTTTGTTGCCATCATAATATCCGATATATCAATACATCCGATAATATTGGTTATAGTGATATTTGTACTGGATAAAATACGTTTTGCTTTTGATATTTCGTACCAATATCACTGTAGCCGATATATTCTTATATCCGGTCACTCTATAGCCGATACAGACTGTACATGGTAAATGGTACATGGTAGTAGTAGCCACTGGCCAGTGAGCGGCTGTGTCTGGTGGTGTGCATTTTCAGTGTGCCTATCGTCAGTAGGCTACTATTCTGGAATGATTAGATCAGTCCTTAGCAAATTGATGCATGTCTGGGTGTTGCTGCTGCTGCTGCTGCTCTTGTTGTTGTTGTTGTTGTTGTTGTTGTTGTTGTTGTTGTTGTTGTTGTTGTTGTTGTTGTTGTTGTTGTTGTTGTTGTTGTTGTTGTTGTTGTTGTTGTTGTTGTTGTTGTTGTTGTTGTGTATCTATGTGTATGGGTGTGTGTGTGTTTGTGGTGGTGGTGGTGTGTGTGTGTGTGTATGTACACCCGTGTATGTGCATGCATGCGCGTGTGCATCTAGGTGCCATTACCGGATGAGACGGAAGCCACTGAACACTTGGCTGCCGCCGAGGAGCCAGTCGAGGACACATCCACCTCTGCACAAAGCGACACGACTGACGAAGTAGTTGAACAGCTAGTGCTAGAAGGAATGCAAAGGCAAGCTGAAGAGCAGCGGGAAGAGGAAAGAAGGCAGGTGAAAGAGGCAGAGGACACTAAACGACAACTCCAGGAGGAACAGAGACAGAAGCAAGAGGAGCAGCAGCAAAGTCTCGAAACCTTGAGGCGGCAACAAGCACAACGACAGAAGCAGCAACTCAGTGAAGAAAATGCGCGTCTCAAGGAGGCCCAGAAACAGAAACAATTAGAGAAGGAGCGCCTCATGTTGCAACAGAAACAGGATGAGCAACGAGAGGAGAGGCTGCTAGAAGAGAACGCACGTCCTCAGGAGCAGGTAGACGAGAAGGCTCGCTTGGCCGAGCAGAGCAGCAAGCAGGAATACCTGCAGGCACAACAAGACGCTCAAGACGAGCAGTACCAGGAGACCAGCTCTACTGCTGGAAGTCAGTTTGAAAATGAACCAGTGGATAGAGCGGAGCACACACTGCCTGGCAGCGGTGACACATCACCGTATTCCACTTCAGATGATTTACTGTCTCCAGACACCTATTCAGAGCCGGAGCAGGAGACTGCTGATGCCGCCACCTCGAGTAGAAAACAGGCTGATGCCGTGCCTGAAGTATGGCCTGAGTCAACTGCTCCGCCCGAAGTGCCAGAAGCAGGTAAGTGTAAACTCATGACTAGGTGTAGCTACTAGCTAGTGACTGTCTATCCAATGGTGTCGCTGATGTAGCATTTTGGTGATCAAGGTCTGTTCACTATACTACCATAGGAACAGGAGATGGAGAGAGAGAGAGAGACAGACAGACAGACAGACAGACAGACAGACAGACAGACAGACAGACAGACAGGCAGACAGACAGGCAGACAGACAGAGAGACAGACAGAGAGAGAAAGTGAAAGAGACAGAGAGAGAGACAGAGAGAGAGGGGGGGGGGGGGGTTGTCTAATCTACTTTCTGCATGGTGCGTCGCTGTCTACTGCGCACAATGAAATCAAATTGTAGGTTTTACATACTCTATCTAATGGTCTGTGGACATGTGGCATGTTTTGTTTTCCTTTTTTTGATCCAGCTGCAGAGGTATTTGAAGCTGGTGAAGCACTAGTCAATGGCAGCAATCCATCACATGCCAGGTTTGTGCATGTGCATACGTCCATAGTGCACTGTCTGCACGTACACAGATGTAGCTCCCTGTTTGTTTCCATGGGCTCTCAAGTCTTGACCATCGTGAACGTGCATGGACAAAATTAGCGCTGCATTTGGCACTCACAGTGGCTACACGTTCTCCCTTAGCACAGAGTGTGTGTGTGTGGGGGGGGGGGGGGGGGAGGGAGGCATGTCATAGCTGGGCATACAAGTTTGAAGTATGAACGTGTTGCTTGTGCTACTTCAGTAGTTGAGTACACACACACATGTATACAGCAGTTACAGATGACATCATTGCTTGGCCAGGCATGTCTGGGGGCTAGTTAGGATTAGTAAGACCCGTGTGCATTTAGGTCCTGTTGCACGTGCGTGTGTGTGTGTGTGTGTGTGTGTGGCGGAGTATGTGGTGTGATGTGTGTGCGGGAAAATAAATTTAAAAAAGACCAAAAAGTAGGGATTCACTGGCCAGAATAAGCCACTTCATAGCTGTGTGGTGTAGACCAGGCTGAATAGTGGCGGCCAATTCTTCAGCCTTGCAAGCTGTTGAATGGTGCAATCCCAGCACAAGTTGCTATGGCTTCTGCTGTAGCATCGCTATCATCGCCTCCGGCGATGGGCGTCCAATGGTCCAATGGTGTGTGTGTGTGTGTGTGTGTGTGTGTGTGTGTGTGTGTGTGTGTGTGCACCGTGTGTGTGTGTGTGTGTGTGTGTGTGTGTGTGTGTGTGTGTGTGTGTGTGTGTGTGCATGTTCTCATGTTCTCATGTTCTCTTTCCTTGTGTTTCCAGAGCGTATGAAAAGTTTGTCGAAGCGGCCGACATGGGTAATATCAAGGCACGAGAGTATGTGGCCATAGCTCACTTGGTAAGGCCACATAGTCAGGCGTTTGCTCGTATTCCTAATATTGTTAACCTGGAAACGTTTGCGAGTAGATTGGAACTCCACAGGAGCTTCCCGGTTTTCAATAAATGGCAAGCCTTCTAGGTTGGAAGGCTGTCGGCTTGCACATTCAGGATGTGCTAGGCAGTTGAATGATGCCTTAGTACTTTGGTGTCACTTTTGTACCAAACTTGTTTCACAAATTGACTTGTGATTGTTGTGTAGTGGAGCATTAGTCATGCCTGATTGTCTCTCTATCTTCTTTTAGACTTTTTTGTGAACCTGTACTACTAGGTATCTTTTGTAAAGCGAAGTCTTTGAGAAGCCGGGCTGCTCCTGAAGCCCAAGAGAGCTGTTTTTGTCCGGATCTGCATTGTTTCTAGTGATATTGCGTACTGGCTTGTTTCCTCTTCCCGACTTGTGCTGTCTGTCTTGTTCATCCGATTTGCAGCTTGGTGATCACCTGGTCCGGGACTGGTCCAAGGCATATGACATGCTATCAGCACTGGCTAAGGACCATGGCTCATCCAAGGCACACTTTGTAGGTTGCTACTCTCTGCTTCCTTTACAATGTACCATAATTAATGGTAATATAGTGGTATGGCGAAATGTCTTTCGTTGAAGTGACACTGTTCAAGTCATCCCCGATTCTCCGCAGCCTTCGGGTGTCCATGGGGCAGGTTGCCCTCCGCTATGCCAGTGAAACCTTATGACAGCTAGCTAGCTCTCCAGACTGAGTGCTGCCGCATCTAAACGTTTTGTTCTTTTCGTGCCTCTGCTTTTGCCTTTCCACGTTGCCAGTACCTGGGAATCATGTATGCCTTCGGTCTGCATGTCAACGCCAGTCAGTCCAGGGTAAGACGGAACATTGCAACAGCCTCCCTGTGCCTGCCTTGTTGTACATTTCTGTTTGCTTTTCTTGTTGTGAAGTGACTGCATGTGCTGTGAGGTGACTGTCTTGTGTTACAAATGATGTTTTGTATTTTTGTTTGTATTGTCTCTCTGAAGTACACCGGTGTGTCCTTGCTAATGGTCTTGACACACGTGTATGCGGGTTCATGCTCGGATCTCCGTCCGCACTGCTATTCACACTTCTGCTATCAACCAAGCCTCAGACCAACTCTTGATACTCTCTGCTTGTCTTTTGTCTTGGTCGTCTTTTCCCACGTTGCACTTGTCCTTGTGTTGAATCAGGCTCTGGTGTATTATACATTCTCGACCATGGGAAGGGAACCTCTTTCCAAGATGGCCATGGTAAGTGTCAATTGTCTGTTTGTTCGTGAATTTGAACCTCCATGCGTCTGTGTGTAGTATAATACACA
>NC_088643.1:48777262-48858262 GCF_964019385.1 Sycon ciliatum
TACCCCCCCCCCCCCCCCCCCAGCACTGTAGCTCTTGCTTGTGTAAGCAAGGGCTACGGCTGAAAGAAATATTCGAATTATAGTGATCTCTGTCTCCCAAGAAGTGACGGCAATGTGAACACGAGCGCACAGTCACCACCTTCAACAACCTCGGGACTACAGCCAGTGTCACGATGTGGATTATCAGTTTCAACTCTTCTCATAAAAAATATTTCAGACTATTTCAAGTTGTATGCAGGATGACTAAATGTGGAGATTCCTTCCAATATAATTAAAAAAACCAAGGGACCTACCACGCATTTAATCGAGATCTAACATACCATATTGAATGGGTTGCAAATTGTAACTGATAGAAAGCCCAGCGAAGCAAATTAGACAGAATACAGATGAAGAAACAATCATTGTTCCAAACAAACTTACAGCATAGGGCATTGTCCTACAAAGTCCATCAAGGCTCTCACTCCTAGAAAGCAGTCACGGCCTTTATTCTAAATGCAGGAACCAGATAACGGCCTGAATCAAGATCCAGCTAACAGGGAACCAGACGAGGAACAGACGCAACATCTCAACGAACTCAAAGTGCTTCAGGTAGCTGATCTCCCAAGGTGTTCTCGCCAGCTTACGCATGTCAACGACCTCCTTGCAGTACGGACAGATAGCCTTCTTACCCACAATACACCAGCCGCGGATGCAGAACTCATGAAAGACGTGCGAGCAGGACAACGCTATCGTCTTTTCAACACTTGTGTCGTCAGGACTACTAGGGACTTCCAGGGCCTGCCGGCAAATGAAACAAGCACTAGTATCCAATTGGCGTGTGGGTAACGCGCTCGTATTGCCTAGGTTAGCTGCCATGAATTCGGAACAATTTACAGACAGGTCCCTCAAAACAACAGACCAATAGAAACCACCGACCATGACAAAGAGGAAGTAGATGAAGAAGGCTGGTGGAAAGGCCCCCACCAAGCACATGATCAGAAGAAAGTAGCCAATGTGTATGGCACCAAGTGTTATGCCATGGCCAATCAAAAAGAACTTGTAGACGAACCGCGGCGTATCCAACGGAAGAGGCTTGCGCGTCGCACGGAAAACGACGTACGCAAATACAAGGGCGATGGCCACTGAGAATCCTGCAATCTTCCAGCTCTTGGCCATGACACTGGTGACAAGTGGAGTAAGCCATAGTGCGACCAGAATGAATGCTTTGTAGGAGCGGGGGTAACGCTTTCTCCAGCAAACCGCCAGCAGCTGTACAAACAGTGTCACCACCACTATGGTGAGCACAATCTCAAGGTGCATAAGCTCATGGCCTTTGTGTTTGGCAACTTCAGCTTCAAACATTTGCTGCACCTTTTTGCGTCTCTCCATCTCAAGCATTCTGCGGCGCATCATCTCAGACATTTCCTTGTGGTGGGAAGAAACAATGCCCGGAATAGCAGCGTGGACACTGCTAGCTACAGCATGTGTCGGGCTACCTTCGGCTTGATGATGGCTCACCGTCACCGCTGCCATATGGCCAAAGGGCGTCCGAGCACCAGCAGGCTGTGTTACGGCCATTTCAACTAGCCTTGCACTACAACATGTACAATTGATACTATCGCAGTCAGGTTCAGCTGAGTGTGTCACCAAAATTAATATTAATTCTAAAAACCTGGACCAGTTCCGATGCAACCACAGTTTTGGACTTTATACCAATTTCTCCGAATGGCACTATATCAGATAAAAGACATATGAAACTAGCTAACTGTTGTTCTAAATACTACTCTTCAGCTAATAAATTGCAAGTCCAGCAAGTAAAATTAATAGTTTGCGCTCACTCTACCTTCTTGATCAGATTCGAAAAGCCACGTACAAAAAATATTTCGCAGGGACAAAATCAAGCGAAGTGCGCGCATTGACGTACATACATGTACGATAGTTTACTGTGTCGTGTTTTACAGTCATCAGGTCATCATCATCTCATTGCCTAGTGCATGTACATGTACATGTGATGAGTGTGGATCTACGTCACTACTTTATACAGTATGCAATCGATTAATCAGTCATGTAAATAATTGTTGACTAGAAAAAAAAAAAAAAAAAAAAAAAAAAAAAAAAAACATGTGTACACGTAGATCTACGCGAATGACTGTTGGGACATTCTTCCAAAACATGACGTCACATAATTCGTAAAAAAAAGACAACTTTTGTCGCAAGCGGCTAGCCTGTCGCAACCGCGAGACTCATCTTGGGCGCGCTCGAGCTGCGAAGCGCGACACACGAGCGCGACCCAAACTGTGTCACGTGTGTGTCGAATCTGACCGTCATTATGATCGCCTTCGATTATTTATTTTCGTTCTACTCGACAATTCCAAAAATCAGTGCCATTGGCTTTAGCTTTGCCCTTGAACTTGAAATCTCGTGCCTTATTCTTTCCTGGGGACTGGTGTTGGATATTGAACGGGCGGAGTTACCGCCGGGATGATGGATGAAGGAGATGATGGCCTAAACTACTTGGCTGCGCGCATTCTCATTTTCGCGTGGCCTGCCACTAGTGTTTCGCAGATGCACAAAGGGTGTCACAGGCATAGCTGGAGGAAGAAAGGTGAGAGAATCGGTTGCACAGTGCAGATCAACTCAACCATTTGGTTGTTTTAATTTTACTCCTGACCCCATGTTTTCTGACTGCACCTACATTGTATGTCAAGTACTAGTTGTTCAGAAGGTCTTCCGATGAGACACACTGATTGTGACGTCGTGACGCATTCCATATATCGCATGTTACATACTAATAAGTTTACTACTCGCTGTGCCTTGCACGCCGCCACACACTTGGACTATGCATGCCTTTTCCGTGTGATGCGTCGTATGCACCACGTGGCTGCTGTTATTTGAATTTATTTGAATCTCTCGTGCTTATCTTTCTGGATACAACCTAATTGTTTTCCGTTCTGTTCTGGCGGTTTTTAGTCTTGCCAAGACGTTGTCAGCCAGTCAGTTTTGCTTGTCAGAAAAGTAATGAAAGTTGATGAACACCTCTGAAACTCACTGTCCCAGTCGGCCTCATTTCCAAGTAGCTAAGTACAGTGAGTAGTAGGTCTACCGACGGCCATGCACGTCCTACAACTACATGAAAAGTCTGAAAAGTCATGTGTAGTAGATACTGGTGTTTGCGACAATCGATCCTACACTACGTCTACACCAGGGAGTCGTAAATACCGGTATTTTACGACTCCCTGGTCTACAGTACACTACACAGTCAGTGCAACAAGTGTATGAAAGTCCCGGCCTGGTAGTCCATCAGCCAGTGGTGCCAAAGTGAGTCCCCTGTTGCACTTACAAATCGAACACCTGGATCTGACATCAATCGACAGCAAAAGCATCACTGAATCCGACCTGCCTACTTTCCCTGGCGAAACTCTTGCACTCCTTTTGCAGTGCGCCTTGGAAGTTCGAAAAATTTCTTCTTCTTCATCAGCCATTACGAGGTTTTCCATCCGTTTTATCAGGACATCCAATGCGTCTTCAGTGAAAAGCGTGGAGTTTTGTCAACGTTTGGTGTGGTTTTCCGTGGCGATCGACCTAAAATCGCGAAATAAATCGCCGTCGATTTGAGCAGAGGTGAGTTGGCTTGGAGCACGTACAGATTCAAAAAATATGTGTACATGCGCACCGGGAAGAAGATGAAGATGCTCACCATTTTCAAATAACTAATTCAAAAAACTACATGGCTATTGTACTGCAATTTTTGTAGTTACTTGTTTGCAACTACAATGGTATCAAATAGATAATCAAGCGAGGTACAGAGGGATTGATGGCTGATCAAAGCCCAAGGGACCAGCCCGAAGGCTTTGATCAGTCATCAAGCCCGACTGTACCTCGCTTGAATATGCTTCAGACGATCCCCAACAATTTTTTTGATTTTGAATTCAATCGCTTTATTCTTTGGGTGATCTCGAGTGTGGTAGATAGTACTTCGAAGTAGTACAACTGTAACTGTACTACTACCTGGTTGCAACATGTTCAAAGCAGCCTTGCCTTTCTTTCAACTGTTTGCTGTCAGCATCCAGAGCCATGGCGTTTGCTAGTTGGTCGTAATGGAGAAGAGAACTGCAGGGCATTCACTCGATGTACAACATCCATCGCCGCAGATTCCTTACTTTTAGCTCTCCACGTTCCTTATTTTTTCCAGGGATCAGGACCTTCCTGGGGTGATTCCATTCAGGGTGGAAGCGTAGATCACTTTTGCCAAACAGTAAAAACTACGCTTCAAACCTGCTTGACATGACTCGGGGTGCATACTTCGGAAACCCGAAGGTGGATGATGTTCAATACTAGCTCAATACTAGAAAAAAAGGTACGAATAATCAAAAAAATTAATTCAGCCAGCACTCTTCTGACAACCCTACCCCTTTTTGCCCGAGGACGGATTTTTTAATTTTTCGAAAAATACAGACGACTCCTTACCTGTTCATTGGTTGAGGGAAAGATGCAAACGGGAAAACGTCTGAAGAAAAAATTGACTGGCGCCACCAGGACTCGAGCCAGGCGCCTTGAGGGCAGCGGTGCTCTAACCCTTCTTTACCGTTGAGGTTCAGTGTGAAAAGGTGTGACTAACTGTCCTGCTTACAATGCGGTCGTGTGTGTGTGTGTGTGCGTGTGTGCGTGTGTTTGTTGTGCACTGCAGGTTTTCTGGCTGATTCCACCGACCCCAATCAATCTTCAGATCTATGAGCAGTGGGTGTTGTCGGGTAAACAGCAGGATATATTCCTGGGTGACATGGTCGAGAAGTGTGCCCGCGTCGAATTGAAACCAGGCTGGACTTTTGTCATTCCTACTGGTGAGTGAGATTGTGTAAGTGTGTGTGTAAGTGTGTGTAAGTGTGTGTAAGTGTGTGTATGTATGTGCCAGCTAGTTCGGTTGGTTGGTGCCTTTATGCCTGATTGTGTTGGGTCTGTTGCCAACGGGCTCGGCTGCTTGAAGGTGTAATGCGTGCGTGTGTGTGTGTGCATGTATGTTTGTGTGTGTGTACGTGTGTGCATGTGTACGCGCGTGTGTATGTGTGTGTGTGGTTGTGTGTGTGTGTGTGTGTGTGTCTGTGTCTGTGTTGCCACACCAGCCGACATGTCAGTAGCCTGCTGATTTTGGAGGCATTTCACGACTCGCCGACAATTGACCTTTTCCTGCCGACAACAGACATGAAAATGTCCCGTTCTGACGTTATGCTTCGTTTAGAACTAAATTAGAACATAATAGAAGTCATGTTCCAGATTTTTGCTCTTACTGGTCATCGTGTTTGTTTTCATTGCTCTCTCCTATGGTGCTAAGTGAAATCATTATTCTGTCTCGGCGGAAAATCTGATAGCTCAATCTGAGTTTCATGCAGACCCGTGATTTTTTAAAGGGGAAGTATACCCTAAAATCAAATTTTCACCAGTTGTAGTCTTCGGGGTGCTGAGTCGAATGGTCTTGGTCCGAGGAAGCTGCGACGCTCCCTTCCTTCTTTTTTCCCAATCGAACTCGCGCACTTCCACCGAAACTGGGTGACTGCGCCCTACTAGATGGGGATTTGTATGCAAAATGTCACTAAAAGCGCCATGTCGTTCTTATAAAAGCACGGATGACCGCGATTGGCCCATGTGTTGTAGTCGTTTGGACGCTGAGTCGACTAGTTTTGGTCCGAAAAAGGCTGTGATGCAGCGTTCCTCCTTTATTCCCAATCGAACATGGTTGAACAAGCGGTCACGTGCTCCAGGGTGCCCAACTCACCTGGTCACCGCGCCAGCAGGCGACAACTTTCACACCAAGGTTCAACTCGAGTTCAATTCGAGTGACAGGACTGCACCAAAAAAAGGTCAAACAGGCTAGTAAGTTGTACCCTGCAGGCACGATGACCAGGTGACTGGTGTACGCGGGAGCACGTGACAGCTTGTTCAACCATGACTCAGCGTCTAAAAGACTACAACATAAGGAGGAAGAGAGCGTCTCAGCTTCCTCGGACCAAGACCATTCGACTCAGCACCCCGAAGACTACAACTGGTGAAAATGTGATTTTAGGGTATACTTCCCCTTTAACAGTGCGCTTTGTGTGCATGTGTATACTGGGGTTACTATGATGGGGGTCTTGGGGCAAAAAGCCCCCAGATGATGCATTTTATTTTTTCATCCTACTGATATTTGGCCAAAGTGATGTGGCAACACTGGTGTGTGTATGTTTGTTCGTTGACAGGCTGGATTCATGCAGTTCACACTCCTGTGGATTCGCTAGTGTTTGGTGGAAACTTTCTGCACAGTTTCAACATAAGCGGTCAGCTTGCCGTGGCGGACATTGAAGAAACTACTAAGGTACGTGAGCTGTGGTGTGCATGTCTATGATATCTTCTACAACTTTACCACGGCAATGCCTTGTGTGAGCTTTCCAAGGCTTGGAGTTGTGCATGAAGGTTTCTGTTTTGTTATGTTCCTACGTCGTTCATCGATGTTGCCGTGGAACTGTGTGTGTATGTGTCTCTGTCTCTCTCTGCCTCTCTCTGTCTCTGTCTCTCTCTCTGTCTCTCTGTCTCTCTCTCTCTCTCTCTCTCCATCTCTCTCTCTCTCTCCATCTCTCTCCATCTCCGTATACTTCACTTTGTTCCTCTATGACTCCCTTCGTGTCTTATCATGCAGGTTCCGCAGAAGTTCCGCTTTCCCTTCTTCACGCAGCTCATGTGGTACGCACTGGACAAGTACGCGCACTCTCTGCGTTACTACCTGGAACAGTTTCACGGGTACAAGCCTGATGACAGTACCACCATCACACCCACTGGCACCATCATCATGGACACCATCGTCATGGACGCCATAGATACTGTGGACAACACCATCGACATTGCAATGGACACCACCATTGACACTGCCATGGACACAAGTACTAGCGGCAAGGAGAAAGAAGAGAGCGATACTTCCCACACTGCTACAACTACTGCTGATGCTACCGAGCCGAGTGATGCGAAGTGTGAGACCGAGAGCGTTGCAACACCAGAGCCACCTGTTGCCGACGCCACCCCGGCAAAGTCCACACGCGTTGAGAAAGCGCACGTTTCCGACAGCCCGTCCTCCGCTAGTCCCAGAATGCGGCGTCGCAAGGCTGCAATCGCCGCGGCCGCCGCCATTTCTATCTTGTATCTTGCAGGTATATCATCTCGTGACGACCACATTTAAGTCTGAATTTGAAGTGCGAAGATGCTTCAGCAACCACATCGTACTTTTCCATTGCTTTCATTGTGCTTCTACTGTGCATGTGTGTAACTTGTGGGGTATATATGTGATGACATTGTATGCTGGCGACACGGTCAGATTTTGTCCATGCGTGTAACGTACACCTGCATGTTATGCATTGAAAAGGATCTGCCACTTGCGATCCTGGGACAAGTATCAGGTCAGCTTTGTCTTGTGTGGGCTGTACCAGATTGCTGTTCACTTTTCCATCTGTTGGATATGTGACTTTCTGCAAGTTTCTGGTGTATGGCGGCCACTTCTTTGCTTGTCACTTTGTATGATATTACATTCTGTATTTGCTGCTTCCATGGCGTGGTCTGCAAACTGCAATCCTTGGGCAAATGTCATGTTTGCTATGTTGTGCTTTGGCTGTCAGCTTGTCTACACGTTGTAGTTGAATTATTTTGTTCCACAACTGACTTCCTTTTAAAAGTACGGTGGCCACTGCTTTGCATTTTACATGAATTTCCTGTTTGTGTCGTGTGCATGTGCGTATGTGTGCGTGTACCGTGTGCATCCGCGTGTTTGTGTATCTGTGTGCGGGGTAAGCGAGGTGGGGAGGGCTGGTATGTATCAGTGTGTTATCGCAGTCTCATGCCTACATACAGTACATCGCGCGCGTGTTCATCATGTTTACCTTCGGGGTTGGGGTGGGTAGGGAACGGAAAAAAAACTGAAATTATCCATATAAAAATCTCTTTGTGAGCGGTTCTGAAAAACCTTTACTGGCGCTGCCCCGTCGTAAAAGTAAGAAATTAAAACTGGCCCATTGTCCCCCCAAATGTGAACTGATCCACCTAAATCGGGAATGACGGGACCCGAACGCACCAGTAGCACGAGGTCGGGAGGGCACAGGATCACAGCACATCATAGGGTAACACCATCACTAGTACATGGTATCAGTGGCAGTGTAACTTTGCTAGTACACATAGTTACTTCCATCGGATATCCAACATGGGAGTTCATCAACGACCATGGCCTGCGGACCAGCGTCCCCAGCTGCATCCACAGGTAGGAACCTGATTGATTGATTGATTTTATTTGGATTTGCGAGACCAAACGAGCAGGAGTGCTCAATAACAGGGTAGCGAATGGTTGAGTTGTGCTATGTGACAATGTAGTGTGTGCGGAGGCCCAATACGATGTAAGGGGATGGGAGGAGAGAAGGCCAGCGGAGAGTCAAACTCAGAAGAGGGAGGAGAGAATAACTGAAGTACACATTTACTGTGCGAATTCAAATAAACCAGACAAACAGCAAAACGAGTACACAACTCACGAGAATAAAGAGGACTGGAGCACAGAATTGAACTGCTGAAGTACACAGCTGACGAGAATAAAGACAGGAGCACAGAAATGAACGGGAGGCAGTCTACGAAGTGGTGGCACCACCGGTGCATGCACCACGGTACATTATCACATTATCGGCTTTGCAAAGTTCGTGGGTACTGAATACCATGGTATGGCCAACTGTGTAGCAGTCTACAACGACTTACGTGTAGGGAATGGCAGCTTGGCGGAATGCTGGGATTTTGCCCATAGCTCGCACCGTGTCAGGTATATGGTTCCATAACAGGCAACCGCGAGATGCCGGTCTACATTGGCCTGCTCGGCTTCTGGCTATTGGTTGTTGTAGGCCCAGACTGTGCTGAAGGCGAGTTGCTCCGCAGTTGCGAACAAACAGTGCCTGCAGAGCAGGACTGGCACGGTTATGAACGCACCGCCATACCAGCACGAGCAGTTTCTGGCGATATACCTCGTCCATGCGATAAACAGAGAGCCTCTCCAAGAGATCACTGGCCCTGGTAAATCGTGGTCGTCCGAACACCGCCCTTGCTGCGCGGTTTTGGGCCACCTGCAAGCGGTTTAGCTGGTTGTGGGTCAAGCCGGAGCCATATGCTGAAGATCCATATATCAAATCCGGCATGATGACAGATAGGAAGTACTTGCTTCGACTAGCTAGAGTGAGGCAGCGTCGCGCCCGCCACAGACTACCGATCTTCCTAGCAGTGCGTGAGATGCACCGGTCAACTTGCGGTTGCCAGGTCATTCGTTCATCGATTAAGACGCCGAGGTATTTCGCGCTGGTGGTGTGCGGAAGCACATCATTTCGACAGCGTACACCCACGTCCGGCTGCTGCCCACTGCTGCTGGTAAAAACCAATACATTACTCTTCTTTGCATTTAATACAAGACCACGAGTGTCCAGCCAACTTGAGAGGGAGGTAACCGCCAAGCTGAGCGCATCAGACACCTCTTGCGCTGTCCGTCTTGCACATGTCAGGGCGATGTCATCCGCAAACTGCAGTGATGATGCCGGCGCAGATTCCGAGGGGATATCTCTGGTGTATGGGTCCTAGTGTTACGGAATTTCTCCCCACCCCTTTACCTTCACACCACACAACGGTTCGTTGACTCATTTGTCGGCTCCAAGAATACTTTATCAAAACCAGAACTGATGGCGAAGCGAGCGGGGGAAAAAGACAACGAAATAATAAACAACCAACAGTAATAAACAGAGAAACGGCGAACACATCGAAACGACCAATGAGCGACCAGTACGTACGATACATGTGACTAGAACCAAGACAACAACATCGTGGACGAATCACACCACTCCCTCACACCCGAACTCGACTCGCACAGCGCATGCTCCACATAATCCACGCATGCGCGACAACTAGTTAGACAAACGCACTCACTCAGGCAGAAGCAGATCCACACTCTCTGACAACGCATATACTACATACACCACGTCATACACATCACACCCATATACTGCACACCCCGCATCACTCCCGTACAGACAGCAGACCATATTTGACACCGGACAAGACAAGACAGCGAGACCAGGAACAACAACGGATGTAAATAATAAGCGAATCGAATTTCGTAACACAGCCTCCCCTAACGGGAGGAGTCGACCACGACTCCTTACAAAGAATAGGGATTACTATTGTGAATTATGAATTAGGGTTTATAAAATGTGTAGGTCGTCCTCGACCATGACCTCAATGAGAGGTGTCATGGTGGTCCGGTGGTTCGGTGTTTGCTTGTAGTTGTAGTCTTCTCGGTATCTGGTCCCTTCCTGTCCGGTGATGCTGTAGATCATGCTGGCTGGGTCCCGGAATGCTCGAGCCCTCGGAATAGGAAAAGATAAGAGAGGCAGAGCATGGCAGTAACAATTCCGTTAGCCTTAGGTAACTTTACTAGAAAGACGACTGCCGACCCTGGCAGAATGCGGAAAACAATAATCGTAAATCATAGTCGTAATGCAAATAATGTTACAAAAAGATGTTGATGCCGGCTCTGCGCCGAGGTTGTTTGCTTCACTGACCGATTGACCGCCTGCTGTATTCTGCTGGTTCTGATCTGTACATGATCTACACTGCGCCTCTCTATCAAACTGGCAAGACAACCAAGGGACCCACTCATCGTGCTCAGACTCTGCACGGTCCCCGACGACTGCCGCCCGCTCATCACTCTCCTCCCGTCGTCTTGTTTTTTTTTTTTTTTTTTTTTTTTTTTATGTGCAAAAATGGTGGTCAAGGTACGGGAAGGCACGCATTGCCCCCCCCCGGATGTGTCGAATGCATTGTGGATAGTTATCATGGCGAAAAACTCATAATACCCGTTGTCATCCAAAACCGAGTGTAAAGAAATATCGGCCGAAACCCTCAATGCAAATGTATGTGTAAGTGTATGTATATCTACTTGTGTTTTCCTTTACTTGTGTCCATGCCTTCCGTGGAGCTTCTTGTTAGCGACACAATGCGTCCGTTGTCAGGTTCTCCAGAAGTGCACGCACTTTTCTGATGTCAGACAATCCTGTCGTCCCACGACGCTGTCGTCCCACGACGCTGTCGTCCCACGACATATATTCTCTTTCAACATTCAGCAATGTGGAGTTCTACACTGAACCTGGCAGCCGTCGATCCTCTGTCTGAGGCTGGATACGGAGTCTGAAACTGTACCAAGTCGTCCAAAAATTAACAATAAACTGTGCGATTGATCCGTCGTGAGGTTTTGTTTGTCCTCACTGATTGCTCATACACTGCGCCTTCATAACATCTGAATGGACACGGCAGTAGGTGAAGCACGGTCTACCCCGTGAGACGGAGGGGAGGGCTATGCAAAGGAGAGGGTTATGTTACGAATTTATATTATGACTATGATTTACAATTGTGCACGCGAGTACGGTGTGGATACTCTACTGGACACTGACGGCATGACTCTACTCGACTTCGCCCCGTCACATGTTGGGAGACAGCGGTCGTTCGTCGGGCGCACAACCACCCGGTGAGTCAATCCCCGTTATGGCTTTCGCCGGAACGGAGGGCTATGTTACGGATTTCGTCTCGTATTGACTTAGTTTGTCCCGGGCCGTTGTCCGGAATGTAACCGAGCATAAAACCCAACTGGGCGGTGCGCACCTTCCCGACGCGGGCGTGATGCTGTGTCGGCCGGTGTAGGCTGATTAACGGTAAATGGTGCCGGCACCGATTCTTCTACTGGTGTGGATTGAGAAACAGGGGGAGCTGCCGGGGCTAATGTCACTGTCCCCCGGACGGGTTTAATCCTGTCTACATGTACCGAGGTCGACCGCATGTGTCGCGGTGAGGGGAGGGGACCCACCCGAGTTAGGTCAACTGTGGTACCCGTGATGCCCTTAATCTGCCAAGGTCCCGTCCAGTACCGATGTAATTTAGGAGAGACCCCTCTGGGGGGTGGGGCATGTAACCAGACATAAGAGTTAATGACATATACCGGCACTTTACACTTGCTGTCGTACACCGTTTTAGCAACTTTGTGTCTGTGGTTTAACCGTTGGCGGACCAAAAGAAAACATTCGGCGAGACGTAAGCGAAGATCGCGAACAAAGAGAGCAACGTTTGGTTCGTTATCCCGAGGGATAGGAAAAATAAGGTGCAGCGGAAGGCGGAGTTCGCGACCAAACATAAGAAACGCGGGTGTAAATCCTGTAACGTTGTGAACAGAAGAGTTGTAAGCCAATTGAACCAGAGGGAGAAATTCGTCCCACCGAGGGACATCGTTCAGGTGAGAGATAAAGGTTTTCAATGAGGCTTTGATAGTCCTGTTAGCTCTCTCTACTAGGCCGTCGCTCTGCGGTCGGTAGGGAGTGGTTTTCGTCTTTTTGATGTTTAACAATGTACATAGGTCCCGAATCAGAGCATTTTCGAAGCTTAACCCCTGGTCTGTATGGATTGAGTATGGGACGCCAAGGACACACACCAATTTATTGATAAGAGCACGGGCCACGGTACCGCTGGTCTGGTCGGGTATACCAATGATTGTGAGCCACTTCGTAAAATAATCTCCGATGACAAGTACATATTGATTTCCGCTTTTAGAAAGTGGGAATGGGCCCATAATGTCCATAGCAATAACCTCTAGAGGGAAACCCACTTTAATGGTGCCAAGTGGCGCTTTGTTCTTTCGAGTTGGAAACTTGGAAACTTCGCATTCTGGACAAATTTCGCAAAAAAGGCGTACCTCGGTTGATAAGCCAGGCCAGTAAAAGAAATCGCGGAGACGTTGTAGAGTACGTTCTGTGCCAAAGTGACCCGCCGTAGGATTTGCGTGAGCGAGTTCTAGCACCATGGGTCTCAGGGCGGTGGGCACAACTAATTGGCGGCCCGAACGACCGGGTAGCTGACGATAGAGAGTGTGATTCTCGACTGCAAGAGACGACGCCTGGTTGAGAAGAACTTTAACGGGATAGGGGTCCCCTGGTAACGCCTCCTCTTGAGCCTGCAGTCTTTCTATCACTAGGTTTAGGTGTGGGTCTGTTTGTGTGTTTTGTTTGACCTGTGCTGGATCGACTGTGGTAATAAAATTAACCGTTGCTGGACTAGATGGCGGATCGTCGGCGCGAGAGAGACCGTCGGCGTTTAGGTGGCGGGCCCCCGGGCGGTGTTCGATAGCAAAATTAAACTCAGCTAGAATTTGCTGCCAACGTGCAAGTTGTCCGGACGGGTCTTTAAACGAGAGCAGCCATTTCAAACTACTATGGTCTGTACGCAGCAAAAATGGTTGAGAAATCAGGTATACTTTAAAGTGGGGTAAAGCCCACACCACTGCCAACAGCTCCCGTCTAGTGACGGAGTAGTTTCGTTCAGCCGGGTTAAGACTGCGGCTGGCGAATGCAATAGGATGTTCTTTACCATCGGGCCCCACTTGGGACAAAACCGCACCCAGGCCTGTATTGGATGCATCCGTGTCAATGAGGAAAGGTTGAGTAAAATCCGGAAATGCCAATACCGGTGCTTTTGTGAGGGCGTTGCAGAGTGTCTGAAAAGCAGTGTCTTGAGGGCCGGACCAGTGGAATGTGGCATCTTTTTTGCAAAGAGAATTGAGTGGCGCCGCAATGGAACTAAAGTTGGGAACAAAACGGCGGTAGTAACCGGCGAATCCTAGAAAAGTTTGCAGAGCCGTAAGCGTCGTTGGTGTCTTCCAGTTCATGACAGCCTCAATTTTGCGGGGATCAGCATGTAAGCCAGACTTAGAAACGACGAACCCTAGGAAGGCGACCTCTTGTTTAAGGAACTGGCACTTAGATGGTTTCACTCTTTCAACACGTAAGCGTCGTTGGTGTCTTCCAGTTCATGACAGCCTCAATTTTGCGGGGATCAGCATGTAAGCCAGACTTAGAAACGACGAACCCTAGGAAGGCGACCTCTTGTTTAAGGAACTGGCACTTAGATGGTTTCACTCTTTCAACAGCATCACCGGACAGGAAGGGACCAGATACCGAGAAGACTACAACTACAAGCAAACACCGAACCACCGGACCACCATGACACCTCTCATTGAGGTCATGGTCGAGGACGACCTACACATTTTATAAACCCTAATTCATAATTCACAATAGTAATCCCTATTCTTTGTAAGGAGTCGTGGTCGACTCCTCCCGTTAGGGGAGGCTGTGTTACGAAATTCGATTCGCTTATTATTTACATCCGTTGTTGTTCCTGGTCTCGCTGTCTTGTCTTGTCCGGTGTCAAATATGGTCTGCTGTCTGTACGGGAGTGATGCGGGGTGTGCAGTATATGGGTGTGATGTGTATGACGTGGTGTATGTAGTATATGCGTTGTCAGAGAGTGTGGATCTGCTTCTGCCTGAGTGAGTGCGTTTGTCTAACTAGTTGTCGCGCATGCGTGGATTATGTGGAGCATGCGCTGTGCGAGTCGAGTTCGGGTGTGAGGGAGTGGTGTGATTCGTCCACGATGTTGTTGTCTTGGTTCTAGTCACATGTATCGTACGTACTGGTCGCTCATTGGTCGTTTCGATGTGTTCGCCGTTTCTCTGTTTATTACTGTTGGTTGTTTATTATTTCGTTGTCTTTTTCCCCCGCTCGCTTCGCCATCAGTTCTGGTTTTGATAAAGTATTCTTGGAGCCGACAAATGAGTCAACGAACCGTTGTGTGGTGTGAAGGTAAAGGGGTGGGGAGAAATTCCTCCTGGTCCGACCATCCCAATGGAAGATCTAGATACACAACCCGGACTGACCATGGGGGCACAGAGAGCAACGAGGAGGAACAAAGAGTAGTGAATTCCGGAGGTTGGCCCTGCGGGTCGGGTCGGTGGTTACCACACTGAGGCCACAGTTGGGGACAACCCCATGTCCCTTTGAGGGTAAACGCCGCTATGAACAAACTGCCCAGGACAACCTGGAAAAGGGAGGTGATGGCGTGGAGACGTGGGAGGGAAAACCAAGTACCAATCCCATCCAAAATGCTTAACCCCAGGATAGCGAGTAAGCCTAAGAGAAACACGACCCCAGACCAAGTATGTTGAAACCAAGAGGTGGAGCCGATATTTGCAGTGTAACGAGAAGACAAGATCGGGGTGGATTCTGGCCCCATGACAAGAGTGGGCGACGGATCCATAGAAATAGATATCTTATGTTTCCTCAACAGATCAGCGCCTAGTAGGCATGATTCTCGTAAATCGTCAACTACGATCACTGGTCCCTCAAACCGGAGAGACCCCAGCTGAAACATCCCAGTCACCACTCCTAAAGAAGTTATTGATGTACCATTAGCACTATACAAGGCCCCAACGCCAATGGAGCTAGTGGGACGCAAAGATGATCGAACATGGGAGGGTACAACAGAGGAATCGATTAATGTGACACTAGCCCCCGAATCTACCAGGACCGTCAGTGGAACAGTGGTATCGGCAAAAGTGATCTTACCGGAGCAATACATGGCCGTGCTGACCGGGCAAACCCCAGCCGTCGTTACGGTGGCGGTTGGATCGGGCTCGTTGGAAGGAGGCAGGGCCGTATACTCCGGTGCACGGTCGAGCGGGACCCCTGGGGAGGAAAGAACGGAAGAGGAAAACGCAACAGCCTGAGGTACGGTACAAACATGTGCATCATCTGACCCTTGAATAAGAGTGTTCTCGGCAACGGGCGGGTCTAACGCTGCCGGGGCCCGTTTAAATGTTGACCCTGTGATGAATAGCTGTGCGGAGGTTGAGGAGCAGATGAACCATACGCCTGTGAATTACGTTGTGACATTTCATATTTGAATTTCCTACAGTCTCGTTTGAAGTGACCCGTTATTCCACAATGAAAGCAAGCAGGAGGACGTGGTGGTCTAGTTGGTTCAGCCCGTGTTAGGGTATGGACAGCGGCGGCCAAGTCAGCTACAGTGGCCTTCAAATCAGCTATCTCAGTTGAAGCGGGGGCAGCCACGTTCAGAACCCCTTGGCTTAGTTCTAAAGAAGATGCATTACTCCTAGCTTCGAGCACAACGGCCTTACGCACAGCGGCATCAATATTGACAGGCTCAAAATCGGCTACCCTATTGCCCAAGGTGGGTTCCAATGCATCCAAGAAAGCCCTAGTGGCAACAGCCCCCAACACATCACGAGAGGCCCCCGGAAAGGCACGGGCGGCTAAAATGGAGATGGCATCACCCAGTTCTGGAATCGACTCACCGGGTGTCCTTCGTCTGGCCTGGAGCTCCGCTTGGCGTACTGCCTCCTTTCCTTTATCTCCGAAGCGGGCCACTAAGGCTGCTCGCAGCTTGACAGGATCGTCACGGTCTTCGTCCGATAAGGATTCAAGGACAAGAGCCGCCGGTCCCTGTAGTCCGCGTTGTAGCAGAAAGATACGCATTTGGTCGAGTCTAGTTCGGTTAGGGTCTGCTTCTCCCTCGGCTGGAGGGGCGACGTAGCCGTTGGTCTTCAAGCAGGAATCATAATCTCGCAGGTAAGCCGCCAGGCTTTCCTCTGGGCGTCCATGGAACGGGCGTGGAAGCAACCATCTGCCAGGCTCCGTCATGATGACGAACTAAGTGGGAGGAAGGAGAAGCAAAGGAAACGGCAAAACGCAAAGGGACTCCCCAAGGCCAAGCCTTGGTCAAAAAAAAAAGAAGAAACCAAAGAAATCGCGGCGGCGAAAAAAAGCAAAGAAACAACGCGAAGAGAAAAAAACAGGACGAGGCAAGCAAGGCACACTTACGAGAGGAGTAGTTCCGTCCCTTTGGTAGGTCGCTCGTAGTAAGTTGTGGAACTCGAGTCCACGTCGGGCGCCACTGTTACGGAATTTCTCCCCACCCCTTTACCTTCACACCACACAACGGTTCGTTGACTCATTTGTCGGCTCCAAGAATACTTTATCAAAACCAGAACTGATGGCGAAGCGAGCGGGGGAAAAAGACAACGAAATAATAAACAACCAACAGTAATAAACAGAGAAACGGCGAACACATCGAAACGACCAATGAGCGACCAGTACGTACGATACATGTGACTAGAACCAAGACAACAACATCGTGGACGAATCACACCACTCCCTCACACCCGAACTCGACTCGCACAGCGCATGCTCCACATAATCCACGCATGCGCGACAACTAGTTAGACAAACGCACTCACTCAGGCAGAAGCAGATCCACACTCTCTGACAACGCATATACTACATACACCACGTCATACACATCACACCCATATACTGCACACCCCGCATCACTCCCGTACAGACAGCAGACCATATTTGACACCGGACAAGACAAGACAGCGAGACCAGGAACAACAACGGATGTAAATAATAAGCGAATCGAATTTCGTAACACTAGTACAGAGCCCTGCGACACACCACAAGTGCACCCTCGTGCTACTGCTGCGTTCGGGTCACGTCATTTGCGATTTAGGTGGATCAGTTCAGTGGTGCGGTGCAAGCTCAGCACTGAGCTAAATCAAACTAAATCAAACATACAGCCTACACAGCCTCTAATGGCCCTCTATACAGTGCTGCGATGGCAGAACTTCTGAAGTTCACATCACCTTTCTTCCTCCAGCTATGCCTGTGACACCCTTTGTGAATCAAACACTAGTGGCAGGCCACGCGAAAATGAGAATGCGCGCAGCCAAGATTAGGCCATCATCTCCTTCATCCATCATCCCGGCGGTCACTCCGCCCGTTCAATATCCAACACCAGTCCCCAAGAAAGAATAAGGCACGAGATTTCAAGTTCAAGGGCAAAGCTAAAGCCAATGGCACTGATTTTTGGAATTGTCGAGTAGAACGAAAATAAAATAATCGAAGGCGATATGACGGTCAGATTCGACACACACGTGACACAGTTTGGGTCGCGCTCGTGTGTCGCGCTTCGCAGCTCGAGCGCGCCCAGGATGAGTCTCGCGCTTGCGACAGGCTAGCCGCTTGCGACAAAAGTAAGTTGTCTTTTTTTTACGAATTATGTGACGTCATGTTTTGGAAGAATGTCCCAACAGTCATTCGCGTAGATCTACGTGTTCGATTTGACTCGTCTCTCGCGCTCGAGACGCGAGAGTCGAGCATGATACCGGTACGAGAGCAAAATGCAAAGAAACCAAATATTTGAATAGCTTCTAATTTTTTCTCTGCTGAGTTTCATTTTCAAACAAGAGTATTGATTAGTGTGGATACGACGTACAGCACATCTAATCACACGTGAAATTGAAATTATGTTACATGTCCATTCATTTTACAGCTGTAACAAAGTTCAGTAACTTCACGTGTATTACTGCCAGCAGTGACCATTTCGGCAAGCAGAAAGCGCCCGTGCACCATGGTGCACTGTAATTCAATGTCAAAAT
Source organism: Sycon ciliatum (assembly GCF_964019385.1). Classification (NCBI taxonomy): domain Eukaryota; kingdom Metazoa; phylum Porifera; class Calcarea; order Leucosolenida; family Sycettidae; genus Sycon; species Sycon ciliatum. Next base: position 48,795,609 of record NC_088643.1, read on the forward strand.
TAATTTGTGACTGCACTCTGTTGATCTGGGATGAAGACATGTCTGGCATCTTGAGAATGGAGTTGAATGTGATTGGGTGAGTGCACGCTGTGTCATATCGGGCATTGCTGCTATCCAACACTCAGCACCCAGCACAATGAAGTCGCGCAAGACAAGCAGTGCTGACGATAAGACACAGTCTTCTCTCATGTTCTTCTTTGGTAAGAGACCGCCCGGCAGCAGCGCAGCACCGTGTGACGACACCGTCAATGATGCGCAGGCCAAAAAGGTGGATGCCAGGTCACCCGAGCAACATGTAACGGTGGTTTCTAATAAGGAGACCGAGCCGGCGCGCTACACTGGACGCCGGCCGGCCGGTGGTCACGACAATCCGGGGAGAAGTCGATTCTTTGCTCGGTCGGCCAAGACAGCTACTACTGGAGCACAGGAGCAAACAACTACGAGCACTTGTGGCGCTGATGCTGCCGGGTTAGAATCACCCTCTCCTCTACCAACAGACAAAGACAATACATGCGATGACGGGAAGGAACGAGAGGAGCTTGCGTCACAGAGCGCCGGCTGTGACATAGATGCCCGTTCTGTTGAAGAGCTGCTAGAAGCTGCAGCTCAAGCTGATGCCATGGACACGATAGATCTAACCGGTGATGAGCCTACGACAGCGGGTGATGGCAATGACGCTGACGACGGGCGTAACAGCGACAGCAAGGCGTTTTCTGGTGTTCCTTACTACTTGAAGAACTTCCGTTACATACTGGACAGCGTGCTGGGCGATGATGACAGCGCTGGCCTCTTGGATGAGAGCGACATGAAGATTGTCACAGCGTTTCTGGGACTGGGAGGTAAATACATTGATACGTCTTTGCATGGGCTGGGTCTAGTCCATGGCTGCCATGTGTATTCTGCATGACCTGGGTCTAGTCCATGAACGCCATGTGTATTCTGCATGGGCTGGTTCTAGTCCATGACTGCCATGTGTATTCTACATGGGCTGGGTCTACTTCGTGAACGCCATGTGTCAAGTTGTTTGTTTAGCACGTTGTTGTTCTTCTTCCATGTAGTTACATTGTGAACATCCTGCAGTACTGTCGGGTGCCGAGGAAGGATGCACCAATACCAAATAGGCCAGGATTTCACCAAGTACAGTTTAGCGGCATGTACGCGGTGACTCGCCTACACATAGACTAGTACAGTACAAGACCTAGTACTCTACATGACAAATAAGAACAGTCTTGGGTACGACTTTGATCTCCCGCTCTTTGGCGCCCGACAATGCTGTAGTTTTATTCGACTACTTTGGTGAAGGTAGGTTCGGCCCGAACCATATTCTCGAGCCATCCTGTGGACATCATTTTGCCAGGCACACGGCAGGTGCACACAACTACAGTTTTGTTTGACTGCTGTGCGTACTTAACAGATGATGCACAGAAGCTATACGTTCGTTTGCACAACCGTCGTAAGGGATGGCATCGGCACTGCAAGCTAGATTACAGCGAGATCGTCTCGGGACTGAGTGCTGCTATAGACGAGCTACATGCCGCTGGCCTCTTGGAAACAGGTCAGGACACGTGCAGTGTTTTTCCTTCCATACATTCTGCGTGTCCTTCCTTGGACACACATTTTGGGCACATGGACGCAGGGTTGAACTACCCCTGCCCCATTGGGGCTGATCCTACTTAGCGGTAATATACCACGTGTCATATCAGTAAGCGAGGAACTGCCTGGGAAACACCCTGCATGCGTGAAGTAGTCCTGCCATTCTATATAGTTTGTTTGCTTGACTCTGGACATCGTATTATTGCGGGTATGCTGTTGATTTATTCCATGTACTGTAAGATATGCAAGCACATGTATAGAGTTCAATATAGGGCAAGTACGTGAGACCGTGCAGTGCGACGTTCCCAGGGCCAGCACGGCTTGTTGTATCATGTGGGCAAGCATCGCCATCGATCAATATCTACATCCTTGCTTTTTCTGTTTGCAGCCGGAGCTCAGAGCTCGGCGGGAATGGTGTGTGTGGGGGGAGGCTCAAGTAAGAAGAGCCCATCAAATGTTTTATTTTTCTGGTGTGTTTGTATTGCTAGAGGAAAAGCTTAATGACCTGGAAGTCATTTTACGGCTACTGCCTGCTCCAGATATAAAGGACATGGCCAAGTCATTTCGTATCCAAGCCAGTGGAGCTTCGAATCGTAAATCAGGTACGCACATAAACTAATCGCCTTCTGTAACCCATGCCACACTCTCTGCCTTTGGTGTTGCCAGACCTTCCCCTGCCATCTAGCAGTAAGGTAGTTTCACTCTTGTCCATGTCCAGGTATCAGTTTCATGACGCCAGGTACCTGCTTTTTTCAACTGCATGCTGCGGAGCACTTGTAAGTAGGACCATTTTCTGGTGCTGCTCTAATGCATGTCCGATGTATTTTGCTCTTCCCGTTCTGTGCTTTATATGCATACCGGTACCTGCGTGCGTGTGTCTTCAGGAAAGTCCGGTATGGGTTCGAGAGGAGGCAGTGGTTCAGGCGGAGGAAAACAGGACTTGGTGACTGCCATCCTCCGCCATTGCCGACAACAACTTAGTGTCTTTACGGCGTCAGGCACAGAGGCACCAGTCAGGAAACGGTAAGAATATTCCGTGTGTTCTGTGTAGTGCAGTGTGCCTGGACGAAGATAAGGCGAGGATACCGAACACTGCAGCGCCCTATACTATACCTAGTACTGAAGTACGTCTAATCTTGTAAAGGCCATGACATGTATGTGACTACTGCAAAGAGTGGAATCAAGCTTACGCTCTACTGCTTGCGTCGTGTCTGTAGGCTAGACTGCAGACATCACTCTCCCTGGAGAGGGAACCTGCTTCTAATGCTAATGGGTACAAGCGGGTACAACGTTGGCAGTATAGTCTTGCCCCGCGCACACATGCACAGTTGGGTAGAACCCCTCGGAGGCATGCAGTGTCGGGTTGATTTGAGATTATTCAGACAATTGCTTACGCGGACGTGGACCGTCACATGTGCATGTACTGGTGTAATCACGACATGCACTGCAAGCACTGTACGTGCGTGCAGTCCACTCTGTACATGTGCACTGCACATAATTATCATAATTGAATGCTGGATTATCGAGGCGACGGGATTTAGGGTTAGACGTATGCAAGAGCGGTCCTCGGAAACTTTCCAGGCTGCCGAGCAGGTGAGCACACAATACCTCCCTGGCTGAAGTTTGTACCAAGATCTAACCAGTCCTTATCTGTGTGACTCGTTCTATCTGTCTTGTCATCCAGGGCAAAGTCCTTGCTGGGTAAGTGTGTTCAGCTGCTGCCGTCGGCACGCAACGTCTTTGTTCGCCTCGTTCACCTCTTTGCAGTTGCTTCTTGGTTGGATGATGATAGTCAATTGAGCAATGGCAGCAGCACCGTCATGTAAGTGACTAGGAGCTGAGGCAACCGGCTAGCACCTTCGGGAAATCAAATGGGCAGGAGGTGGGCGGAAACAGAAACGGGAGAAGAGAATTGCATGTAGCAATGCACATATACTGCAGTGTGAATTAACTTTTGATCGTTTTGAACGACTCCCGAAGTGACTGTTGCTACAAGTAACTTAGGCTTAGCTCTTGGTTTTGTGGGCAGTACAGCAGACATAGCTGGTATTCTTTTTTGGCTCCAGTGCATGATGTGCAGACCTTCGTGTAAGAAAAATCCAGGAGAGTGAACCATCACTCTCGCGATCCTCTCAAGGAGAGTAGTGGGAGAGCAGTCCCCACCACCCCCCCCCCTCCCAAAAAATAATCGCTCGCCTTATCTATCCAAGGCGAGCACAATACGGGTTTTTTCAACATCTTGCCACACCGTAATCGGATTCAATACCCAATAGCTGCCAAATTCTTTCTGGATAGTTACCGTACGCACTATAAATGGAAGCTGTTCGGACCACAACTTTAGTTTCCCTTCATCAATTTTGACTATTAATCTCAAGCATTCTGGAAAGCTATTGGCAAGAGGAACACACCAGTGGGATTTTCACCAGCTAGAGTGCTACTGCAGTGGCACTATAGGGGAGTATAGCCCTGGGAAGACACGCACAACGAGAAATTGAGGCTAAGGTTCATGGTATTTTTGTGGCATTCATCGTAGAGCTAGAGCGCTCCTTTCTTTTGTAGCTGACCGCTAAAGACCTGTGCCTGACGTCAAACAGGTCTATGCATGCCTGGACTGTCATGCAACAGAGGGAAATCCTTCATGTCAAAAATAATAATATGATGATTGTCACCCAATTGCGGAAGTGAAAATTTGCAACGGGACGTAAAATACCTTGCGAGTGCCGTAACTCCACTATTCGACCTTAGATGGACTTCTGATGTGTTGGAGCCGACAGCTGACAACGTTCTAATGCGATATACCTGTCGATTACTCAATTCCGTTCAGGGAAAGCCGAGTTACGAAATATTTAAGTGTCACAAGTTGCAGAATGCACATAGTGATGCAGATGCGCTCGAAATTCTCAAGGTGCGCGACGAAAAGTGCGCCCAAAATGAAAATAGGGAGAGCAAAGGCGCGCGAGAGCGATCGCTCTCCTTTTACCAGATGCTCTGATGTGGACACTTTGTTTCTTCAAAATGTACTTGTCGTAGATACAACCTGCTACTCTCGGCTAACGGTAGCATTGTGTACCCCACGTATACCATTAGAAAGGAAACCAAGCTGTTCCCGGACCGTGACTCCTTCCTAAGGTATGTGTGGTTTGCTGTTTTGGCGGTTGGCCTGCTTCTCCACGCTTACCCGATTACTAGTATTGGCTGCTCCAGCTGTACGGGTCGCTGAGATGTTGCGTGTACATCCTCGGTGGCCTTATATCAGCGTCTTCTCTGTTTGTGAAGTACTTGTTGCACTCATTGAAATCTATTAACCGACATGAATGCACACGCGGATAGTCGACAGCGACAGGCATTTTGTAACAAAGAGGTCGGAAGTAAAGGATGTAATTATGTTCAGCGGTGGGGATAAGAGGGGGAAAAGAATGGATTTAATGAAACTTTATGAATGTGGAAATATGGGGCTTAAAGGTCTGGACTGTAGGACCCGGGACTGAGTCTCTCATGAGGTCATTACTGGCAGCAATCAGAGCAGCGAGCTGAGCGGAGGAGTTGGCACTGGGCATTGGCTGGCTGTAGGAGCCAGTTCTCGGAAGCGAGTAATCTTCAACTGCATTGCTCAATCCTTCTCGCACTGCAACCGCACCTTCATCATTCACCATTGATATCGCGGTACCTCTATCGCTCTGTGAATCAATACCTAAATTCAACAATAGACTACTCCCACCACATCCTCTCTCACGGCCGATCTTGATCAGGAAACCTTGTCCCATTCGTGGGGTGAGCTCAGGACGACGCAACCAATGAAAGAGAAACTGAAAGCTGTACACGGCGTACAGTGAAGATCCCCCAATTGCTGATTGGCAGCAAAGTGGAAGATCACGCTCATGACCGGCCACCTCACATGCCGTTCGATAAGTGCCGGCGCACTTTTCATCTAGCACCACATCCCCAAATACTTCTGTGAGCACTATATCTTGTACAGTTGCTTGGTTGCCGATGATCTTTGGTAAGTTGCTCTTGACAACCCTTGTTTAGAAATAAGGATCCTTGACATCTTCATCAGGATGATCATTCTTACGAGCTTTCCGAATTCTCTCCAGCAGTCCACCGACAGCAACTCTGGGCGGGAAAGTTGAAGACTGGATGTCTTGAATGAAGTTCTGGACACCTGATGGTCCTCTCTTGTGGGTAATCACCCAGCTAACATAGCTGACTAACAAGTTTTTCTTCCTAACTCCTTGTGATGGTGAAATACTCCTTACTAACCATCAGGTGTCTCCTCAGCATGGGATCTCTGCTGATACATGGATGATGCTCATCAATTACCATGAAAGCCTTCTTGAATGCTTCGTCAGTAATCTGGCATCGAGTCATGTCATGCCATGCTGGCAGGACAACAACATCCCAGAAGTCAAACGACATCGTTCGTGAGTACTGGATAGCTTCGTTTTTCGAGCACAAGTCACACTAGTGGCTTACGGTACTGTTGGGCGCCGAAGAACGGCCAGGATAGAATTTCACCATTTTTTGAGAACGGTCTAGGCTGGATTTTTGAAGATAAGGACGGAAACCGTAATGTACACTATAATGTACACTCAGACGTATAACTCTGCATAAATGTACATGTAAGACTGTACCATCAAATAAGAACGAAACTGCTGTGTTGGCTAAAAATAAGAACGGGCTAGGCTAGAACCCTGATCCCCCCCCCCCCCCCGTTCTTCGGCTAGGCTAGAACCCTGATCCCCCCCCCCCCCCCCCCCGTTCTTCGGCGCTGCCCGATAGTACTGTATGAGCAACACGTCACTCTGACTCGAGAGAAAACAACACTAAGATAATTATTACGTTGTCGTTCGGCCCTCGTTCGTCCCCGATGGACACACGAACCGACAATGATTACTCGAGTCGATGATACTCAACAGGTCTACTTTCTCTGGTTCTGGGACAAGGATATGCTGCCCAGGTCAGGAGACTGCCGTACAGTGTCCAAAAACTGCTATCAAACACAATGGTGGTGTCCCTCTTATTTTGCTGATGAACGGTACTGATGCACTTTTATATAATTATGGTGTTTTGCTTACGCTAGTACATGTCAGTTGATGCCATTGGCCAGATCTGTAGCAATACACGTACCCGGTGTTTCTCTACTCTGCTTTGCTTTTGGACAGGTTTTGTACAGCTTTGGAGTTGGAACATGAGATTCTTTCCGCCAAGGAGAACAGTCAGTGGTGCGCTGCTCTCGATGCATACAACGGCTCCAGGCCAATGTTTGACGAATGCATGAGAAACAAACCCTGGCAGTATGCAGGTAGGACATACATGATTAGCACCTTTTAGGAATCGCGAGTTCACAGCGCCATGACGTCGCACACAGCAGCTGCGGCAGGCGCAATTCGACCTTCGGCTTGCCGCCATTCGATGTAGGCACGGACCTGTGTGTTCTGACTGGCTGCGCATGGGTTTGCCCACGTCTGCGCTTCCATCCTGGCACGAACTTTATTTTGTAAAAAAAATGGGAAAGCATATTGGAACTGGAAGTCACGGAGTGGCTGATGTGGGAATGTGGGAATGTGTGAATGCCGATGAACTTCACTGTGACTGCATTCTAGAACTCTGTCGGAGTGGAAACACCGTAGAAGCAGCAAGTTGTTGACCCCCCCCCCCCCTGGCTCAACGAGGCACCAGGAATAGCTGAGGCTGAAATGGTTATACTGTCAAGTACCGATAACTCGCATATCGATTATTAGGAGTGCAGTTGATAGTCGCTAATGTTCAAAACGAGTGCTAACGATTTCTTGTGTGTGCATATCAGTGACCTTATTCTAGCCCTCGCACTCCATGAATACTAGTATAGTCATGTACTTTAAACACAGCAAAAGTGACTTTGAAGGAGATGTAGCAAATAGTCTTTGCAAGGCACGGGAGCTCTGAAGACGAAACATTCGACCTCGTCTTCAAGTATATCACGTGTTGCTATGGCTTATGCTGTAGTATGGCTATCATCACCTACGGCGATGGGTGTCTAATGTCTAAGGCCTAAGGTGTGTGTGTGTGTGTGTCTGTCTGTGATGGCCTGTGTGTGTGCGCATGTGTGTATATGTGTGTGTGTGTGTGTGTGTGTGTGTGTGTGTGTGTGTGTGTGTGTGTGCATGCGTGCACGTGTGTGTATATGTGTGTGTGTGTGTGTGTGTGTGCGTGTGTGTGGTGTGTGTGTGTGTGTGTGTGTGTGTGTGTGTGTGTGTGTGTGTGTGTGTGCATGCGTGCACGTGTGTGTGCATGCATGCACGTGTGTGTGTGTGTGTGCGTGTGTGTGTGTGTGTGTGCGTGCGTGCGTGTGTGCGTATGCATGTGTTTGTACTCACGTGCAGTTGACCGACCTCAGTTTCTGCTGCGTTTCACCGACGGCTGGGTCCTGTCTCGGCTCATGTCGCAATGCGTCGATGTGCTGGAACGGCATCGGATGTACCCCGTGGCGACTGGCCTGCTGCGCCAGCTCCTCGGTGGTCCTTTCTGTCACTCGTCGCGTGGTAGATGGTATGACCGCTTAGCCCTGGACTTGGACCAGCACTTGAAGCAGCGGGATGAGGTAACGTCAGCGTAGTTACCAGGCTTTAAACAGTGCAGTAGCAGGGCCGTAGCACCCGGTCCAGCCAGTGGGGCCATGGCCGGACCGGGTTTCAAAAAAGTGAAGCCATCCAATTGGTGCGAAACGGGGTTTATCGTGAATAATGGTCGTTTCCGGTCAAGTATCCCCGTTTGGTCGGAGCACTTGAAATCCCGGTGCCGGGGCACTGAGTAGTACGAGCTCGTAAATATGTGAAAACAACTACATTGTGTGACCAGTGCAGTATTCCAATGCCGCTTTTGTGGCCAGAAACGCCAAAGGATAGAAAGTTAACTCGGATAATAAGCCAGTAAATGAATGTAAAATAGAAGAAGAAAACACAAGGAAACGAGTTGTGAAGCAACTATCCACGACTGTAACAAGATAATAAGCAGTCAGAAAGTGCGATAACAGGGCACAACAGATGGAAAGTTAGACCAGGTTTTACAAAATTAGGACAGGTGCGCAAATGTTTGGAGAAGCAGATCCCAAATCCAGGTTGTTCTACTCTAAAATAGGGTTACTAACTTCCTAGTGTAAGCCTTAATTCGGCCAAAATCCGGCGTTCGAAATCTATATTGTACTATTCTATGTAAGTGTACTGTCATTGTGATGCTCATCATCATGGTGTAATGTATAACCGGAAAGTCTAACCAGTCACAAAGTCTAACGTTTTAACGACCAATATTTTTTTCGTTATTTGAAAAAAACGTTATCGTGAACCCGGTCTGAGATGTCTGTGTAAAGATGCGCATACAGATGGGTGGCCAGGTAGCCATCGTTAAACTTTCTGCACGTTATCATGCCAAAATTACAAAAACGTTAAACTTGTTGGTCGTTAAACTTTCCGGTTTTTACAGTATTACAGTGAAACCTCGTTAGGAAGAACACTGATAAGACAAATGTTTGCTTAAGAAGAACTAGTATTCGTAACTCCATTGGATAAATCACTGTGTATTCACTGGATATAAACATACGGATAAGAAGAACTCCCGTTATTTCGAACAAATATCATCGGTCCCTTGGTGTTCGTCCTAAAGAGGTTTGACTGTACTTGCTTGTGTGTAGTGTATGTTTGTCTTGTTCCTCGTTGGGTACTATGTAACATGTTGTATTTCAGAACTTGTTAATATGGTATGAGATTGTTGTGTGTTGTGTCTTCGCTACAGGCTATGGATGTGGTGGAGAAAGCGCTCAGCGACGAGCACGTAGTCACGGGACATCGCTTAGCCCTGCAGCAGCGTGGTGTCCGCCTGTGCTCGGCTGCGTCCGCGAGCCAAGGCCTGCGTAGCCGGCTGAGTGGCTTCCCTGCGCCCGACCTATTGGTGGCCAAAGAGGTTAGTTGTGAGTGCTTGTGACTGTCATCACCTTGTGTACGTGTGTGTGTGGGGGGGGGGGGGGGGGGGGGGGGGAGGTAAGGAATTCATATACTGGTAGTTGTAAAGCGATAAACTTTCACAGCGCGCAAATTTTATATTTTCAAGAATTGCTCTGGTTCACGATGAGAAACATTCGCGATGTCATCTATTCAGTTGGATCTTGTACTGTCTACAACCAATTAGCAGAGAAATTCACGACGGTTTATATTCGTGAATTGGTGATGTTCGCGAAAATGGTGAAATTTAATCTCTAGCGAAAGTTTCTCACTTTACAGTATGTGGTGGTGGTAGGTAGTATAATAAAATAAAATAAAAATTTCACGGTTCGCGTGAGACTCGGCTGAAAGCCGAGTTTTCCGCATCCGCCGTGGGAACGCCACCACCCTCTAGGATCAGTATCAAGAGTACATAACCAAGAGTGTGCAACTCAACGATCCCCCAGCCCACGGCGGAATTTTTTTATGACATCAGTCTGGCGGCTGTTTGGCTCACGGATGCCATCATGCGTAGCCCGAGATCGAAGACTGCTCGGTAGCAAAGCAGAACAACGGACGATAGATCGATGTGTCCTGAACCTGATGAACTCTCGCCGTATCTACAAAACAAGCACGGGAAAGCATACACACGTCATCATACCACCGCCAAAGAATGACAGGCAATAAAAAAAATTCCACCGTAGGTGAACACATCACAGCTCGAGATAGGAGTTGCACACTCTTGGTTATGTACTTTTGGTAGTAGGGAATGCATGTGCGTGTAAGATGACCGTGTTTTTTTATTGTTTGCGTTTCTCAGGTTGAGATCACTGGACGCATGTACCCGGGCACATCAACGGGCGCAAAGTCTTATTTCATGCGCAACTACACTCCTCACACGGACAAAGACACCATGCCTGGTGGTGGTGATGCTGCCAGCAGCGCTGCTGCAGCACCTGAAGATGAGTCTGAGAGCAGACACATCATGCTGCTCTCGGTGGAGGAGCTGGCCATGGAGCACTATCGGTGCGAGGAGGGGTTCGAGTGTGGCATTCACGCCGAGGGAAGCACGTTTGGGGCTCTCTTTGGCCTGTTCTTCTGGGACGTCATCTTTGACGACGGCGTTGTGGATGTCTTCCGGAATATGTACCAAGTGAGTGTTGCATGTCATTTGCTTTGCTTAGATTGTGCATGGTTTAGCCACAGCAGGTCTTTCGTCATGTTCTTTTCTCTGGGCTAATCGAACTGGCGATGTTGTTAGATTTAGCGAGTAGATGTATATGGACGTTTGGGCAGGGAATTCATAGCAGATGCGGTTAAAGAATCCCCGGCTACACGCTGGAAGCTTGAACAGGTTGCTCGGGCAACCACCGCAAATCTAACCATCTAATAGGTAGAATGCTTTTTTTGAATTTTTTCCGCACGTTGAGCGGCCGGCACTCACTGAGCACTCTTTCTTATACTGCGGGGGACAAGCCTTTGGAAGGAAGGAAATGTTATACTGCGGGGGACAAGCCTTTGGAAGGAAGGAAATGTTATACTGCGGGGGACAAGCCTTTGGAAGGAAGGAAATGGAACTGATCGCTGCCGACAGCATCTTGGTGCTTTGCCATGCGGGACTCGAGGTCAGATCGTGAAAATTGAAAGGAAGCAATTACTGGAACTTTGTTTGGTAAGTTGTGGCGTTTGCGTTACTAGAATAGTTGGCCGTGTTGTTTGTAAGTGTTCAGAAGAAGTGCCAGTGGTCTGTGGGAAACACCGAAGTAAAACTAAAAAGAAGATGTGTTCAACGTGACTTGCAACTAGTCACTGTGTGGAAACATGTATGCTCCTTTCCTTTCTGGGCTCTGAGCAGACCTTTCCATGCCTCCAGTAGTGGTGTGTTGGTGATATAGCAGTACCGTGTCGCACCGATCCCGGTGGCCATGACTAGTATATTTGGTGTGTGTGACACTGTGTGTGTGCATATCTGTCAGTTCTGACTGGCGTGTGATGGACCGTTGTTGGTGTTGTGATAAGTGCAGGAAGTTTGGGGGGGGGGGGGGCGTTCGTTAAGCACAGAGACAGCCAGGCTGAGGGGGTTAAGTGCAGTAAGGCTTTACTGTGCGTTGTCTTTAGTTGCTTATCGTGCCCTTAGGTGTTGTTGCAAGGTTCAATGAGATGCTAACACAGGCTATTTGTAACGAATCTGGAACACTGAGCAGCTGGTAAGCAGTGCACTGGGCACCACCGTCTTGTCTTGCAAACTATTCTGGGCAGCATGGGCTGTCTTCTTGGATCCGTGCCGTGCGTCTATCACAGGTCGTGCCTTGTTCAGAATCAGCTTGTTACCGGACTGCTCTGGCGGTAATGAGTTTGTAGGACCTGCTGTTGATCTTGGTCTTGGTTCGCCCGAGGATTTAGCTCTTGTCTTACCACTGGTGATTATTGATGTGTCCAGTTGGCACAATCAACATCTCTTCTTTCTTGTGTGGTAGCTTCCCTTTGTTCCTGTTTGTAAAAGGACGCGTGGCGCATCGAAACTGGCGGGGCCTTTTGGGACATACGCCAATTTCTCGCCGGGGCCTTGTGCACGTGGGACATGTGCCAATTCCTCATGGATCAACATGTACCTGCAAATATGTGTGCATGCGTGTGTGGTGGTCTGTGCTGGGGAATACCCATGGTGAGACAGCTACCAGCCAGGTCAGTTTTTCCGTGTCTTATTGGCAAGCTTCTCTTTCTCAGTGGGGGACCTTTTCCTCACATGTCGTGTTCTAGATTTAATAAGTGTAAGTGTCTACGTGCCATGCCCCTGCCTGTAATCGTGGTTGATATCCTTCTGTGTTGCCAGGTGAGCCTGTCGGTGCATGACTTGTACTTCGTGTAATTATTGTATTACTTCATGCTAGTGTGTTGACGTACATGTATGATCATGATGCGTTGCAACATGCTGCAAGCGTGCAGCTCGTATCAGGAAGTTGTACTGAGATGTATTCTCTGGGACACAATATGATGTGGCATCATTGGTTCCTTGTAGGGTTAGTCGTGCTGTCCATGGTGTTCCAGGGATGAGGTTACGAGGTGCTTGTCTGTCTGTGCAGTGATGCGGCCAATCATGATGATGATGATGATGATGAGGAGGAGGAGGAGGAGGAGGATGCTGATGATGATGTGAGCACATTGCATGTATGCCTGAAGTGGTAGTAGTGTAGTGTGAGCACATTGCATGTATGCCTGAAGTGGTAGTAGTGTAATGTGACGTTTGCTAGGTTGCTCCTGCTACCTGTCGGTGTCGTTGACTTGCAGTCGGACTGTCCTGTGCTGTGCCGTGCTGGTGTGTGTGTGTGTGTTTGTGTGTGTGTGTGTGTGTGTGTGTGTGTGTGTGTGTGTGTTTGTGTGTGTGTGTGTGTGTGTGTGTGTGTGCGTTCTCGTGCGCGCACGCGCGTGTGTGTGTGTGCATTTGTTTGTGTGTGCTTAACTTAGCTATCTTGCATTTCTTCAGTGAACTAATAGTGCAATTAACATCACATTCTCAGCTTCCAGCTAGTGCCACACTGATGATGTGGATTCCCGCTAGCAGTGCACTTTTTTCCAGTGCTCTTGTAATGAGGCATCGTGGAGGGGAAGTCCCCTAAATGTTCATCAATTCATCAACAGCTGGCTATCCCTGTCTGTGTCGTGCAGTGGGCTTATGGCTTATCTGACTGACCAAGAACACGTTACAGGGTATGTGAGATGCAAGCTGGCAGTTTCTCGTGAAGCAGTGATTTGGTGTCCTGGTGTCGGGTCGACGTCCCTTGAGCATTTCTGTTCCGGTCTTTGTGTGTAGCGTGGTACGTCATTCCTATGACTTGCTGTGACTCACCTGGCATGTGCCTGTGTACATGTCTTGGGTGTGTATTCAGGCATGTGACACATCCAGTACCTATGTAGAGCCTTGTGATGTAAGACTGTAACCTGCTACTGTACATGTATCTACTACCTGTTAGTGTGTCAGTGATGTGTAAGGATCATCTGTAGCGAAGAGTACACACAGCGTATACCTGCTCCTCTGCTGTCCATGCCTGCTCCTCTGCTGTCCATGCCTGCTCCTACGCCGGCCAATGCTGGATCAGATATGAATAGACAGCACTGAACCGGCTGAGTGCAGCAGTCCGGATGGACCGGGAATAAATTAGGCACCTTGACTTCTTCTATGACGGTGGGCGGTGAAAATAGTATTGCTCTTGTGGACGACATGGCGACGTGATGCGGTAATTGCCTGCACGATGTCATGCCTTTGCTGATTGTACACACACCTTTCGACACTGTCCTCTTTTTCACCCAGTGCTGTTGCTCCTGGTATGAAATTGCTGTGGTGGGCACACTTGTTGTTCGCTACCGCACAGCCTCAAGATGCTGTGAGAGGCTTACCGACGCGTTCGGTTCTTGTTAAGACTTGGAAAGGCCTCTGCAAACTGTGGTATCTGCTAGTTCCATCATGCCCTTGCCACTTCCTGCCTGAGACTTGCTACCACTCCAGCGGAGTCTATTTTCACTATGGAGACAACCTGCATAGGCAAGCGGCTCTCTTCTAAGTATAAAAGACCGGTGCTTTCTTCAAGCTCCTCAGTTGTGATCACTGAGTAGCTATAGTGAGTTCTACTTCACCACCTGCCTTCGTACTGTGGCGTGCACCGTCGAGAGCGTTGCTGCAGTGCTGAGTGAGCGTGGCCTCCGTGATTTCCAACGTGTTCTTTCAGTGGCGTGTGTCTCCTTCCTACGTTGCCAGCATTAGCATGGCCTATGGCAGCGGCACTGGCCTTTCTGCCTGTATGCTCATGGCCAGCAGGGGTGTGTTGGCTATCTGCCTGATTGCAAGCACGTCGATTTCTGTAAACAGTACGTCTCATGTTCCGGCTGCAACTTCACGCTCACCCGTCGTTGCATCTACTGATATGTATGATGACGTTAACTCTGCAACCGCCAGCAGGAACGCGAGCACCAGTAACGCTAGAACCGAGACAGCTGCGATTGGTATGGTTGGCATTGGACTCAGCAACAGCCTTGCGGAACACGGAGAGTATGATGATGATGATGATGATGAAATCCCAGACCCGGTGCCGCTGATGTTGCTGAGCGACCGGAATAACAAGTGCAGCGCGCAGCAGTCATCTCGACTTTGCATCGGTGGTGTGCGCTTTGTCTGCATGGCCCTTCCCGGCCGCCGTCGCGATCAACGTTTCTACTTGCGGCGCACTACTAGGCTCTGCAATCAGCCGTGCTGGTCTAAAGGCGTGCCTCTCGGTCATCTGGAGACAGTCTGCCGGCATCGCAGGACCAGGCGTCCCTGTGGCGGTGAGCGCTATGGAAGCTCGGCACGTGGCTTATGCGTGTGCATAAAATGTGTCAACAGTGTTCTCAAGCGTTCGCGGCTGTGACAGGACTTCTCTTCTGGCCTCTGTGTGCTTTACTCGTTTTTCGTTGCCTTGTGCTTTTTGGTTTCTCTTGGCACAAACAGAATTTGTATAGTTAAAATTGCATCCCTCCCAAGATTGCATTGATCGCAGATAGATTTTTCGCTATGGAAGCTCGGCACGTGGCTTATGCGTGTGCATAAAATGTGTCAACAGTGTTCTCAAGCGGTCGCGGCTGTGACAGGACTTCTCTTCTGGTCTCTGTGTGCTTTACTCGTTTTTCGTTGCCTTGTGCTTTTTGGTTTCTCTTGGCACAAACAGAATTTGTATAGTTAAAATTGCATCCCTCCCAAGATTGCATTGATCGCAGATAGATTTTTGTTTTAGAGGTTGACGTGGCTTGCTTTCCCTGCTTGTTCGCTTGTTGTTATTTCTCTCTCGCTGTACACGCAATCATGCTCTAAGCGGATTGGATCCACTTCTCTTGACTGTAGATGGCTTGTATCATCCAGCACATGTTGTGGTACTTTCATGGTTAGAGTATGCTTGCAGCTTTCGGTATTTTGATACGATAAGACAGAGATATTCCGTTTCACTTTGAAGCTGAGACAATCCTTTTCTGATTGCTCTCCTTGGAAATGATGAGCTTTACTTGAGCAACTGAAGTCTTTTATCTGCTTCCACCACCACCACCACCACCACCACCACCACCACAAGATTTCTGTTGAATAATTATGAAAAACCCTGAAAAAGGCCCGATGATGAGAAGAAAATAATCCCAGCAGGCTACATACTGAAGTGGTGTAACCATTCAAGACACTCCGGAATTCTCTGGTGCCAGAATCCGGTTGCTTGGGAATTTGTGGTCCACGTCTTTTCGAATGCTATCCACCGGACAAAACAACCAATGTCTTATTGGCGATTGAAACCCACAAGGCAACCGTCAACAACTACCTCCGACATCCAATCCCAAACCCAAGTATGACAAAGAAAAAGATACAGGTCTGTGTGTGTACAATAGATTCATGCTTCGAAATGTGTAGTAGCCTGGTTTGGCACCGCCATTCCAGGACAACAAGCCGCCGCACTCAGCACATCTATGTGTTGCACAGCCGTCACCGGCAATTCTAAGCACTTCCTCTCTCCCACCAGTTCTACCCATCCCTGACGTTTACCATGACACCTCCTCTCCTCCTCTGCCGTATGGTACCCGATGCTCGTGCTTCATTACTCGCACATGCACACACACACACACACACACAAACACACACACACATACGCCCGCACACAGAACGTTTCTCCATTGTCACTCCTGATCTGTATTCCGTTTTTACAAGTACATGTACCAGTCCCAGGTTTCCCCATGGCCGCGCATGTTATTCTTCGAAGTCTGAGCACAGCACAATCAGTAGTATTTACTCCATGCCAACAATCACTTGTACTTACTCCTCACTGCAATTGCTAGTATTATCTCCCTAGCACAATGCCACACTAAACTGCTGGAAAAACTACCTTCAGTACAGATGATGCCAGCACAAAATTTCCCAGCCACTAGAGGTATTCCGATGTGATTATTGTTAGTGTGCTGCTGCTCTGGAACTGCTTTCATTGAAACAATGTTGCGGTTAAACTGTTCACTTCACACATGTGTAAAGCAATTGTCTGGATTTTCTTTAGATTTATACTTCGACAGAAATTCAAAAAAAATAATCCGACCAAAAAAGTGTTCTTTTCATCAAAATTCAAGCGGTTTGTCCGTCATTTCTGGAATGGCAATGAAATAGTCCAATGTGCCGGACCCTGTTTATCTACTACTCAAAGCTGAGAGGTTGAATTAGCCACATGGCTGAAACATTCTTTAAAAAAAGTAGGGCAGTGGCATTAACTGTTTTAGAGGTTCGGCCCGGTTTGCAGTAGAGAACATGTCAGCATGAGTACATGTATCATCAGTACACAGTAAAAGCAGCTGGGTAAAACATGGACACCACTTACTGCAGCAGCTGGATACGTTTGGCATGGAATCTATCTTGAAACAGATGTATGCATAGGATTATTGTGTCCTGTAGTCACAGACTACAATCATCGGAGAAGGTGTTGAGGGGTTCAACATGTTTGGAAAAGGTACTAGAACACAGCACTGTGGATACACTGCATTGTTCTAAGACCTTCACAGGAAGGCTCATTCTGGTCGGTGGTCACCGACATCTGTTTGACATGAATTACACAGTTCTCTCAGCCCTTGACAAACATACACAAAAAAACACAGCCTACGGACCCACCACTGGTGTTACACTGCACTGCGGTACACACCTATCGGCTGATCCTGAACAACACCGATTCTGGATTAAAACAGCTTGTATAACCAAGTTTGGGATGCCGAACTCTGCCATTCCATCCTGCATCTGTCTGCATGAAACAGTATTATCCACAACTCCATGATCTCCATCAATAGCCTTTGATTGGCACATACTGATGAAATATTTGTTCGCCGATGTAGAAGATGGGCCCAATATCCCCTCACAAGGTAGAACTTATCCAGAGGAAAACTACTTTCGTGTTGACAATCCTGGGGTTAGACGATAACATTACCTCGGGATTATCTTCCCATCAAGTGATGAGTCTCATGACATTCAACTTTCATCTTGTGACGACGCGACACGCGGGGTGTATAAAAGAAGGCAGCTACCTCACCAATGTCATCTCACTAACTTGCGAACGGAATCAGAAAAAAGTTTCTTTGTTTTGGAATAGCAGGGGCCTTCACTGCTTGAGAAAGTTTCAGAAGAGTGTTCACTGCTTGAGAAAGTTCTAGCAACGATCAATTCTACCCACACATACAGAAGGAGAGGAGAAAAATGGCTTCTAACTCTGTGTGGTTACATCTTGCGCTCGGCTTGTGTGTTATACTGTGTGTATCAGCAGTACCAATTATTATCTCCAATCAAGATGATGATGCTGCTGATGATGTTGGTGATATTGATGTCGTTACAAAAGTTACTAGAGTTCCATTGGCAAGCATGGCCGAGATGGTCTCAACTTCAAGCGCTGGAAATGCGTCATTTCCTACAGGCACAGCATTTTTGCGTAAAACGAATGTCACTGGAACGAGTAGATGCAGTGAACTGACGGATGGAATCGGTGGAGGAATGGATAGCCAGTGCACGAGGGAGGGCGAAAGACTTTGCCATCGAAATGTTGTGTACAGATGCAGGATGAGAGCTAACTGTCCTGGTCAGCTGGAAGCATGGAGGAAGGACAATAAGAGATGTGAGCTTCCTTGTGAGAATAATAAGGGCATCATATTCTCGCACGGCCAGGTGGTGAAGACCGAAGGTAGACACTGTTTGAAGTGTGTTAACGCCAAGTTTCGAAAAATGAAGGGCAAGAAAAACTGTACATAAGCATTGTGCCATGAATGGCCTCAACCCCAAAGTACAATGTCAATGCATAACTGTCGGCATCAATTCTTCTATTTATAGCCCTTGAATGTTCTTTCTCCTCGACACCTACTAGTATTGATTGAGAATTATTGTAATTTGGAGCGAAGAGACCACTTGGATTGAAGATGGCGTGTGTGTAAGGTTTTCCACCTACTAGTATGTTATTTATTATCTGAAGATATTGTATTTATTAGTTTCAGGGAAAGTACAAGTGTTGTGTTCAATTTTTAGCCTTCATGACGCCATTCCTGCTACACTTCTGCCGCTAATTTTCATTCGTTGCTACGTGCATTTCTGATTTTCTGAAGACACCGAGGTGATATTCTGAATCGACTTACCTGTGTGACACCACTTATAGATTTTAAAATCCGCATGCAAGGTAAATGAGAATTGTTGTCATCTATCTTTCAACTTGAAGTACCTTAGAATAGGACTTGACTAATCATGTATTCTTATCTGATCTATCGATCGCTTTCCACACTGCCACGATACATGACATGTAACCGATGAAAGGAATTGCAACTTGTATGAATGTTCAACTCCCTCGACTGATTATTATATGAACATTCCGTAGCACCAGTTGTACGACTCCTGCGCTGCATATACCATTTCTCCATTTTTCCGTCTCATTTTAGATTTAACTTTTTGGAGTATAAGAAGACGGTCTTGCAAAGCACAAATTAATGCTTCGGAGTACATGACTGATAGATAGAGAGTAGTGAAGTAGATGATTTGTTCGTTCGTTGATTTGGCGTTATTCTTAGAGTGACTATTTGTTAGTGGAAATCGAGTTTCGTTCCATCAGAAACAGCTACAATAGAACGGGTACTCCCTCGAGGCCACGATTGTCCAAGGTGCCATCCTGTTTAGAAGAAAGTCCTGCTTTCCAGTTTCTGCGTATTGAGAGGAGTCTTGGGCAATGCTTTCTTCAGATTGAAAACTAATCAAATTCAATGAATTCCTGACGCCAGAAATGACCACCTGCCGGCGCGCAAATGCAATCAGAAAAGAATCCCATGAAACGTACACCCGTGCAAGGCAACAGAACTTGAACACGATGTTTTACAATTGAACACTGCAGCACCAAGAGTGAATGCCCCATGACGCTGCGACCCTATTCCAATGCTAAATTTTAAACTAACTTTGTCTCGTAATGGAAGCTGCCTGTGATGAGTGACACCTACACTGGCACAGCGGAGTAAGGGGTTTAGTGAGTCAGCAGAGTTGATGGCAGTGGGGCTTCTGGTGTTACTACTAGCAATATTGTTGTAGCATTTCGTCTCGGCATGAGAATTACATGTACTTGTATAATCAAATGCGACTTAAAATTGGGGAAATACGGTATTTTTACTGATTTGCTGCCTAAAAGCTGAGACGTTGGATAGCCACGTGGCTAAACACTCTTTCAGGCAGTGGTGTTAACTGTTTTAGAGGTTCGGCCCGGTTTGCAGTAGAGAACATGTCAGCATGAGTACATGTATCATCAGTGCACAGTAAAAGCAGCTGGGTAAAACATGGACACCACTTACTGCAGCAGCTGGATACGTTTGGCATGGAATCTATCTTGAAACAGATGTATGCATAGGATTATTGTGTCATGTAGTCACAGACTACAATCATCGGAGAAGGTGTTCAGGGGTTCAACATGTTTGTAAAAGGTACAAGAACACAGCACTGTGGATACACTCCATTGTTCTAAGACCTTCACAGGAAGGCTTATGCTGGTCTGTGGGCACCGACATCTGTTTGACATGAATTACACAGTTATCTCAACCCTTGACAAACACACGCAAAACGCAGCCTACAGTCGCACTAGTGCTGTGCACACATATCGTCTGGTTCTGAGGAACACCGATTGTGGATTAAAACAACTTGCATACACAAGATGGGGATGCCGAACTCTGCCATTCCATCCTGTATCTGTCTGCATGAAACAATATTATCCACAATTCCATCAATCGCCTTTGATTGGCACATACTGATGAAATCTTTGCTCACCGATGTAGAAGATGAGCCCAATATCCCCTCACAAGATAGAACTTATCCAGAGAGAAACTACTTTCATGTTGACAATCCTGGGAATAGACAATACCTCAGGATTATCTTCCCATCAAGTGATGAGTCTCATGACATTCAACTTTCATTTTGTGACTACCCGACACGCGGGGTGTATAAAAGAAGGCAGCTACCTCACCAATGTCATCTCACTAACTTGCGAACGGAATCAGAAAAAAAGTTGCTTTGGTTTGGAATAGCAGGAGCCTTCAGTGCTTGAGAAAGTTTCAGAAGAGTGTTCACTGCTTGAGAAATTTCCAGCAACGATCAATTCTACCCACACATACAGAAGGAGAGGAGAAAAATGGCTTCCAACTCTGTGTGGTTACATCTTGCGCTCGGCTTGTGTGTTGTACTGTGTGTATCAGCAGTACCAATTATTATCTCCAATCAAGATGATGATGCTGCTGATGATGTTGGTGATGTTGATGTCGTTACAAAAGTTACTAGAGTTCCATTGGCAAGCATGGCCGAGATGGTCTCAACTTCAAGCGCTGGAAATGCGTCATTTCCTACAGGCACAGCATTTTTGCGTAAAACGAATGTCACTGGAACGAGTAGATGCAGTGAACTGACGGATGGAATCGGTGGAGGAATGGATAGCCAGTGCACGAGGGAGGGCGAAAGACTTTGCCATCGAAATGTTGTGTACAGATGCAGGATGAGAGCTAACTGTCCTGGTCAGCTGGAAGCATGGAGGAAGGACAATAAGAGATGTGAGCTTCCTTGTGAGAATAATAAGGGCATCATATTCTCGCACGGCCAGGTGGTGAAGACCGAAGGT
The DNA here is from genome assembly GCF_964019385.1 of Sycon ciliatum. Classification (NCBI taxonomy): domain Eukaryota; kingdom Metazoa; phylum Porifera; class Calcarea; order Leucosolenida; family Sycettidae; genus Sycon; species Sycon ciliatum. Next base: position 48,816,811 of record NC_088643.1, read on the forward strand.
AGACACTGTTTGAAGTGTGTTAACGCCAAGTTTCGAAAAATGAAGGGCAAGAAAAACTGTACATAAGCATTGTGCCATGAATGGCCTCAACCCCAAAGTACAATGTCAATGCATAACTGTCGGCATCAATTCTTCTATTTATAGCCCTTGAATGTTCTTTCTCCTCGACACCTACTAGTATTGATTGAGAATTATTGTAATTTGGAGCGAAGAGACCACTTGGATTGAAGATGGCGTGTGTGTAAGGTTTTCCACCTACTAGTATGTTATTTATTATCTGAAGATATTGTATTTATTAGTTTCAGGGAAAGTACAAGTGTTGTGTTCAATTTTTAGCCTTCATGACGCCATTCCTGCTACACTTCTGCCGCTAATTTTCATTCGTTGCTACGTGCATTTCTGATTTTCTGAAGACACCGAGGTGATATTCTGAATCGACTTACCTGTGTGACACCACTTATAGATTTTAAAATCCGCATGCAAGGTAAATGAGAATTGTTGTCATCTATCTTTCAACTTGAAGTACCTTAGAATAGGACTTGACTAATCATGTATTCTTATCTGATCTATCGATCGCTTTCCACACTGCCACGATACATGACATGTAACCGATGAAAGGAATTGCAACTTGTATGAATGTTCAACTCCCTCGACTGATTATTATATGAACATTCCGTAGCACCAGTTGTACGACTCCTGCGCTGCATATACCATTTCTCCATTTTTCCGTCTCATTTTAGATTTAACTTTTTGGAGTATAAGAAGACGGTCTTGCAAAGCACAAATTAATGCTTCGGAGTACATGACTGATAGATAGAGAGTAGTGAAGTAGATGATTTGTTCGTTCGTTGATTTGGCGTTATTCTTAGAGTGACTATTTGTTAGTGGAAATCGAGTTTCGTTCCATCAGAAACAGCTACAATAGAACGGGTACTCCCTCGAGGCCACGATTGTCCAAGGTGCCATCCTGTTTAGAAGAAAGTCCTGCTTTCCAGTTTCTGCGTATTGAGAGGAGTCTTGGGCAATGCTTTCTTCAGATTGAAAACTAATCAAATTCAATGAATTCCTGACGCCAGAAATGACCACCTGCCGGCGCGCAAATGCAATCAGAAAAGAATCCCATGAAACGTACACCCGTGCAAGGCAACAGAACTTGAACACGATGTTTTACAATTGAACACTGCAGCACCAAGAGTGAATGCCCCATGACGCTGCGACCCTATTCCAATGCTAAATTTTAAACTAACTTTGTCTCGTAATGGAAGCTGCCTGTGATGAGTGACACCTACACTGGCACAGCGGAGTAAGGGGTTTAGTGAGTCAGCAGAGTTGATGGCAGTGGGGCTTCTGGTGTTACTACTAGCAATATTGTTGTAGCATTTCGTCTCGGCATGAGAATTACATGTACTTGTATAATCAAATGCGACTTAAAATTGGGGAAATACGGTATTTTTACTGATTTGCTGCCTAAAAGCTGAGACGTTGGATAGCCACGTGGCTAAACACTCTTTCAGGCAGTGGTGTTAACTGTTTTAGAGGTTCGGCCCGGTTTGCAGTAGAGAACATGTCAGCATGAGTACATGTATCATCAGTGCACAGTAAAAGCAGCTGGGTAAAACATGGACACCACTTACTGCAGCAGCTGGATACGTTTGGCATGGAATCTATCTTGAAACAGATGTATGCATAGGATTATTGTGTCATGTAGTCACAGACTACAATCATCGGAGAAGGTGTTCAGGGGTTCAACATGTTTGTAAAAGGTACAAGAACACAGCACTGTGGATACACTCCATTGTTCTAAGACCTTCACAGGAAGGCTTATGCTGGTCTGTGGGCACCGACATCTGTTTGACATGAATTACACAGTTATCTCAACCCTTGACAAACACACGCAAAACGCAGCCTACAGTCGCACTAGTGCTGTGCACACATATCGTCTGGTTCTGAGGAACACCGATTGTGGATTAAAACAACTTGCATACACAAGATGGGGATGCCGAACTCTGCCATTCCATCCTGTATCTGTCTGCATGAAACAATATTATCCACAATTCCATCAATCGCCTTTGATTGGCACATACTGATGAAATCTTTGCTCACCGATGTAGAAGATGAGCCCAATATCCCCTCACAAGATAGAACTTATCCAGAGAGAAACTACTTTCATGTTGACAATCCTGGGAATAGACAATACCTCAGGATTATCTTCCCATCAAGTGATGAGTCTCATGACATTCAACTTTCATTTTGTGACTACCCGACACGCGGGGTGTATAAAAGAAGGCAGCTACCTCACCAATGTCATCTCACTAACTTGCGAACGGAATCAGAAAAAAAGTTGCTTTGGTTTGGAATAGCAGGAGCCTTCAGTGCTTGAGAAAGTTTCAGAAGAGTGTTCACTGCTTGAGAAATTTCCAGCAACGATCAATTCTACCCACACATACAGAAGGAGAGGAGAAAAATGGCTTCCAACTCTGTGTGGTTACATCTTGCGCTCGGCTTGTGTGTTGTACTGTGTGTATCAGCAGTACCAATTATTATCTCCAATCAAGATGATGATGCTGCTGATGATGTTGGTGATGTTGATGTCGTTACAAAAGTTACTAGAGTTCCATTGGCAAGCATGGCCGAGATGGTCTCAACTTCAAGCGCTGGAAATGCGTCATTTCCTACAGGCACGACATCTTTGCGTAAAACGAATGGCACTGGAATGAGTAGATGCAGTGAACTGACGGATGGAATCGGTGGAGGAATGGATAGCCAGTGCACGAGGGAGGGCGAAAGACTTTGCCATCGAAATGTTGTGTACAGATGCAGGATGAGAGCTAACTGTCCTGGTCTGCTGGAAGCATGGAGGAAGGACAATAAGAGATGTGAGCTTCCTTGTGAGAATAATAAGGGCATCAGATACTCGCACGGCCAGGTGGTGAAGACCGAAGGTAGACACTGTTTGAAGTGTGTCAACGCCAAGTTCCGAAAAATGAAGGGCAAGAAAAACTGTACTTAAACATTGTGCCATGGATGGCCCCAACCCCAAAGTACAATGTCAATGCATAGCCCTTGAATCTTCTTTCTCCTCGACACCTACTAGTATTGATTGAGAATTATTGTAATTTGCAGCGAAGAGACCACTTGGATTGAAGATGGCGTGTGTGTAAGGTTTTCCACCTACTAGTATGTTATTTATTATCTGAAGATATTGTATTTATTAGTTTCAGGGAAAGTACAAGTGTTGTGTTCAATTTTTAGCCTTCATGACGCCATTCCTGCTACACTTCTGCCACTAATTATCATTCGTTGCTACGTGCAATTCTGAGATTCTGAAGACGCCGAGGTGACATTCTGAATCGACTTACCTGTGTGATACCACTTGTAGATTTTAAAATCCGCTTGCAAGGTAAATGAGAATTGTTGTCATCTATCTTTCAACTTGAAGTACCTTAGAATAGGACTTGACTAATCTCGTATTCTAATCTGTTCTATCGATCGCTTTCAACACTGCCTTGATACATGACATGTAACAGATGAAAGGAATTGCAACTTGTATGAAATTATGAATATTCAACTCCCTCAACTGATTATTACATGAACATTCAGTAGCACCAGTTGTACGACTCCTGCGCTGCATATACCATTTCTCCATTTTCCCATCTCATTTTATATTTGACTTTTTGGAGTATAAGAAGACGGTCTTGCAAAGCACAAATTGATTCTTCGGAGTGCATGACCGATAGATCGAGAATAGTGAAGTAGATGATATGTCCGTTCGTTGATTTGGCATTACTCTTAGAGTGACTTTTTGCTAGTGGAAAACGATTTTCGTTCCATCACAAACAGCTACAATAGAACGGGTACTCCCTCGAGGCCACGATTGTCTAAGGTGCCATCCTGTTTAGAAGAAAATCCTGCTTTCCAGTTTCTGCGTATTGAGAGGAGTCTTGGGCAATGCTTTCTTCAGATTAAAAACTAATCAAATTCAATGATTTCCTGACGCCAGAAATGACCACCTGCCGGTGGGCAAATGCAATCAGAAAAAAATTCCATGATACGTACACCCGTGCAAGGCAACATAACTTGAACACGATGTTTTACAATTGAACACTGCGGCACCCAGAGTGAATGCCCCATGACGCTGCGACCCTATTCCAATGCTAAATTTTAAATTAACTGTGTCTCGTAGTGGAAGCTACTTGTGATGAGTGACACCTACGCTGGCACAGCAGAGTAAGGAGTTTAGTGAGTCAGCAGAGTTGATGCCAGTGGGACTTCTCGTGTTACTACTAGCAGTATTGTGCTAGTGTTTCGTCTCGGCATGACAATTACATGTCCCTCTATAGTCAAATGCGTCTTAACATTGGGGAAATACGATTTTTTACTGATTTGCTGCCTAAAAGCGGAGATGTTGGATAGCCACGTGGCTAAACACTCTTTCAGGCAGTGATGTTAACTGTCTGAAGAAGGGCTGAGGCTTCCTGCAGCTTCATCTGTGAAAAGAATTCGGGTGGACACACCCATTCCCATAGCGCTGCACATCACATCCGAACCAGTTCCGTTATTTTTACAACGTTTCGGCACTTGGCCATCGTCAGGTAATAACAATGTTAACTGTTTTAGAGGTTAGGCCCGGTTTCCAGTAGAGAACATGTCAGCATGAGTACATGTATCATCAGTACACAGTTAAAGCAGCTGGGTAAAACATGGACACCACTTACTGCAGCAGCTGGACACGTTTGGCATGGAATCTATCTTGAAACAGATGTATGCATAGGATTATTGTGTCCTGTAGTCACAGACTACAAACATCGGAGAAGGTGTTCAGGGGTTCAACATGTTTGTAAAAGGTACAAGAACACAGCACTGTGAATACACTCCATTGTTCTAAGACCTTCACAGGAAGGCTTATGCTGGTCTGTGGGCACCGACATCTGTTTGACATGAATTACACAGTTCTCTCAACCCTTGACAAACATACACAAAACGCAGCCTACAGTCGCACTAGTGCTGTGCACACATATCGTCTGGTCCTGAACAACACCGATTCTGGATTAAAACAACTTTGATACACAAAATGGGGATGCCGAACTCTGCCATTCCATCCTGTATCTGTCTGCATGAAACAATGTTATCCACAACTCCATCAATCGCCTTTGATTGGCACATACTGATGAAATCTTTGTTCACCGATGTAGAAGTTGGGCCCGATATCCCCTCACAAGAAGGAACTTGTCCAGAGGAAAACTACTTTCATGTTGACAATCCTGGGGATAGATAATACCTCAGGATTATCTTCCCATCAACTGATGAGTCTCATGACATTCAACTTTCATCTTGTGACGACGCGACACGCGGGGTGTATAAAAGAAGGCAGCTACCTCACCAATGTCATCTCACTAACTTGCGAACGGAATCAGAAAAAAAGTTGCTTTGGTTTGGAATAGCAGGAGCCTTCACTGCTTGAGAAAGTTTCAGAAGAGTGTTCACTGCTTGAGAAATTTCCAGCAACGATCAATTCTACCCACACATACAGAAGGAGAGGAGAAAAATGGCTTCCAACTCTGTGTGGTTACATCTTGCGCTCGGCTTGTGTGTTGTACTGTGTGTATCAGCAGTACCAATTATCTCCAATCAAGATGATGATGCTGCTGCTGATGTTGGTGATGTTGATGTCGTTACAAAAGTTACTAGAGTTCCATTGGCAAGCATGGCCGAGATGGTCTCAACTTCAAGCGCTGGAAATGCGTCACTTCCTACAGGCACGACATCTTTGCGTAAAACGAGTGACACTGGAATGAGTAGATGCAGTGAACTTACGGATGGAATCGGTGGAGGAATGGATAGCCAGTGCACGAGGGAGGGCGAAAGACTTTGCCATCGAAATGTTGTGTACAGATGCAGGATGAGAGCTAACTGTCCTGGTCAGCTGGAAGCATGGAGGAAACGCAATAAGAGATGTGAGCTTCCTTGTGAGAATAATAAGGGCATCATATTCTCGCACGGCCAGGTGGTGAAGACCGAAGGTAGACACTGTTTGAAGTGTGTTAACGCCAAGTTTCGAAAAATGAAGGGCAAGAAGAACTGTACTTAAACATTGTGCCATGGATGGCCCCAACCCCAAAGTACAATGTCAATGCATAATTGTCGGCATCAATTCTTCTATTTATAGCCCTTGAATCTTCTTTCTCCTCGACACACACTATAGTATTGCTTAAGAATTATTGTAATTTGGAGCGAAGAGACCACTTGGATTGAAGATGGTGTGTGTAGGGTTTTCCACCTACTAGTATGTTATTTATTATCTGAAGATATTGTATTTATTAGTTTCAGGGAAAGTACAAGTGTTGTGTTCTATTTTTAGCCATCATGACGCCATTCCTGCTACATTTCTGCCACTAATTATCATTCGTTGCTACGTGCAATTCTGAGATTCTGAAGACGCCGAGGTGACATTCTGAATCGACTTACCTGTGTGATACCACTTGTAGATTTTAAAATCTGCATGCAAGGTAAATGAGAATTGTTGTCATCTATCTTTCAACTTGAAATACCTTAGAAAAGGACTTGACTAGTCTCGTATTCTAATCTGATCTATCGATCGCTTTCCACACTGCCACGATACATGACATGTAAACGATGAAAGGAATTGCAACTTGTATGAATATTCAACTCCCTCGACTGATTGTTATATGAACATTCCGTAGCACCAGTTGTACGACTCCTGCGCTGCATATACCATTTCTCCATTTTTCCGTCTCATTTTAAATTTCACTTTTTGGAGTGTAAGAAGACGTTTTTGCAAAGCACAAATTGATGCTTCGGAGTACATGACTGATAGATAGAGAGTAGTGAAGTAGATGATTTGTTCGTTCGTTGATTTGGCATTACTCTTAGAGTGACTATTTGCTACTTGTAGTGGAAATCGAATTTCGTTCCATCACAAACAGCTACAATAGAACGGGTACTCTCTTGAGGCCACAGTTTTCCAAGGTGCCATCCTGTTGAGAAGAAAGTCCTGCTTTCCAGTTTCTGCGTATTGAGAGGAGTCTTGGGCAATGATTTCTTCAGATTGAAAACTAATCAAATTCAATGAATCCCTGACGCCAGAAATGACCACTTGCCGGCGCGCAAATGCAATCAGAAAAGAATCCCATGAAACGTACACCCGTGCAAGGCAACAGAACTTGAACACGATGTTTTACAATCGAACACTGCAGCACCAAGAGTGAATGCCCCATGACGCTGCGACCCTATTCCAATGCTAAATTAACTAACTTTGTCTGGTAGTGGATGGTACCTGTGATGAGTGACACCTATGCTGCCACAGCAGAGTAAGGAGTTTAGTGAGTCAGCAGAGTTGATGGCAGTGGGGCTTCTCGTGTTACTAGTACTACTAGTAACACGAGAAGCCCCACTGCCATCAACTCTGCTGACTCACTAAACTCCTTACTCTGCTGTGGCAGCATAGGTGTCACTCATCACAGGTACCATCCACTACCAGACAAAGTTAGTTAATTTAGCATTGGAATAGGGTCGCAGCGTCATGGGGCATTAGGAATATTGTGCTAGCGTTTCGTCTCGGCATGAGAATTACATGTACCTTTCTCGCTCCACATATACTGGCACACACACAGACATAGACAGCAATAGTGACACTACGCAAAGTGAAGGGTAGTGGGCCGCAGTCAGATGTGAACCGGATAACGAGTGAGGTATGGAAGCAAGGACTGAGAATAGAGTGTCTAAGATAGAATAGGCGTGCCAGTGGATAGCAGAAATCGGCCATGATGCAGAACCACTTGGGACCGTCAGATTACTTTTTCTGGACCGAGCCAGCCGGGAAAAAACCATCGCGCCGACGGACGCAGTTGTGAGGAAAAAAACCGGGTGTATATCCCCATTGGCGATTAGGCATCATGTAGGCATGGCAAGCACATCACGGCAAAAGTGATAAAAAAGCAATGAGAATATGCACAGAAAATGAAGGGTGGGAGGGCAGGGACACTGGTGAGACTCAAAAACTGACTGAAGAAGTCAGGGAAAGAAGCGATAATAGAGAGGTTCTGCTACACGGACCTACGTACCAAACTCCGTGTCAACTGCAGTGAAGTTTGATACGGATTTTTCGTACGTTGCACCGGTTCTGCTGTACGTAGCATGCTCGCGGCATACACGAACACCCCGCCACATGTACTCTGTACGCTCAGTTTTCACACGGAGTCCAGTCCGTCGCGCTTCACACGGAAAACGGTATGAAAAAATCCGTATGAAACTTGATCCCGTACCGCGGCAAAGTTTCCATACGTACATTGGCACGTTTTACCGTGTGGCAGAACCTCACTAATAAAGAACTCACCAGATGCCATATTTGCAACTGAAAATATTTCGCAAGAAATCATTTCTCGCCTATCTCGCTGCGCTCGGCCGGCGAGACATACAACGTATAATCAAATGCGACTTAAAATTGGGGAAATACGGTATTTTACTGATTTGCTGCCTATAAGCTGAGATGTTGGATAGCCACGTGGCTAAACACTCTTTCAGGCAGTGGCATTAACTGTTTTAGAGGTTAGGCCCGGTTTGCAGTAGAAAACATGTCAGCATGAGTACATGTATGATCAGTACACAGTAAAAGCAGCTGGGTAAAACATGGACACCACTTACTGCAGCAGCTGGATACGTTTGGCATGGAATCAATCTTGAAACAGATGTATGCATAGGATTATTGTGTCATGTAGTCACAGACTGCATCATCGGAGAAGGTGTTCAGGGGTTCAACATGTTTGGAAAAGGTACAAGAACACAGCACTGTGGATACACTCCATTGTTCTAAGACCTTCATAGGAAAGCTTATGCTGGTCTGTGGTCACTGACATCTGTTTGACATGAATTACACAGTTCTCTCAACCCTTGACAAACACACACAAAACGCAGCCTACAGTCACACTAGTGCTGTGCACACATATCGTCTGGTCCTGAGGAACACCGATTCTTGATTAAAACAACTTGGATACACAAGATGGGGATGCCGAACTCTGCTATTCCACCCTGTATCTGTCTGCATGAAACAATTATTATCCACAATTCCATCAATCGCCTTTGATTGGCACATACTGATGAAATCTTTGCTCACCGATGTAGAAGATGAGCCCAATATCCCCTCACAAGGTAGAACTTATCCAGAGAAAAACTACTTTCATGTTGACAATCCTGGGAATAGATAATACCTCAGGATTATCTTCCCATCAAGTGATGAGTCTCATGACATTCAACTTTCATTTTGTGACTACCCGACACGCGGGGTGTATAAAAGAAGGCAGCTGCCTCACCAATGTCATCTCACTAACTTGCGAACGGAATCAGAAAAAGTTGCTTTGTTTTGGAATAGCAGGAGCCTTCACTGCTGGAGAAAGTTTCAGAAGAGTGTTCACTGCTTGAGAAAGTTCTAGCAACGATCAAATCTACCAGGGACTAATTTACTTCAAAAAAATTGCATAGCAATAATTGCTACACACCTCGATGTTTGCATAGCAACGCAACAATTTTGCATAGCAGTTTTTTTCCGTCGACAATGCAGTCTTCAGTGCACTTCCACTTATACCGTCAACAAACGCCATGCTGCCTCAAACCACGAAGCGAGGACGCCTTCTCCCTGCACATCTTGCAAAATATCTTGGTCACAGCTCCACCACTCGACTCTGCGCGAATCCATTCTTTTTTGGGATCAAATTCATCAATCCACTTGTCCACAGTACCTTGCTTCACAGACATGCCGGCAGTGAAGAGGCTTCATCAATAAGGCTAGCAGAATTTTACAAAGATAAGTCCTGAACGGTCGAGACGCCTACTGCTAGTGAAGCAACGCGGTCTAAATCTCAAAAGCAGGTGAAGTACTTGTCGACACTCGCCTCGCGCTTCCTGGGCTGCACTTCAAGTAAGTATTAGTTAGTTAGTTTCCAAGACCAAGTGCACGTGCTGCGGTGCGCGTGCGGAGATAGTGTGACATATGGCCATGGTCCCGCGGCCCGCGCGTGGGTATGGTGTAAAATCTACCTGCAGTGCAGGCTGGACAACCACACACACACACAGTCTAATCTAGTCCCAGTGCATGGCGCGCCATCTCGTGGCGCCAAACCAGCCACACACACTGTAAAGCTACACATGTGCATGCGCTACTCGTGCACTACAAGTCTATGTCCAGGGCCATACTTAGCTGTATGTTGTGTCGCAGTTTACCGCGACTCACTACGAACTTCGAATCGCAGACACTGTGTTTTGCGTCGCAAATTGCGATGCGATACCGGTTAAATTAGTCCCTGTCTACCCACACATACGGAAGGAGAGGAGAAAAATGGCTTCCAACTCTGTGTGGTTACATCTTGCGCTCGGCTTGTGTGTTGTACTGTGTGTATCAGCAGTACCAATTATTATCTCCAATCAAGATGATGATGCTGCTGATGATGTTGGTGATGTTGATGTCGTTACAAAAGTTACTAGAGTTCCATTGGCAAGCATGGCCGAGATGGTCTCAACTTCAAGCGCTGGAAATGCGTCATTTCCTACAGGCACAGCATTTTTGCGTAAAACGAATGTCACTGGAACGAGTAGATGCAGTGAACTGACGGATGGAATCGGTGGAGGAATGGATAGCCAGTGCACGAGGGAGGGCGAAAGACTTTGCCATCGAAATGTTGTGTACAGATGCAGGATGAAAGCTAACTGTCCTGGTCTGCTGGAAGCATGGAGGAAGGACAATAAGAGATGTGAGCTTCCTTGTGAGAATAATAAGGGCATCAAATACTCGCACGGCCAGGTGGTGAAGACCGAAGGTAGACACTGTTTGAAGTGTGTCAACGCCAAGTTCCGAAAAATGAAGGGCAAGAAAAACTGTACTTAAACATTGTGCCATGAATGGCCCCAACCCCAAAGTACAATGTCAATGCATAATTGTCGGCATCAATTCTTCTATTTATAGCCCTTGAATCTTCTTTCTCCTCGTCATCTACTAGTATTGATTGAGAATTATTGTAATTTGCAGCGAAGAGACCACTTGGATTGAAGATGGTGTGTGTGTAAGGTTTTCCACCTACTAGTATGTTATTTATTATCTGAAGATATTGTATTTATTAGTTTCAGGGAAAGTACAAGTGTTGTGTTCAATTTTTAGCCTTCATGACGCCATTCCTGCTACACTTCTGCCACTAATTATCATTCGTTGCTACGTGCAATTCTGAGATTCTGAAGACGCCGAGGTGACATTCTGAATCGACTTACCTGTGTGATACCACTTGTAGATTTTAAAATCCGCTTGCAAGGTAAATGAGAATGGTTGTCATCTATCTTTCAACTTGAAGTACCTTAGAATAGGACTTGACTAATCTCGTATTCTAATCTGATCTATCGATCGCTTTCAACACTGCCTTGATACATGACATGTAACCGATGAAAGGAACTTCAACTTGTATGAAATTATGAATATTCTACTCCCTCAACTGATTATTATAATTATGAACATTCAGTAGCAGCAGTTGTACGACTCCTGCGCTGCATACACCATTTCTCCATTTTTCCATCTCATTTTATATCTGACTTTTTGGAGTATAAGAAGACGGTCTTGCAAAGCACAAATAATTGATGCTTCGGAGTGCATGACCGATAGATAGAGAATAGTGAAGTAGGTGATTTGTTCGTTCGTTGATTTGGCATTACTCTTAGAGTGAATTTTTGCTACTTGTAGTGGAAATCGAGTTTCGTTCCATCAGAAACAGCTACAATAGAACGGGTACTCCCTCGAGGCCACGATTGTCCAAGGTGCCATCCTGTTTAGAAGAAAGTCCTGCTTTCCAGTTTCTGCGTATTGAGAGGAGTCTTGGGCAATGATTCATTCAGATTAAAAACTAATCAAATTCAATGAATCCCTGACGCCAGAAATGACCACCTGCCGGCGCGCAAATGCAATCAGAAAAGAATCGCATGAAACGTACACCCGTGGCAACAGAACTTGAACACAATGTTTTACAATTGAACACTGCAGCACCAAGAGTGAATGCCCCATGATGCTGCGACCCTATTCCAATGCTAAATTTTAAATTAACTTTGTCTCGTAGTGGGAGCTACCTGTGATGAGTGACAAGCTACGCTGGCACAGCGGAGTAAGGGGTTTAGTGAGTCAGCAGAGTTGATGCCAGTGGGACTTCTCGTGTTACTATTAGCAGTATTGTGCTAGCATTTCGTCTCGGCATGACAATTACATGTCCCTCTATAGTCAAATGCGTCTTAACATTGGGGAAATACGATATTTTTACTGATTTGCTGCCTAAAAGCGGAGACGTTGGATAGCCACGTGGCTTAACACTCTTTCAGGCAGTGGTGTTAACTGTTTTAGAGGTTAGGCCCGGTTTGCAGTAGAGAACATGTCAGCATGAGTACATGTATCATCAGTACACAGTAAAAGCAGCTGGGTACAACATGGACACCACTTACTGCAGCAGCAGGATACTTTTGGCACGGAATCAATCTTGAAACAGATGTATGTATAGGATTATTGTGTCATGTAGTCACAGACTGCAATCATCGGAGAAGGTGTTCAGGGGTTCAACATGTTTGTAAAAGGTACATGAACACAGCACTGTGGATACACTCCATTGTTCTAAGACCTTCACAGGAAGGCTTATGCTGGTCGGTGGTCACCGACATCTGTTTGACATGAATTACACAGTTCTCTCAACGCTTGACAAACATACACAAAAACACAGCCTACGGACCCACCACTGGTGTTGCACTGCACTGCGGTACACACCTATCGGCTGATCCTGAACAACACTGATTCTGGATTTACAAACCTATACACTAAGTGGGTATGCCGAGCTCCGCCATTCCATCCTACATCTATCTGGATAAAACAATGTTACCGTATATTCTCTATTATAAGCGCCGTGCTTATATTTTTTCAACACCCTCTACCCCGTGCTTATATTGGAGACCGTGCTTATATTGGAGACTGCGCTTATATTTTTTCAACCAATACAATCCATCAGAGCAAGAAGAACTTGAATACATGCTATATATCATGCGTGCAGCATTGATTTCCACCAAGACTGTGCTAATAATAGAGACTGTGCTTATAATGTTTCGAAAGGTGCTCACAGTGTGCTAGTATTAGAGACTGTGCTAGTAATGGAGACATGTGCTTATAATAGAGAATATACGGTATCCACAACTCCATCAATAGCCTTTGATTGGCACATACTGATGAAATCTTTGTTCACCGATGTAGAAGATGGGCCCAATATCCCCTCAGAAGAAGGAACTTGTCCAGAGGAAAACTACTTTCATGTTGACAATCCTGGGGTTAGACCATACCTCAGGATTATCTTCCCATCAAGTGATGAGTCTCATGACATTCAACATTCCTTTTGCGACTACACGACACGCGGGGTGTATAAAAAGAAGGCAGCTACCTCACCAATGTCATCTCACAAACTTGCGAACGGAATCAGAAAATAAGTTGCTTGGTTTAGAAGTAGCAAGAGCCTCCATTGCTTGAGAAAGTTCTAACAGCCATCAATTCTAGCCACACATACAGAAGGAGAGGAGAACAATGGCATCCAACGCTGTGTGGTTACACCTTGCGCTAGGCTTGTGTGTTGTACTGTGTGTGTCAGCAGTACCAATTATCTCCCATCAAGATGATGATGCTGCTGATGATGTTGGTGATGCTGATGCCATTACAACAGTTACTGGAGTTCCATTGGCAACCATGGCCGAGATGGTCTCAACTTCAAGTGCTGGAAATGCGTCACTTCCTACAGGCACGACATCTTTGCTTAAAACGAATGTCACTGGAATGAGTAGATGCAGTGAACTTACGGATGCAATCGGCGGCTATTCTGCGATAGGAATGGATAGCCAGTGCACGAGGGAGGGCGAAAGACTTTGCCATAACACTTTTGTGTACAAATGCAGGATGAGAGCTAACTGTCCTGGTCAGCTGGAGGCAAGGAGGAAGGACAAGAGGTGTGAGCGTGCTTGCCGGAATAATACGGGCATCGATGTCTTGCATGGCCGGGTGGTGGAGTTCAAAGCTGGACACTGTTGGAAATGTGTCAACGCCAAATTTCGAAAAATGAAGGGCAAGAAAAACTGTATTTAAGCATTGTGCCCGTATGGCCCAAACCCCAAATCGCAATAATATTATAATGCATGCATTCCTCCAAAGAAAATGTGTTACCTGAATACAAGCCTCCTTCTACATTCATTTAAAAAAACACAATGTTACCATCTCATCTCTCGCTCTCTCACACAAAATTTAATAATAGCAACCCCTATTTTTAGATTTCATCATAGTATGTATAAATGTCGACATCAATTTGTCTATTTATGGCCCTTGAAACTTTTTTCTTCGCGGCACCTACTAATAAAGTTAATAATTTATTATCTGGAGATATTGTATTCATTAGTTTACGAGAAAGTATTAGTGTTTGTTCCGCATTTAGCCTTCATGAAGCCATTCCTACTACTCTTTTGTCGCTATTTATCATTCATTGTTGTGTGCAAATCTGAGATTCTTTAAAAGACTCTGAGATGATATCCTGAATGGACTGATTTATGTGATAGCACTTTTAGATTTTAAATTACGTGTGCAAAAGAAATGAGAATTGGTGTCATCTAACTTTCAAAGTACCTTTTTCACAACTGATTGCTTGTATTTGATGAAAGATAAGACTTGACTAGTCTTGTACCTATTTGGCCTTGCCGGTATGGAGGGAAGCCGGTAGCACCTTTAGAGTGACTATTAGCTAGTGCAAATCGTGTTTCGTTCCATCGCAAACAACTACAACAGAACGGGTACTCCCTAGAGTCCACAATTGTCCAAGGTGCAATTAGAGAAAGTATCCCATGAAACTTACATCTGTGCAAGGCACCAGAACTTGAACGTGACATTTCGCAATCAATTTCTGCAGCAGCACCAAGAATGGATGTCCCATGTGTCTCTCAAATGCTGTTAGTAGTTTTCACGGCACCACTTACAGCGAAGTAAGGAGTTTAGTGAGTCAGCAGAGTTAATGCCAGAGGGATTTCTGGTGTTACTTCTTGCAGTACTGTGCTAATGTCTTACCTGGGTATGTTTTAGTGCCATCTTAGTCATCTCCTTTTGTTTTCACATGCAGTGTTATGACTGACCTGTGTAGTTTGCATCACCTTTGCCACAGTATCTTCAGTTCTGATCAGTTTGATCTTGTACTTAGTATTCTCCAAGCTCTAGCACTTGCGGTGATCCCACAGTGTGCAATGCACTGCTTTGTTTTCCTGGGTACTTCCAAGTACCATCGGCACAAGACAAGTTATTCTGAGAAAAAAGGTGACTACTATGTGGCAGAAAGTGATGTACAGTGATGGACAGTGATGGACAGTGATGTACAGTGATGGACAGTGATGGACAGTGATGGACAGTGATGGACAGTGATGGACAGTGATGGACAGTGATGGACAGTGATGGACAGTGATGGACAGTGATGGACAGTGATGGACAGTGATGGACAGTGATGGACAGTGATGGACAGTGATGGACAGTGATGGACAGTGATGGACAGTGATGGACAGTGATGGACAGTGATGGACAGTGATGGACAGTGATGGACAGTGATGGAAATACTTCTAAGTAGTAAACACATCATGGTTTGCGTCTTTCCCTCAAACCAGTGAATATTTCGTGACTTGGGGCTCCCCGTGTGCTGATTTGTGCGTGAAGTGAGTGAGTTACCATGGTTACAGTGATGGCTGCGTCACACCCGCCTGTGTGGATTCACAGGAAGTGTGAGTTACGAAGTCTGAAGAAAATGTTGAGCGGTCTCTGTGGGACCGTGACGAATACACATTGGCTCAGTGGTTCGAGCATCGCTAGCCTCAAGCGAAGGTCCCTGGTTCGAGTCCTGGTGGTGACAGTCAATTTTTTTCATCATGTTTCAAGAAGTTCTATGGTCACCAGTGATTGAAATGACCGTGCTTGCTTTCAAGGAAATAATCCCCTATCTGTACCGCACCATACCATATTTCCCCGAATAGAAGTCGCACCATTTTACAATTGAACTCGTATAATGAGCCAGTATTTACTGTAATATAGAAGAAGAAAACACATGGGAGCGAGTTATGCCCTGTTATCGCACGTTCTCACTGCTTATCATCTTGTTACAGTCGTGGATAGTTGCGTCATAACTGACTCCCATGTGTTTTCTTCTTCTATTTGACCTTTTTACAATCAGAAAGTTAAAGGCAAAGAAGTGAATGCTACTTACAATCAAGTATGACATCCTGCTGATGTGAATGTATTGTATTGATATAATATGGCTGAATCTGGCGTGCGACTTATCTGTACTTTGAAGTATAATCAAGTGCGACCCTAAAATTGGGGAAATACGGTATTTTTACTGATTTGCTGCCCAAAAGCTTGAAAGTTGGATAGCCACGTGGCTAAACACTCTTTAAATAAGGCAGTTGTATTAACTGTTTTAGAGGTTCGGCCCGGTTTGCAGTAGAGAACATGTCAGCATGAGTACATGTATCATCAGTACACAGTAAAAGCAGCTGGGTAAAACATGGACACCACTTACTGCAGCAGCTGGATACGTTTGGCATGGAATCTACTTCAAGTATCTTGAAACAGATGTATGCATAGGATTATTGTGTCACACAAAAAGGCACAGGGGAGGTTTACAGATTTGTCGCAACTCAGAGTTTCTTGCTCAATGCAATCCTCAGGCGACTATTGTGTCATATGGCATTGTGCCGATAAGAGCAATTTGTTGTGCTTCGAAGTAGTATTGAAGCAAGTTTATGATGACTCCGCTTGGAGCCGCTAGATGGTTCACAGTCGAGCCGCCGCGTAATGACTGCGCGTGGAGCCTGGCCAGGTGGTGACTCTAGTAGAGCCACCAAGTGATAAATAGACAATGTACATGTAGTTATGCCAGTAACCACTTGAGAGCACATATTCTCATGGACCGCCGCTAAGAATACATGTATGCACCAGAGACTTGAGTTGAAGCGGTCAGCGGGAGGGTGGGAAGGAAATCGCGCGGGAACAAATTTTTAAAATGTTCTGCAAGTTGCAAGCTCAACAGTGAGACACTGCGCAGGATCTTGAAGAGCTCATGCGTGCAAATCGGCTCCAAACGAGTTTGATCTACCTTACTGGGCTGTGGTCATTACTGGTCACACAAAGCCAGCAGTGTTCTGCTATTAAAGAGCAGAAATAACACAATTTTTTTCTTTTACTTCAAATGGCACTGAAGTATGATTTTTGTCTCACATTGATTGGCCGCAGTGGAACCTTCGTATTTTCAACTTGTAGCTGTGGTGTTTATACACTCAGTTTGGTGTTCACATTACAGTAGCTGGGAAGCTTTGGTCGCTGAGGCACGACCGGCTTTGATTGATAGCTGTAAACAGTTCTGGTGGCGTCCATTGCGGCTTGCTCACATGCTGCTGTGTTCTGTGTGCATCCACGAGGCAGGATGATGTCATAGTGATGTCATTATGTATGTGTGCACGCGTGCAGTCACGTTGCAACATGTGTGACATACCTGTACTGTGTGTCGTCTGACACTGTTGGGCATAATCCCTGACACCATGCGTGGCGCGTTTGAACGTTGCCAGGACCCAGTGCTCTCCCCGGCACTGCATCATCTGCATCTGTGGGGAAGATGGGGAAACTGATTTTCCTGTTTGGACCTTGGCATGTCGTTTTGTCTATCATCTTTTGCCACTTCGGTAATGTAAATATTTCATTTTGTCCCCGGACACCATCATATACACTATATACCCCGTACATGGTACTAGTGCACTGTGTCTCTATGTTTGTTTTAAAGTAACATTGCAGTTGGTCTACTGGACTGCTTTCTCCTTACCTATAAAGTGGCCCGTGCTGCCCAAAGATTTCATCATTAGCTCATCCAGCCATCCAGGTAACAGTCCTACTTGAAGTACGTGTTCCCCAGGGCAAAGCAGCAAAGTGTCTTTTCTCCTTGTCGAATAGAGCCATCATGTCTTCCACGCCTTTCCGGACTCTGTGTGTTCTGGCTGTCTTTGGGTGTATAGTGTCTCTACCAAACTCAGCTTGTGGCGCTGCTGCTCCCTCCTTCAACTCCGTTTCAGACAATGTCAATATTCAAGAAGATCGGATGGATGATTTTGAAGAGGTCAATGGTGCTGAGCTGGTGACTGTGGAGACCAGACCCAGCATGGACCGCAACACAGCAACATCTCAATGGCCACAAACTGACCGTACTCCGACGACGCCTTGGACCATCGCGTCATCTACCTCTAGTTCTCAGCAAGTGACGGATGACGATTCCGAACTTCAAGTGTCACCAGCACACGCGATGTGTCACGGGACTGGCAAGATTTGTCACGGCACAGTCGTGTTCTACTGCAACAAGAAACTGCGCGCCGTTCGCAGGAACAAGCGCTGTAACCTTCCCTGCGAAGACAGGCAGGGCAACCTGTACGCACACGGAGAGACAATGCTATGCCTGCACCGTAGCACTGGCGGCAGCTGCAGTATCGAAGACAGGGTGGCCAGCGAAGGGCGCTGCGTGTGCAAGCGCTGCCACAATGCTAAGTCAAGTTACTACTTGCTTTGATGGATGCACTACGCTTGACTGCCACCTTGAACTTGACTACTGCCCTATACACTTGAGTGGCCATCTATTCTTTATTGGTACTTGAAGTACATGGCTGTATTTACTATAATATTTACTAGTCTCGTGGCACTTGATTATATTTGTGCATGTGAAATCGCCTTCGAACTATTGTAATGAACGTCTGGCATCAGCGAGAAACTAGACAAGCTCAGCTGGCATAAGAAAGGCGTACTTGTATTGGAATAGATGTTTCTTCTTTTTCTATCTCTTCTGGTACATGGACTCCCCTTTTTTTTGGATTGATTCTCTGGAAAACTGCGGGGAAACCTGCGATCACGTGTTTTTTTGGGTAGAACTATGTTATCCCTGATGATCGTAGTAATACGTGAAACTCAGAGTTGTGACAAAGCTTCCAGTCTCTCTCTTGTGTTATCCCTATAATTATATTCCCATACTGTGTACATATACGCATCCTGGCAGTTCATCTTTATCTTTCCTTGTTCTATGTAAATAAACCTCAATCATGTTACGAGTTATGACTATCTGTCCACCAACGTAACCAGATCTTATACAGTCAGTCAGCGAGTGCGACAAAATGGCACAAAACTGACAAGGTGTACTGAGACAAACACCCACCTGACACCAAGCTCCAACACCTCTCCGAGGCGCAACCAACAACCTTCCAACTTGGAAGGCTCAGGTTAGCAAAGGTCCAAGAGTCCTCGTGCTCTTCTTCGTTAACGTTCCTTCCCCTCTTGGACCTTTCCTAACCTGAGCCTTCCAAGTTGGAAGGTTGTTGGTTGCGCCTCGGAGGTGTTGGAGCTAGGTGTCAGGTGGGTGAATGTCTCAGTACACCTTGTCAATTTTGTGTCATTGTGTCGCACTCGCTGACTGACTGTATACGATCTGGCTACGTTGGTGGACAGTTAGTCATAACTCGTAACATGATTGAGGTTTATTTACATAGAACAAGGAAAGATAAAGATGAACTGCCAGGATGCGTATATGTACACAGTATGGGAATATAATTATAGGGATAACACAAGAGAGAGAGAGAGAGACTGGAAGCTTTGTCACAACTCTGAGTTTCACGTATTACTACGATCATCAGGGATAACATAGTTCTACCCAAAAAAACACGTGATCGCAGGTTTCCCCGCAGTTTTCCAGAGAATAAATACAACAACAAAAAAACCAAAGAACAAAAAATAGTACATGTACCAGAATAGATAGAAAAAGAAGAAACATAATCTATTCCAATACAAGTACGCCTTTCTTATGCCAGCTGAGCTTGTCTAGTTTCTCGCTGATGTCAGACGTTCATTACAATAGTTCGAAGGCGATTTCACATGTACAAATATAACCAAGTGCCACGAGACAAGTAAATATTATAGTAAATACAGCCATGTCTTCAAGTACCAATAAAGAATAGATGGCCACTCAAGTGCTTAGGGCAGTAATCAAGTTCAAGGTGGCAGTCAAGCGTAGTGCATTCATCAAAGCAAGTAGTAACTTGACTTAGCATTGTGGCAGCGCTTGCACACGCAGCGCCCTTCGCTGGCCACCCTGTCTTCGATACTGCAGCTGCCGCCAGTGCTACGGTGCAGGCATAGCATTGTCTCTCCGTGTGCGTACAGGTTGCCCTGCCTGTCTTCGCAGGGAAGGTTACAGCGTTTGTTCCTGCGAACGGCGCGCAGTTTCTTGTTGCAGTAGAACACGACTGTGCCGTGACAAATCTTGCCAGTCCCGTCGCACATCGCGTTTGCTGGTGACACTTGAAGTTCGGAATCGTCATCCGTCACTTGCTGAGAACTGGAGGTAGATGACGCGATGGTCCATGGCGTCGTCGGAGTACGGTCAGTTTGTGGCCATTGAGATGTTGCTGTGTTGCGGTCCATGCTGGATCTGGTCTCCACAGTCACCAGCTCAGCACCATTGACCTCTTCAAATTCATCCATCCGATCCCCTTGAATATTGACATTGTCTGAAACGGAGTTGAAGGAGGCAGCAGCAGCGCCACAAGCTGAGTTTGGTAGAGACACTATACACCCAAAGACAGCCAGAACACATAGGGTCCGGAAAGGCGTGGAAGACATGATGGCTCTATTCGACAAGGAGAAAAAGACACTTTGCTGCTTTGCCCTGGGGAACACGTACTTCAAGTAGGACTGTTACCTGGATGGCTGGATGAGCTAATGATGAAATCTTTGGGCAGCACGGGCCACTTTATAGGTAAGGAGAAAGCAGTCCAGTAGACCAACTGCAATGTTACTTTAAAACAAACATAGAGACACAGTGCACTAGTACCATGTACGGGGTATATAGTGTATATGATGGTGTCCGGGGACAAAATGAAATATTTACATTACCGAAGTGGCACAACATGATAGACAAACAACATGCCAAGGTCCAAACAGGTACATCAATTAAGCAGAGAACAGTTTCCCTCTCTCCCCCACAGATGCAGATGATGCAGTGCCGGGGAGAGTACTGGGTCCTGGTAGTGTTCACACGCGCCGCGCATGGTGTCAGGCATTGTGCCCAACAGTGTCAGACGACACATAGTACATGTTTATCACACATGTTGCAACGTGACCGCACAGTGCACGCACACAGAAGTACAGTAGTCTGATTCAGTCTCGATTTCAGCCCGGGTCAAGCTCCATGCGTCCTGCAAGCACACCAGTCAATCTGTGTTCACGGCGGGTTGAAACTACTCGGAGTCTTTTACCATGTTTACCTGCTTCTAGCACCATTGCAAGACGTCAGTTGAAGATCACGCACTCTGGTTGCAACGCCAGTTAACGAAGAAGAGCACGAGCTACGTCCCACGGCAAGAAAAAATGCCTAAGGTTACTGGATGGTGACGAAACTAGTAAGACTATTGGATATACCAGTCTCACTACAACTCGACGACGCAAAGCAACAGACCACCCAACTTGGGAGGCTCACTGTTATGTAGTTAACATAGAAAGGGGAAGCTAAGCGAAGACGAATAGTGACACACTGAAACGCCAACATCCTACTGAACTCCGCTTTGATGTAAATATGATGGACTAGGTATGTACAATAAGAAGTAGTTCCACGCCACGTACGTTTCGCCGGATAGGTCATGACGGCTCATCAGGTGTACTAAGGTGAACTCGGATGGTGAGCCAATTTAATTATGGACAAAGGTGAAGGGCAAAAACGGTTACGAGTTATGACTAACTGTCCACCGACGTAACCAGATCTTATACAGTCAGCGAGTGCGACAAACTGGCACAAACCCTCTTAGACCTTTCCTAACCTGTGCCTTCCAAGTTGGAACATTGTTGGTTTGCGCCTCGGAGAGGTGTTGGAGCTTGGTGTCAGGTGGGTGAATGTCCCAGTACACCTTGTCAGTTGTGTGCCATTGTGTCGCACTCGCTGACTGTATATGATCTGGTTACGTTGGTGGACAGTTCGTCATAACTCGTACTTGTCGGAAGTAACATTTTTTGCCCGTCTCCTTTTTCCATAATAAAATAATTAATGTTGATGTGGAATAAATACTTGTAAGTAATTGTTGACGTGATTAGGTACTAGTAGTTGCGATGTGCTCAGACTTTGAAGAATAACAGCAGCAGGCAGCAGAAAATCTGGGACGGGTACTTGTACAGTGCAGTGCATATCGGGAGTCAGAGAAATGAAGAACCGTTCTGTGTGTGTGTGTGTGTGTGTGTGTGTGTGTGTGTGTGTGTGTGTGTGTGTGTGTGTGTATGTGTATGTGTGCGCGGCTGAATAGTGGTGGTCAATTCTTCAGCCTTGCGAGCTGTTGAATGGTGCAATCCCAGCACAAGCTGCTATGGCTTCTGCTGTAGCATCGCTATCATCGCCTCCGGCGATGGGCGTCCAATGGTCCAATGGTGTGCGCGTGCGCGTGCTTATGGCTATTGAAATGAAAGCACTGGGTATTATGGCACAGGAAGAGAGCAGCTGTCATAGTTTTACAATGTCAATGACGGGTAGAACCGGTGGGAGAGAAACTTATAAGAATTGCTGGTGAAGGGTGTGTGGCACATAGCTGCTCTGAGTGCTGTGGCGTGTTATGCTGGAATTGCGATCTCTTGGTTCCAAACCAGGCTGCTACACATTGTTAAGTGTGAATCTATTGTACAAGTATATACACATGCACACATTGCTATAGTACTATGGCAGGACTTGGGTAGGGAATGAAAGGGACTGGCGTTGCAACCAGAGTGCGTGATCTTCAACTGACGTCTTGCAATGGTGCAAGAAGCAGGTAAAAGACTCCGAGTAGTTTTAACCCGCCGTGAACACAGATTGACTGGTGTGCTTACACGACGCATGGAGCTTGACCAGGGCTGAAATCGAGACTGAATCAGACTACTGTACTTCTGTGTGCGTGCACTGTGCGGTCATGTTGCAACATGTGTGATAAACATGTACTATGTGTCATCTGACACTGTTGGGCGTAAGGCCTGACACCATGCGTGGCACGTTCGAACATTGCCAGGACCCAGTGCTCTCCCCGGCACTGCATCATCTGCATCTGTGGGGGAGAGGGGGAAACTGTTCTCTGCCTAATTGATGTACCTGTTTGGACCTTGGCATGTTGTTTGTCTATCATCTTGTGCCACTTCGGTAATGTAAATATTTCATTTTGTCCCCGGACACCATCATATACACTATATACACAGTACATGGTACTAGTGCACTGTGTCTCTATGTTTGTTTTAAAGTAACATGGCAGTTGGTCTACTGGACTGCTTTCTCCTTACCTATAAAGTGGCCCGTGCTGCACAAAGATTTCATCATTAGCTCATCCAGCCATCCAGGTAACACTCCTACTTGAAGTACGTGTTCCCCAGGGCAAAGCAGCAAAGTGTCTTTTTCTCCTTGTCGAATAGAGCCATCATGTCTTCCACGCCTTTCCGGACTCTATGTGTTCTGGC
Organism: Sycon ciliatum; assembly: GCF_964019385.1. Lineage (NCBI taxonomy): Eukaryota > Metazoa > Porifera > Calcarea > Leucosolenida > Sycettidae > Sycon > Sycon ciliatum. Next base: position 48,840,386 of record NC_088643.1, read on the forward strand.
TGTCTTTGGGTGTATAGTGTCTCTACCAAACTCAGCTTGTGGCGCTGCTGCTCCCTCCTTCAACTCCGTTTCAGACAATGTCAATATTCAAGGAGATCGGATGGATGATTTTGAAGAGGTCAATGGTGCTGAGCTGGTGACTGTGGAGACCAGACCCAGCATGGACCGCAACACAGCAACATCTCAATGGCCGCAAACTGACCGTACACCGACTACCCCTGGGACCATCGCGTCATCTACCTCCAGTTCTCAGCAAGTGACGGATGACGATTCCGAACTTCAAGTGTCACCAGCACACGCGATGTGTCACGGGACTGGCAAGATTTGTCACGGCACAGTTGTGTTCTACTGCAACAAGAAACTGCGCGCCGTTCGCAGGAACAAGCGCTGCAACCTTCCCTGCGAAGACAGGCAGGGCAACCTGTACGCACACGGAGAGACAATGCTATGCCTGCACCGTAGCACTGGCGCCAGCTGCAGTATCGAAGACAGGGTGGCCAGCGAAGGGCGCTGCGTATGCAAGCGCTGCCACAATGCTAAGTCAAGTTACTACTTGCTTTGAAGGATGCACTACGCTTGACTGCCACCTTGAACTTGACTACTGCCCTAAACACTTGAGTGGCCATCTATTCTTTATTGGTACTTGAAGTACATGGCTGTATTTACTATAATATTTACTAGTCTCGTGGCACTTGATTATATTTGTACATGTGAAATCGCCTTCGAAATATTGTAATGAACGTCTGACATCAGCGAGAAACTAGACAAGCTCAGCTGGCATAAGAAAGGCGTACTTGTATTGGAATAGATGTTTCTTCTTTTTCTATCTCTTCTGGTACATGGACTCCCCTTTTTTTTTGATTGATTCTCTGGAAAACTGCGGGGAAACCTGCGATCACGTGTTTTTTTGGGTAGAACTATGTTATCCCTGATGATCGTAGTAATACGTGAAACTCAGAGTTGTGACAAAGCTTCCAGTCTCTCTCTCTTGTGTTATCCCTATAATTATATTCCATACTGTGTACATATACGCATCCTGGCAGTTCATCTTTATCTTTCCTTGTTCTATGTAAATAAACCTCAATCATGTTACGAGTTATGACTAACTGTCCACCAACGTAGCCAGATCGTATACAGTCAGTCAGCGAGTGCGACACAATGACACAAAATTGACAAGGTGTACTGAGACATTCACCCACCTGACACCTAGCTCCAACACCTCCGAGGCGCAACCAACAACCTTCCAACTTGGAAGGCTCAGGTTAGGAAAGGTCCAAGAGGGGAAGGAACGTTAACGAAGAAGAGCACGAGCTACATCCCACGGCAAGAAAGAATGCCTAAGGTTACTGGATGGCGACGAAACTAATAAGACTATTGGACATACCAGTCTCACTACAACTCGACGACGCAAAGCAACAGACCACCCAACTTGGGATGCTCACGTTTATGTAGTTAACATAGAAAGGGGAAGCTAAGCGAAGACGAATTGTGACAAACTGAAACGCCGAACCGGTGGGAGAGTAACTTCTAAGAATTGCTGGTGAAGGGTGTGTGGCACATAGCTGCTCTGAGTGCTATGGCGTGTTATGCTGGAATTGCAATCTGTTGGTTCCAAGCCAGGCCGCTACACATTGTTAAGTGTGAATCTATTGTACAAGTATATACACATGCACACATTGGTATCTTATTTTGCCCTGCCTGGGTTTTGGAGGGAAATGTTGGATGCAGTTGTTGGTTGTTAGCTTGTGGGTGTCAAGCGTTAATATTAAAGTCGCTTTCCGTTTTGTCTGGTGAATACCTTTAGCAAAACATGGGCCACGAATTCCCAAGTGACCGAATTCTGATGTAATAGGGCATTGAGTGGTCAGATAATGGTTCTTCGCCTCCACCTGCCGGAAGTAATATTCATCTGGATATCAGTGCCTCTGCCTCTGGCTCAACCTGCCTGGATTAACACTGAAATCTCTGCACAAGTATAACACGTGACGTCTCCCTTGACCAGAAAATAATCTAGAAATGAACTCAGAACCCAAGTTGTAGTGATAGTGACTGCGTTGTTCTTACACCACCTAGCTGTCATATGTTGCATTCTACACATCACTGCATGTGTCGTACTCACACCTTCATGATGTGCTACATTCACACTGCTGTATGTTATAGTCTCTTGTCATTCCAGTAATCATGACATTCTGGCCAGCTCACTACACTGGCGCAGTGAACAGCTCAAGCAACTTGACGCTATGGCAAAGGGACGACCTCCGAAAGAATTTTCTCCTGGCTATGGTGGAGATACGGGCGCAGACTTCAATCTCTGGCTAGAAGATGTCGATGATTATATGAAGATCTGCCAAGTGACGGACCCAGGAGAAAAGAAGTGCCTTTTCTTGAATCTCGCCGGTCTCAATGTCAGGAGGATCGTCAAAGGTTTAGTCGTTCCCGTTCCAGACGATGCAACTGACGATAACCCGGGAGACACTTACAAAGCCCTCACTGAGTCACTTCGTTGCCATTTTCGACCGTCCATCAATGCGACGTCAGAGCGGCACAAGTTTCGTCAGATTAGGCAGCTGCCGGACGAATCGGTTTCAACCTTCATGAGTCGGCTGAGAGAGAAAGTGGAACTGTGTAGTTTCGCATCGACAGATGTTGACACGGTAGTCAATACTCAAGTCCGCGACCAGTTAATTGCTGGATTGAGGTCGCAAGACTCGAGGCGCGAACTATTGAAGGAGCCTAAGCTGACTTTGGCGGACGCTCTCTCGAAGGCAGTTGCTATGGAAGCATCACTTTTGGACTCCAACTTGTACAACAGTGAACCAGGACCTAGTGTAGCAGCATGTGTGAAGCCAGAGACCACAGCGGCTGTGTCAGGCAGTGAACCCAAGCACCAGCTCAAGAGGAAAATGACGAAAGGTCCTGGCTGCAAGTACTGTGGTCGAATGCATGCCAATGGAAAGCAGTTCTGCCCAGCAGCACATGTCCGTTGCAACAGCTGCAGGAAAGTTGGCCATTTCGAAGCGGTGTGTCTCTCACGCAAGCCTAACAAAGCCAATGCAGTAGATGCGGAGGAAGACAGTGACACTGCACAAGTGGTGTATGATTCTATTTTCGCGTGCAGCGATAAGGCAGCCAGAGGCCAGTTCACCATGACACTGATGGTGAATGGCAAGCCATGTGAGGGATTGCTTGACACCGGAGCAACACGCACCATTCTCACGGATGATGTGGTGCAGCCTACCCGCTCAAGTGACCGCATACTTCGAGCATACAACGGTGGCGAAGTGAAGACTCTTGGCATGGCGGACGTCGATATTGCTGTAGGAGACAACACCATTCTCTGTGAATGTTTCGTTGTACCGGCTGGCAAGCGTTCTGTATTGTTTGGACAAGATGTCATCTCACAATTGGAACTGCTTGTGAATGCACACATGGCGGATACAGCACGTCTTGTTGAAACTGCTCCAGTTTCTATCACTGTGGACAAGAGCGCTAGACCGGTAGCCCAACCAGCTCGCCGCCCTCCATTTAGCGCCAAAGCCGACATAGAAAAGGAGTTGGCACGCCTGGCTAAGGCTGACATCATTGAGCCCGTGAAGGAGGCATCGCCTTGGGTCTCGCCTGTTGTGCCTGTCCGTAAGTCTAACGGTACACTCCGGTTATGTGTGGATTATAGACAGCTGAATAAGTCCATCATTAGAGAACGCCATTCTCTCCCAACAGTAGACGAAATAACCAGCGAGTTAGCAGGAGCACAAGTATTCTCAGTGTTGGATGCCGAATCGGGATTCCACCAGCTGTTACTGGAGGAAGAATCACGATCGTTTACAACGTTTGCTTCACACTGTGGATCGTATCGATTCAAGAGACTGCCGTTTGGTATTTCATGCGCCCCGGAAATCTTTCAGCGAGTGGTGTCGGATATTCTAGTTGGCCTGCCGGGTGTTGTTGTTTACATAGATGACATATTGATTTTCGGAAGGAATCAAGTTGAGCATGATGCTCGCCTGGCGAGTGTCTTGGAACGCCTGAAGGCAGCAAACCTCAAGCTGAACTGGGCCAAGTGTCACATCGGCAAAGACCAGGTCAAGTACCTGGGCCACACGTTGACCAGAGATGGAGTTCAGCCGGACAGCAGCAAGCTAAGCGCTATCGCCGACATGGCCGCCCCAAAGACTGTAGCGGATGCACACCGCTTCTTGGGTATGGTCACATACTTAGGAAAGTTTGTTCCTCGCCTGACTGAAGCCACAGAGCCGTTACGCCAGCTGATGAAGCGTGAACCATTCACTGTGAACGATGATCTTCTCAAAGCGTTCTCCACAGCTAAGCAAGCTGTAGTCTCTTCATTGCAAACACTTGCATATTTCCAGCCGGATGTAAACGTACCGACAGCAATCAGCTCCGATGCCTCACCTTCTGGTCTGGGAGCTATTCTGTGGCAGCAAAGCAAGGCTGGACAATGGCTGCCCATTACATGCGCCAGCCGCACGCTCACGGACACAGAGTCCCGATATTCGCAGATGGAGCGCGAGATGCTCGGCATAGTGTTTGCACTGACCCGTTTTCGCCAGTATGTTCTGGGTCGTCATGTACAGGTGTACACTGATCACAAACCTCTCATACCGATTGTGCAGAAGGCATTTGACGATGTGCCGCCTCGATTGCAGCGCTGGTTAGTCGCGCTCATGCCGTACGATTACTCCCTCAAGCATGTTCCAGGGAAGGAGCTCTTCTGTACTGATGCACTTTCCAGAACCCCGGTAGCGTCTACTGATGCTTCTCCAGCCGAATCGCGTTCTCTCCATGAGTATGTTGGCCTAGTTTTGGAAGCCGCTCCAGTAGGCATTGCAGACATTCGTTGTGCTGCACAAGATGATCCAGTAGTGAGCAAAGTGATTCAACGCGTACTGTATGATTCGTGGCTTGACATTTTGCCACCGGAGCACCCCTACTATCTCGTCCGTGATCAGCTGACAGTGGTAGATGGCATCTTAATGTTCGGTGGCAGATTCGTTATTCCTGAAGGTTTACGAACAGCGATCATGACCCTAGCACACGAAGGACATCCTGGACAAGAGGCCTTCCAAGACACCCTGCGCCAGAGAGTCTGGTGGCCAGGAATGACTAAGGATGCAAGCACATACGTGGAACGCTGCTCTGAATGCTGGAGGAGACGTACCAATAATGCGCAAGAGCTCCAACCGACTGAGGTCGTTGGCGTCTGGAGAAAGCTGGCAGTGGACATCGTATCCATTGAGGGGTACTCGATTCTCTCCATAGTCGATTATGGCTCCAGGTACCCTATTCTGAAGATAATGCGCTCGACAACCTCAGCTTCCGTCATCAATGAACTTGATGAGGTATTCTCTGCATTTGGTCTTCCCGAGACTTTAGTTTCGGACAACGGCCCTCAGTTTGTCTCTGGGGAGATGTCTTCATTTCTCAGCCGGCTTACAATTACACATGTACGATCCAGCCCAAGGTATGCCCGCTCGAATGGCATGGTGGAGCGTCTGCATCGAGTGTTAAGGGAGAGACTGTCTGCTCTTAAGCCACATCTCCCTTTCCAGAGGCGTCTTAACCAAGTGTTGTTTGACATTCGATGTTCGAGGCATAGAATGCTCGGTACATCACCAAGTGAAGCTTTGTTCTCTCGACCACTGCGTACAAGAGTCCCGGCACAACTCCACCCCACTGTTGTGAATCCCCAGCACCAGCTGAAAGCAAAAGCTGAAATGTCTGCACAACACGACTCCCGACGTGGCGTGAGAATGCTTTCTGAGCTTCGGCCTGGCACAAAAGTCACTGTGCAGGACGGGTACTGCGACAAGTCTCAGTCATGGACCGTGGTGAACCAGTTCGGCCGTCAGGTAGGAGTGACCGATGGCTCTCGCTACCTACTGAGGAATAGGCAGCATGTACGAGAGTTTGTTTCACCGCATCGCCCGGACGATTCTCCACCAATGTCGTCAGCGAACCCGTCTTTCAGCCGTCATGAGGTGGACCTTGAGCGAGCGCCAGCACAGGCGGCTCCTCGGATCGGTCAGCCTTCAGTGCCAGAACCAGATAGAACCGGAACTGGACAGTCTGCTCGGATTGGTCAGTCTACAGTGCCAGGTGCTGTTTCGGCATGTCTACCGTCTGTGGATCTGCCTCCGGGCTCGCCATGCCACAACATGCCACTCTCTCAACCTTCATCTGCACGTGAAAGCCAGCCTGCTTCGAAGGAACACACTTCAGCTGCTTCCGGCAAGCGCTCATTCGTCGATGGTTCAGTGACTCGCTCCGGACGGCATATCAAATTTACTGAGAAGGCACGGCTCTACGCAGACAGTTTATCCTAAAAGATTATTGCAAAAAATGCATCATACTCACTCTGAAAGTTCAACTTGACAACTTTTTGTGTTTTTTGAAGTTGAGTTCCTATCTTCCTCCATTGGGTGCTTTGAAATTCAAAACTTCATATTGTGTTCTCTCTTCTTCTTCTTTTTTTTAAATTCCTTCTATTTGCTTTCCCCGGCACCGGCTTTTTGTTTGGGAGAAGGAGTGATGTAGTGATAGTGACTGCGTTGTTCTTACACCACCTAGCTGTCATATGTTGCATTCTACACATCACTGCATGTGTCGTACTCACACCTTCATGATGTGCTACATTCACACTGCTGTATGTTATAGTCTCTTGTCATTCCAGTAATCATGACATTCTGGCCAGCTCACTACACAAGTCACAGCTTTTTGGGGGGGGGGGGGGGGGGGGAGCTTGTACCGATGACTCAGAGCACGAGAAATATAGTACAATGGCAGGACTTGGGTAAGGAATGAAGAGGACTGGCGTTGCAACCAGAGTGCGTGATCTTCAACTGACGTCTTGCAATGGTGGTAGAAGCAGGTAAAAGACTCCGAGTAGTTTTAACCCGCCGTGAACACAGATTGACTGGAGTGCTTACACGACGCATGGAGCTTGACTCGGGCTGAAATCGAGACTGAATCAGACTACTGTACTTCTGTGTGCGTGCACTGTGCGGTCACGTTGCAACATGTGTGATAAACATGTACTATGTGTCATCTGACACTGTTGGGCGTAAGGCCTGACACCATGCGTGGCACGTTCGAACATTGCCAGGACCCAGTGCTCTCCCCGGCACTGCATCATCTGCATCTGTGGGGGAGAGGGGGAAACTGTTCTCTGCCTAATCGATGTACCTGTTTGGACCTTGGCATGTTGTTTGTCTTTCATGTTGTGCCACTTCGGTAATGTAAACATTTCATTTTGTCCCCGGACACCATCATATACAGTATATACCCCGTACATGGTACTAGTGCACTGTGTCTCTATGTTTGTTTTAAAGTAACATTGCAGTTGGTCTACTGGACTGCTGCTTTCTCCTTACCTATAAAGTGGCCCGTGCTGCCCAAAGATTTCATCATTAGCTCATCCAGCCATCCAGGTAACAGTCCTACTTGAAGTACGTGTTCCCCAGGGCAAAGCAGCAAAGTGTCTTTTTCTTCTGGTCGAATAGAGCCATCATGTCTTCCACGCCTTTCCGAACTCTGTGTGTCTGTCTGGCTGTCTTCGGGTGGATGGTGTCTCTACCAAACTCAGCTTGTGGCGCTGCTGCTGCCTCCTTCAATTCCGTTTCAGACCATGTCAATATTCAAGAAGATCGGATGGATGATTTTGAAGAGGTCAATGGTGCTGAGCTGGTGACTGTGGAGACCAGACCCAGCATGGACCGCAACACAGCAACATCTCAATGGCCACAAACTGACCGTACTCCGACGACGCCTGGGACCATCGCGTCATCTACCTCCAGTTCTCAGCAAGTGGCGCATGACGATTCCAAACTTCAAGTGTCACCAGCAAACTCGGTGTGTCATCGGACTGGCAAGATTTGTCACGGCACAGTCGTGTTCTATTGCAACAAGAAACTGCGCGCCGTTCGCAGGAACAAGCGCTGCAACCTTCCCTGCGAAGACAGGCAGGGCAACCTGTACGCACACGGAGAGACAATGCTATGCCTGCACCGTAGCACTGGCGGCAGCTGCAGTATCGAAGACAGGGTGGCCAGCGAAGGGCGCTGCGTGTGCAAGCGCTGCCACAATGCTAAGTCAAGTTACTACTTGCTTTGATGGATGCACTACGCTTGACTGCCACCTTGAACTTGACTACTGCCCTAAACACTTGAGTGGCCATCTATTCTTTATTGGTACTTGAAGTACATGGCTGTATTTACTATAATATTTACTAGTCTCGTGGCACTTGATTATATTTGTACATGTGAAATCGCCTTCAAACTATTGTCATGAACGTCTGACATCAGCGAGAAACTAGACAAGCTCAGCTGGCACAAGAAAGGCATACTTGGATTGGAGTTGAATATGTGTTTTTTTTTTATCTCTTCTGGTACATGTACTCATCTATTTTGTATTTATCTTTTGTATTTATTTCCTGGGAAACTGCGGGGAAACCTGCGATCACGTGCTGCTTTTTTTGGTAGAACTATGTTATCCCTATATTGATTGTCCTTGTTGTTCTGTTCTATGTTATCCCTATAATTATATTCCCAAATTGTGTATATACACGCATCCTGGCAATTCATCTTTATCTTTCCTTGTTCTATGTGGCGGGTCTGATCTCCTCACCTCCCATTGCTCTAGGAGTTGCAACTGCGCCTTGATCCTAGAGGGTGGTGGTGTTCCTGCGGATACGGAACACTCGGCTAGAAGTCGAGTCTCATGCGAACCATGAATTTATATTTATTTTATTCTATGTAAATAAACCTCAGTCGTTTTCTGGAGCTGTAAAGTGTAGTTTGTGTATGGGGTGGAGTGTGTATGGGGTGGAGTGTTTTGACGTTGGACAAACCCGAACGTTACAAACCATTGCTCACGCTACCAATTTTTTGTTTTGTTTTTGTTTGTGCTATTTTCCCAAGTTTCTTGCTGCTTATACCCTTCATCTCTGTCTGGTTCGTTTGACAGCGTTGTTGTCACATGACTGACTACTGATATCACATGACTGCCTGACTGCCTGACTGCCTCCCTGAGGTAGTTATGTTGATCGATATGATTGGCTGTTGTAAGGGTGCTCGAGTAGTGATACTTGCTACCGGAGCACGGTGCCACAAATCCATCCGCCAGCCGCATCTTGCTTAGGTGCTGCTGATAAATTTGCGCACAGCATAGGGAGGCTCTTTGTTGCTGTCGCATGGCCGCTAGCATATTGTGTTGTCCAAGTGTTTGCCACCGCGTACAGCACCCCCCCCCCCCCCCCCCCAGGCACATTTTACGACCTGACGGGTTCTAAAAAGTTTTACTCTTTATTACTGGACACTTATTAATGTAGAAAGGAAAAGGAAATATAGATACGAGTTGAGAGTAACTCTCCATCACTGTAACCAGATACTATGTACAGTCAGAAAGTGCAACAACTAGGCACAAAACTGGCAGAGTACTGAGACATTCGACGTCCTGACACCTAGCTTCAACACATCTCCGTAGCGCTAACCGACAGCCTTCCAACTTGGAAGGTTCAAGGTTATGGAAAGACCAAAGAGGGGAAGGCAAGCGCAACGAAATGAGTACAAGCTACAGTCGCAACGGAACAAAGAATGTCGATTGTAACTGGACTATGACGAGACCAGTAGGATATTTGACAAAGCGGTCTAACTACAATTCGAAGCAGCAAAGCAGCACACCACCCAACTTATTAATGGTAAATTATATGTAAACAGTTTCCTCTGAGACAAAAATGCGATAATACTCATAAAAAGGACACACTTCAGGCTCATTACAAACATCTTGAAAGTTTTCGTCTTCACAAGTATACTTTCAAGCCTTCTCATCAGGTGAAATACAGGCAAGGGAAAAGGAACAGGAACAGTTCGATGTTTGTAATGAGCCTGAAGTGTGTCCTTTTTTATGAGTATTAAATTATATGTAAGAAATCTTTTTTCTTCTAACTTCACTCAGTTCAGCGCAGGATTACACCAGCAGTTGAATCGGCTGAGAGATTAGATTCGATGGCTCGTTTGTGCTACATCCAGCGTGTTCTGTGTGCAGTTCAGGCATGCCAAGTCCAATGGGTACATCAGCATGCCACACACTTGGAAACAGTACACTTTTCTTCTTTCTGAGAAGAAAGTGACGCAGACGTTTTTTTCTCTTCCTAGTATGTGGACAGTGTGGGGATAGTATGGAGATAGTATGGGAATAGCATAGGGACAGTATGAGGATAGTATGGGAATAATATGGAGATAGTATGAGGATAGTATGTGGCAATAAATGGGCTTCAGTTTGTCACAAGTGCTGTACCTGGCTTTCCAGAAAGGACAACTAAGCGGCATGGCGTTTAGCGATCCAGATTAAATTCCTTCTTCTAGCATTGTGCCCTGGTGTGTCCAGTGACTCTTTGCTGCTGGGTGTTTGGTTCAGATAGGCTCCCTCTTTGGCTGCTCCTTGTTCTCACTGTTAGTAGTGCAGTGTCACTTCCAGGCACTTACTTTTACCCACTTACTTTCCACTCAGTTAGATACTAGTACTCTCATCTCTGGCAGTGGGTTTCCTCATTGTCTTTGATGTATACCGCACTCTTCACAATATGTGTGTGTGTGTGTGTGTGTGTGTGTGTGTGTGTGTGTGTGTGTGTGTGTGTACTGCGTGTGTGTGTACGCTATACGTGTACTTCAAAAGAAGTATGTTGCAGTATTTGCTTGATATCAGGCAACAGTGCTAAATGTAGCCATACTGGGCATTGGTTTTCCTTGCCTGGAAAATTAAAGTTGATCAAGGTGATCATGGTGATCAAGGTGAACTGCTAGCTGGTATATTTCTGGATTCACCAGACGAACGTATTGCTGCATGAACTCTGGAAGCATGATGCTTCTGTTTCCCTAATGAAGAAACATTCTTCTTTGTTTCCTATCCTCCTTGATCCAATACAAGTCATGGTGCATTGGTGATGCAGCTTGCAAGCTTGCATCTTTCTGTTCGGCATGGCTAATGAGTTTTAGTATGTTTGTGATGGAGGACATTGAGAAGGATGCTAATGTGGACGCTTGTCTGTCCTGCAGTTTCCTGGTTGGAGGCAACAGGGATAGGGATCCTTGTCGGGATGAGCGAGTTTGCTTGGGAGTTTGTGATCCGAGTGTCAGTCTCCGGGGTGCATGGAAATTCTCTCGAGAATGTGTCTTCATGGCATGGTGGACGGCTTGATGTCCAGTAAATTCAGGCTCTGGCTGCAGTCAGGCTTCAGCCCCTGGTGACCTAGGTGTGCACCTTTGGGACAATGTGTTATGTTGATGATTTTGAGTGACAACAGTCAGCTTTCGGGAAGTTTGGCTGTCCCAGGCCTGCTTCCAGTTGTTACCCCAATTCTTGTAATGGTGTGCAGCCTGAGGCTATACCTGTAGGTACATGCAGATCAGTAGCTTGCCATCAGCCATGACACGTGTGCCATCTGCCAAGGAAAGTGTGGTCCCTTTGCTACCAGCACGTTGTGTCACCGCGAGGCATAGTGAATGTTTCATGAGCACTCTCTCAGCCAGAGGTTTTGCTCACGCGCCGCCATGGAGGATGTCTGGATGCTGGTTTGCGGTCACACTCACAGTGTGTGGGTGGCTTGGCTGGTCACACTCACAGTGTGTGGGTGGCTTGGCTGGCTTGTACGAGTATATTCACTACTAGTATTCATTATTCATGTTTTTCTTCACGCTGAATAGTAGAGCCTTGTATATCCTGTCAGTGTGCATGCAGGCAGTATTCCTTTTGTTTTTTTCTCGTTCCCATCGTGCATGCATCCTCTATCAGTACCTTGCTGTACAGTGATGCGATGCTTGGTAGTCCCTGTTGCTAATTTTAGACATGACGTGTGTGTACGGATGACGTTACTTTATTCTAAGCACGAAGCAGGATGCTTGTGCTCATGGATGACAATGTTCGTTGTGTCATGTGGTTTGGGCTCGTATCTCGTGTGACAAACTTCATCTGCAGTAGTTCATGTTCATTGACTTGTTTTGTACTTGTTTGTCCTGAGCAATGTCTGGTTACAGTGTGGGGTGGGCTTTCTTGACTATAAAAGAGATCAGATTTGCTCAGCTCATCATTACCCAGCTCTCACAAGCCAGAAGCAAGTCTCCTCTAGCAAAAGTGATAGCAGCAGTGTTCAGCCAGCTTTCTTTTCACCTCCAGAATGTCTTCCCTTCTCCATGTTGCCTTGCTTCTCACCGCTGCTGGTCTGGCTTTCTTGTCAGGTGCTCCTGCTGCTTCCATTACAGGGGGCACCGATGAATACGTCATGGTACACATGGTGTTGGGTGATGTTGAAGAAGCTGACAGCGCTGCTGATGGTAATTTAAACCACACTTTCAATGCTGCCAACTCGACGGAGACTAGCAGCACTGGTACAGTCAGTCCATCCACCCACCGTGTCCTGGGTGTGGCCGGAGTTCCTGCTCCAACCACCAGTGTCTCCATTGATGCTAGTGAAGAAGACGCTTCCACCCCGGTTGGTCAACTCTCCTTGGTAGACTCCAACTGCCGCAAGAACGGCAAGGGACGTATGTGCCACGGCACCGTCGTGTTCTACTGCAACAAGAAGCTGCGCGCCATTCGCAGGAACAAGCGCTGCGAACTTCCCTGTGAAGACAGGCAGGGTAACCTGTACGCACATGGCGAGTCGATGCCGTGCAGGCGTATTGGCAGCGGACGGGTATGCAGCAGTGAAGAACTTCAGTCTGGCCAGGGGCTATGCCTGTGCGCACGCTGCAACAATACCAAGCCAAAGTATGTGGAGCGGGTTTGATCTCTTTTTCTTGTCATTTTCGCATTTTGTGTTGATCATTTCCTTCTGTCCTATGCTTTCGCGTGGCTATTACTCTTGCATGAACTTTGAGATTTGAGTACAGAGTTGCAATGATGACATACTGTATCTATTTATCACTGATGACTCTATCTCTCACTCACTTGCCTTTGATCTTTGAAGTATTGATATCTTATTCCACGATCTATGAAGTACTTTGCATATAATATAATATGTGTGCATAATGGTTGATTACACAGAAAACTATCATCATCTGATCATGAACACTCTTGAATAAGACTGGTAAGAATGCCGTATAAATAGTTATTATATCTACTTACTGTACTTTTTGTTTTGGGACTTTATTATAAATTTTTAAGTTACTTTCTTATCTCCCTCTTTTCCAGTACAAGCTACAAGTGCAAATTAGTCTGACTTGTACATCCATAGGTATGCTCTCTTTTTGAAAATGAACATTCCAGCCATGAAATCACCAAGTCCTTGGATGGGAGTGTGGATTGAGTGATAGCGTGTGTGGTGTTCGAATGTAATGAAATATGGGGCTGCAAGGAGCCAGTCTGGCACACGGCCTGTACTTACCAACTGACAAAAGTGGAGTGTGCGCCGGTGTGTGTGTGTGTGTGTGTGTGTGTGTGTGTGTGTGTGCGTGTGCGTGTGCGTGTGCGTGTGTGTGTGTGTGAGTGTGTGTAACTTCCAGTGTGGCTAGTGGTCGACACACCATTGAGCCTCTCGCATTATACATGCACTCACACCTTGTGCCTGCTACCACTTGCATCTTGCCTGCCACAATGTGCCCTTGTCAAGTTGTGCACTGGCCTGGGATTGTTTGGCACACATGCTGCTATTCTGAGAATGTGTTTGCCTAGTGGACACCTTCTCTACGGCTGACTGTGGAGTTCCTGTGTACAGTGTCACTGTGCGCTCAATCAGAACACAGCACGTCATGACTGTGCTGGACTGCTGGTGTAGCGCTAGGGTTAGGGCAGTGGATGAGTCACTGTGCTGGTTAGTGTTAGGGCAGTGGATGAGCCAGGGTCACTGTGCTGGTATAGCGCTAGTGCTAGGGTTAGGGTAGTGGATGAGCCAGGGTCACTGTGCTGGTTAGTGTTAGGGCAGTGGATGAGCCAGGGTCACTGTGCTGGTATAGCGCTAGTGCTAGGGTTAGGGCAGTGGATGAGCCAGGGTCACTGTGCTGGTATAGCGCTAGTGCTAGGGCAGTGGATGAGCCAGGGTCACTGTGCTGGTGTAGTGCTAGTGTTAGGGCAGTGGATGAGCCAGCCCGGGATGACTTTGAGCTCTGCAGTAGAGGTAGCTACCATAGCAGTGACTGCTTCTGTGGTGATTTCGCTCGTAAGCTTTCTCCCTGCTCACCTCAAAGCATGGTAGTGTTTAGTTATGGAGATGCTCGGCTGACAGTTCAGTCGTGACAGACGCTTTAAGCCATGGGGATTTCCCCTTGTAGGAGAACTCTGAACAGGACCTCAGGCATGCCATCAGCCGTCCGAAAGAAGTTACTGACTGGCATGGCAAAACCGTGCACTTCCTTTAAAAACACTGTGGTGCCAAACCAGCTTCTGTAGGGTGGCAGTGCCCCTGCTATGCGCTAGTAGCTAAGTCCTGTTATTCTTGTCTGTGCTTACATACTTGTGCCACGTCATCTATCAGGAGCCGTGCAGGTCCATCCAAGCATGATCTATTGTGGAGGGGAAAACCCAACAACCGTGTTTCTTTGTTACTTGTTATCAGCGGGCGGTGCTGAAACAAGGTTTAGCATGCTTGACAGTTAGACTGCCAGATTGGAAAGTATACGTGCACCGTATCATGCTGACTTGTTGCAGTGGGGATGTAGAGAAAACGTGTTGTTGCCGGGTGCCCGTTTGTCTGGCATGCAGTTCTGGTCGTGTCAAAGGGAGAGGAAGGTGTGGGAAGATGGCGCCATTCCTGTGTCGGATGCCGGTGTCCAACGGAACACCATTGTGGCCGTGTGCTCCCGGAACACGTCGTTGATGATAGCGGCTTGTGTGTGCCCACCACTCACTGCTACTGACTTGTGCACACGCATCATGCTGTGCTTTCCGTGCATCGGATGCCGGTGTGGGTGTCACAATGGAGCATGCGTAATGGCATAATGTGTGTGGGTATGCTATTTTGAGGAAGTGACTCTCCCAGTGGCAGCTGAATATGCATTTCATACAAAGTCATATCACCTGCCTGTTGTCAGGTCATTTCTAGCATTTGGCCAATCAGAGCAGCACCATACCCGGACATTATCAGACGATAATGCCCGGTACGGCGTACCTATGCCCATTAGGAATGACCCCACTCGTACTACGTACGCTGGTGCACTGTCAATTATGTACCAGACAGTACAGTGGCAGTACTCCAGCACACATAGAACACATTGGACCATTTCTTGAAGGACACCATACGCACTTGCACACTCCGCACAAAGCGAGAATACTATGTCCACCGTCCAAAACAATGTTATTTTACTAGCAATGTCGAGATAGGAGACGTATGGGACAAGAGAATGACAAGCAGCATGTCTATTACAATGTATTGCTAAATTTGAGGTGACAAGAGAGAGAGAGAGAGAGAGAGAGAGAGAGAGAGAGAGAGAGAGAGAGAGAGAGAGAGAGAGAGAGAGAGAGAGAGAGAGAGAGAGAGAGAGAGAGAGAGAGAGAGAGAGAGAGAGAGAGAGAGAGAGAGAGAGAGAGGGAGAGAGAGGGGGAGAGAGAGCGAGAGAGAGAGAGAGAGAGGGGGGGGGGAGCTGTGTTGCAACTCCGAGTTTGACGTAGTCACGATCATCTGGCAGGTGACTAAGTGAAACTTGGAGTTGCAGCACAGCTTCCTCTCTCTCTCTCCCTTGTGTGGAAGGCTCTGCCTTATATGGGTATTGAGCACTCTTCAGACAGTGGAGCATGCTACTTGATTATGTAAATTTGAGATGAACAATTAAGCAGCTTTTTCTAATTGGTAATGAGGTCTGTGGTGTCCGTTCGTACCCAGCTTGTTTGTGGGCAACCACTGCTTATCCATTGAGTTTGACTGGGTTGTCTACCTCGTAAATTAATTACTCATGGGTAAGTTAAGCAGTCGTGGGCAATGTTCTATCATTCCCAACCAGGGATTTTACGACTCCCTATTGTCAACATCAACCTGCCTGGGAGTGTACCTGTTTAGGCCGTACTGGCGGGTGTTTCCATCCCATGCAATGAATGAGCGCTTAAGCAACATTAGATTGCTTTGGAAAGTGAGGAATTTGGGTGGTACCACGATGAGAGCATGGTCATTGTGGGTGTGTTTGCGTGCGTGCTTGTGTGTGTGTGTGTGTGTGTGTGTGTGTGTGTGTGTGTGTGTGTGTGTGTGTGTGCGTGTGTGTGTGCGTGTGTGTGTGTGTGCGTGCATGTGTGTGTGTGCGTGCCAATGGAGCTTACGACCAGGGAGTAGTAAAATACCGGGAAATGACACGCCAATATCCTGATTTTTGATGCCTGCCTCGCAAACATAATTGTTTTGGTAGATTATGATTGGCTTAGACTACTGATTTCAGTGTAGAAATGCAGCCCTGGCAGCAGCAGGGAGCGTGCTTAGACTACTGATTTCAGTGTAGAAATGCAGCCCTGGCAGCAGCAGGGAGCGTGCTTAGACTACTGATTTCAGTGTAGAAATGCCCCTGGCAGCAGCAGGGAGCGTGCTTAGACTACTGATTTCAGTGTAGAAATGCAGCCCTGGCAGCAGCAGGGAGCGTGCTTAGACTACTGATTTCAGTGTAGAAATGCAGCCCTGGCAGCAGCAGGGAGCGTGCTTAGACTACTGATTTCAGTGTAGAAATGCAGCCCTGGCAGCAGCAGGGAGCGTGCTTAGACTACTGATTTCAGTGTAGAAATGCAGCCCTGGCAGCAGCAGCAGGGAGCGTGTACTGTGCAAACGAATGTGGTGCTGCATGCGTGACCCACTTTACATCTTTACATGCAATGAACTGGGCCGGCACCCACACACACACGGTCAGCTGGGTACTCGCTACTGGGAGGTTTGGCTCCCTTGTCGGGCGCTGGTTGTGAGACTTACACGTACCACCTTGCCCTCGCTGCTAGTCGCTGGCTGCACCTGCCACTGTGGTACCTCAGGCACGGTGGTGGCCTGGCGCCAAGTGATACTTCCTAAGCTGCCTGTGTTTCTCGACACAATCTCTAGCAGATGGCAGCATGAATGGTAGCATGGACTTTACTGCTTACGTTAATCTTCCATGTCAGACGATGATTGTATTGCTTGTGCCTGTCACGCTTGTGCTATCTGCACAGCCCATGCCACTCGACTTCTACACAACTCATTTCTATGAGAAGCGGGAAAGACAAGGTTGAACGGCGCCTGGAGCAACTTGGTGTGATGGACAATCAGGTAATCAGGTACAGTCCCAGTCGCAGTCCCAGTTTGCACATGTTTGTTCTTTTACAAATACACTCAACTTCGCTATAATACGGCTGCGGATATAACGACAATTCGCGAATAACGACAGAATTTCCATGCCCAGAGCAAAGTCCATTCTACCTGTATGCATATAATGAGCTTCGGGTATAACGACACTCGCGAATAAGAACACTTTTCTGATGCCCGGCCAAGAGTTCGTTATACGCAAAGTTGACTTTACGAAGTCTTTCTTCACCTGAGAGATTATCTAGGGGACTCTTTCTTGTCTTGAAATGTGTCCTGCAGCCGATGTTTGTAAATCACTTCCGATTGAGTTTGGGGACTGCTAATGTTTGTGACGAGCGCGCTGTGTCCCTTTTTGCCAGCCTGAGCCTGAAGCTAAGAGTATGTATGTGCTTGTGCGTGGGAGAGTTCTAAAAAAAGGAGGGTGGGGAGGGTGGGGCGCACCACCACCCGGCTACAGTGTAGTGTGTTCTTCTGGGGGAACCTCCCTCCCCTCCCCTCCCCCCCCCCATTTGGCAAAGTTTTTATTTTTTTTTTATTTTTACTAAGGCCACAGCTTCCAATCATGACATGCAAAGCAGCGGGTGCAGCATCGCAGGCAATGAAATCGTGGACGTGGTGAC